>NC_134506.1:24379703-24692560 GCF_027942865.1 Odontesthes bonariensis | reverse complement strand
ATTCTGTTTTCTGATTTGCCGATGGGTTGCTAAATCAAGACAGCTGTACCAGAGCTATTTCTGAGCTGTACGAGTGCATAGTAACCTGCCATTGACTCGTTTATAGTATAGGGCAGACCATTATTAGAATTTCTGTGCGACGAAGTTGATCATTTCTCAGCGTGGGAAATGGCATGTGTGGCGTGTGAGCGTGTGAACTTGTTGAAATGCGTGTGTTTCACGCTCATTGCGTGAGACTTGAGACAGAACAGTGACTTTAAATTTTGATTGACAACTAAATTTGGCATCGAAAACAAAACCTGAAGAAAACCCGTAAATAGGGGCACTTAACATATGACAGATTAAAGATATATTGATAGTGATTAACTGTCACAGAAAAATAACACACAGTAATTCATCTTTCATAACACTTCAATGAACAGCCACGATTGTGCACTTTTATTCTTCTTTTTCATCGTCTCATTGTGTTTTTGCGGCTTTATTAATCCAATACTGCAGAGAGAAGAAGGGCCGCATCAAGGCCATCCTTCACCTCAGCTGCTATGACAGCACATATAACATATTCAGTCATGGACGGACAGCTAGTCATTTATTTTTTGTATAACAGGAGGTGAAATCAGGGAATACGTTGTTGACGGATAGATAATGAAACTGAAAAATGCACCGGGCAGCAAGAAAAATCTGTATCACCAAAAGAAGGAACAACTGAGTGGACACTGAGGAGACGAAGTAGCTTTGAAAATGAAATGTTACCCGATTCTTTTTTACATGGAGTATATTTTCAGATGCTTACAAAAATGTTTTGGTTGGTTCACTGGTGCAGACCCCTTGTTTCACCACAGATTTGCGAAAGACTGCCCTGCTCTCAGAAAACATGCCGGTTTAACGTTTGCTCATCTGGGCAGATGTGGGCAAGGGCTACACTCAAAGAATATGCAGCCTCTAGTGGTTGGGAGAGTAACTGCAAGTGGAAGATTAATAATGTTCCATTGTTTAGACAGTGGTCACATTATATAGAAAAAAAATTTATTTTAGTCCTATCCATGACTGTTCTTCTAAGCCTAAAAACAAAAGGTTTCAGCCTGAACATACAAAGGAAATGACAAACGTGGTTCATGTTACTGATGGAAGGTATGTTGATCTGTCACAGAGGCCCACAGCTGAAAGTGCGGCGCTGTGAGGACTGTAGCTTCTTAAAGGAAGATATGATAACGATGCTCCGATGTCGAAATACGTCTAGGTGTCAGATTTCCCGACCGCAATTAAATCTATTCTATTCTATTCCATCTGGGCGGTGCTTCACAGGACTCACTTATGAGCTGTAAAATCTGTTCATGCATCATCTCCAACTACCCAGCTGCTACAAAAATGTCCCCAAAAACATTTAGAAAAAATCCAATAGGAATACTGGATTACTTTTTATGGTCAAATGATCAATGACATATTGTCAACGTTGGACCTGTTTAAACATTGATTCACAATGTATTTAAACAAAAACAATTTTTTTTTTTTTTAAATCAACCATACTGACTAACTGAGCACTGAATTAAAATATTTTGCTAACTGGATTCAAAGTGAGATGTTTTTCTTACTTTTCTCTCTCCCATTTATCTCGTCACAACTCCTCCAAAAAACTCTGACTTTCTTGGTGCTGAAAAATCCAAACCCAAAGGCTGGGAACCGCATGACGCTGTGTAACTATCGAGTGGTTTACACAAAGCTCAGTGTACATCTGCTTACACTCTATCTGCTTCTACAACACCAGCAAATTCTGCCTTTTGATCTCTACAGATCTGCAGACCAAACTTGATCATTTCTAATGGCACCTGATATGTTTAGAATATGTTTCGAAACGACTGTGTCAGATCATCCAACGTCATGATGGAACCATATTTTACTAAAAAGTCTTCAAATAAAACAAAGACACGTTCAAATTTGCATAGATCTTTATTTTTATTTTTTTTAGTAGAATCTATAATTGACATCAATTAAATAAAAAGGAGAAAACAAGAGCAAAAAAAAAAAATCTTTAAATTACAAGAAAATTACACTGCACCATTCATATAGTACAAAAATAGGCCTTATTTAGAGTTATGTCCCATGTAAGATACTCATTCTAGTACATTAATCATAGGTCAAAAATCTGTAAGGTACTGTGTGCAGCCACAGCTCAGGAACCTCGTGAAGAGGCGGGAGGAGGTCAACAGAGTCGACTGAGGCTGCTCCACTTACTGCCCCGCCATCACAAAGTGTTTCACTTCTACTTTTACAAGCATGTGCACACGCACACGGATCTGATTCAGCCCTTAAGGTAATGGTGATGGGATACATTCTACCTCCTCCCTCAACAGCTGCTGAGTCCCCGCAGATCTTCATAAAGGCAGAGATAACAGACACTTTGAACCAAACCGAAGGGGGGTGTGTGTGTGTGTGTGTGTGTGTGTGTGTGTGTGTGCGTGGTGGTGGGGGGATGATGGATTGTGGCAACCTGAAAGCAACAGGTTCCAAAACGAAACAGACAGCATTAAAATGATTGTCTTTGGTTAGGCCAAAGATATTGCTCCTATCAACGACGTCTGCCTTCATGTTGATCACTTCTCACTACCTCCTAAAGCAGGACAGGAGCAACATCGAGCTCCACGTGAAGGGAATCGGCGACGTGAAGACGTCTCCGCTTTCCAACAAGCGTATTTTTGTCAGCATTAAAAGACTTCACACTTTACTACCAGGGATGTGGAGGCCTAATAGTTCTGAGAACGGTTAGATAACCTGCTTGTTCTTATTTTGATGAACTTTGTTTTGTTGTTTTTTGTTGTTTTTTAGTGTGCAGTTTCTCCTTGTTTCTCCTAATGTATTTCAGCAGCTTTGGAGGCACAAGCTACTTAATGGTGGCCACACATTAAGGATTTTCTTGAAAGTTAAACCTTTGAATGCAAATAGCTCTGAGTTCATCGGTTCAAGATTTTCAAGCTGTAGTGAATACATTGAGCTAAGATGAGGACATCACTTTGGGTGCCCACTCTTTGGGCCCAAAATTGTGCATTTTTGAGGAAATTATTCTTTGTGGAAGCAATACAAAAGTTTAGAAAGGCAAAATGTTTGTGCGTGATGCTGACGAGATGCAGTTTTTCCCATTATAATTCTTCAAAGGATCCTAACTCTAAGCATCCAGAGTTTAATTGGAAGCAATTTTCTTGCAGCAGCAGCCCATTATCTGTTGTTTACACACTTTGCATCAAGCTGAGAAGTCAATAAGATTTTGTGGCTGAAGTCTGAAGCCGGAGATAAATGAGCACCTTCCTTAAACTGGGACTATTCAAAGCTTAAACGGCAGTAGGCACTAATGCACATCACACAAAACCCGTCACCACAATAACTTTGCCGCTCTTGTGAGCGTTTTTCTCTGAATCCACATTCTGGGGTTCGCCTCCAGTGCAGAAACTGCTGCAGTGAACCAAATGTGCTGCACCTGCTCTGGCCATCTGAGGCGAATTCAACCTGCTGGCTCAGAGCTGGGTTTGACACCAATCATATCAATCTTTCTCTACTCCTCTGAAAATGGGTTTTGGCAGGAAAATCGAAATTCGTTAATTCAGTTTGATCCTTTTATATTAAGACCTTTTTCTTGGACGAGCACTTTTCTTACGAGTGTCTTTTTGCAACTTTTTTCCCATTCAAATGCACTCCTCTGACACCTCCTGTGAAGGCTAAATCAGGAGCTGAAATCGGTTTGCCCGGGTGCTTTTGCACCTTCTTGCCTTTCAGACAAGGAAACTGATTGTCAGTGACGGAAACTTTAAGAGCTAAAAAAAGGTCTTAATTCCAGGAGATGCCCAGTTAGAAAGGAAGGAAAAAAACAAAACACCCCCCCAATAATTTTAGGTTGATTTTGCACTTCAGTGTTGGCCAACAAGATCTGAGGACATTTCTCTGACATTTATTTCAGTAACAAGTTTTAAAGCCCAGGTGTGATGGTGCATGAATGCTGATCCGGGAAGGCAATACATTCAAAGGGAAGATGGGGTATCTGGGGGAATAGAATTTACTCAGCAGCTTTGCGGCTTCTGAACGGCAATCGCTCGTTTCTCCTTTAAAACATAAATTTGACGTGCACACCTAGTATCTGCCGTCTCCCCAGAGAAGCATTTTCATATCTAACTTACACATAATTTCACCTCTATAATCATTTAACAGCCCCTCTAAATGCATATGAAACTTTGCTGTATGATATGAGAGGTAGATAAAAGGATGAGCAGCTGCAGTTTTCTATGCACGTCATCACCATGACAACCTCGCTCAGCAAGCTCTGCTGTTATTGTGCTGGAAATGGAAAAAGAAAAATAAATAATAGCAATTTCAACAAAGAAGAGAAAAAGATCAGTGGAATCAACATTTCAACAATGGATCAAACAATCAGGTGGATATTTGAGATCATAACCAGCCCAGACTGGGGGGGGGGGGGGGGGGGGGGTTACTTTAAAACAATCAATTTCTTGAAGGTTTTATTAAAATATCCCAGAATAGATACTTAGTAATTAAACAGATAGATACTTAGCTGTAGTATCAATTGGAGAATAACAGCCAAGTGCGCTGAGGAGATTATCGGAAAATTGAGCTCAGATGAAGACCGGAGGGTGAGTGCAGAGACGCTGATGAGCAGCGGAGCCTCAACCAGAGAATTTTAAATAATACTCACGATGTGAAGAGGAGAGCAGAGGCTGTGAGATGAAGGAGGAAAAAGAAACCTTCGCTTCAGAGGGGCGCGTAAACATTTCCCATCCTCGCATGTCGCAAACTAACATTCAATCATTAAGATACGAGGTGTGTGTTTATTGTACTGAAGGAAAACCTCAATGTATTGTTACTGCGCCTTCTCTGTCAAGAAATCAAATCACAGGTAGCTCAACACCTGCAGGTTTCGCTAAAGAGTCACGCACACACCAAGCACTTCAGCTGCTTTCCCCTCTCAGCCCCAGGATGTGGGTGCATTAGATGCTGAGTTCAAACATCCCTGGAAGGGATTGTGCCTCAGGGTTGATCGAGTAGTGTGCGTGTTGTTTTGCTGTCATTTCTGTTTTTATGGATACCCTCCATATACTGGTTGGGAGGTTATAAATGAAGGAGAATTTATAGTTTGTCAAACCAGAATAAGCTCTGTTCATGTGAAATCCCAAAAGGCTGAAGGAAGCTCTGCTGGTTGAGTGACTCACAGTTTGTTCTTCCAGAGTTGAGGGGGGGATCTTTCAGCACTCAGTGTGCGGCAGAGAGTGCAACTACACTGGATTTAAAAAAGCAACTTGATGAAAGATGGGGTGATGTTTAAAAGAGACACTACTGCTGTCCGACTATAAAACTGAAAAACAGCTGAGATGGCACTTCCAGAAATGCCATCCTTTTCGTCTCCATGACTGGAGATGTAGCTTCAAACCATTAAAGTCTGGACGTTTCCTGACCGCCTAATTCTACCACTAAGCTTGATTTGTGCATTTTTAAACGCACTTTAAAAAGTGAATTAGTACAGATATGCAAAGCCTTTTTGAGCAGATACAAGATGTCGCTGCCACAAAATGACACTTTGGAAAGAGCAAATGTTCCCATTTGAATCGCGTGCCTCATAATAAATCTCTTTTTTACCACTTTTTAGTTAATATGCTAACTGACTAACGTCTTTATAAAGGACACTACCTTATTCCATGTTCATCCGATTCAGACACTTGGTTATGCAGACCCAATCATTAAGAAATGTGTAAGCACAAACAAGCATCTCAACTTCACACATTAAGCAATCTCATCTGGCTACTGCACTGACACTAATGAGAAGAGGGGAAAAAGAAAGAAGAGAAAAAGCAAACAATCATGTGTTTACCCTAACAGCTGGAATTGGAGGGGAAAGTGGACCCTGCCCAGACAGACACTGTTAGTGATGGGGGGGCGAGAGGAGGGAGGGAGCCACTTAAATAGAAACGCACCCAAGTGTGAACGGAGCAAAGCTCAGGCCATCCCCAGCGATGAGAATCCGATAAAATTAAAAGAAAAGAAAAAAAAAAAAAAAAAAAGAATGCGGGATAAAAGCAGAAGAGGCTGTGAATCAAACCCGAAGGGTGCGAGAGGATTTAAAAAGCAGGAGAAGAAGAGGAGGAGGAGGGACGCGATGAAGACATTAAAGAGCACTTTGTGTTTTAATGAAGGCAGTCCTCTCATTGTGGACGTCAAACTCTTCGTTTTCGGAGTCTGTATTTACCCCCTCATCCCCCCACACCGTTGGGATTCCACGGTATGACACCACTCTATTTCCCCCTAAGCTGAAGGTGCCCCTCAAGCCACCACCGGCCTCGAGAGATGGCAGTTTGATGAGTGCACCTGAGCGCAGCTGCAGCAGCAGGAAGATGCCGGCAAAGGTGGCGATGATGGCTATGCAGCTGAGCACGGCGATGGTGATGGGCAGCCGGGAGCCGAGCTCCAACTGCGATCTCTGGTTCCCCTGGCCCACCATGAAGCTGCCGGGAGACTCGCGCATGTAATGGTTGAGATGCAGGCAGGTACCAGAAATGGGGTCCAGGAAGCTGTGAGGGAGGCAGGACAGGCAGATTTGAGGGCTGACGCTGCTGCAGGTGAGGCAGGGCGGTAGGCAGGGCAGGCAGGCTGGGACGGAAGCTGGTTCTATGAAGTTTCCCACTGTGTAGTTGAGAGGCTGGGAGCCCACTGCGAAGCCTGCTGGACATTGTTTCACACAGCCCTGCTGATAGAGGTAGTAACCGGCATTGCACTCTGTAACAGATGGAGATAGAAAGTGAAATTAGCAGCTGCACACACCTCTTACCTCTTCATATGAGTCAGACGACCCACGAACAGGGAACTAGGACTCTTGCCCAGACAGTCGAGGCGCAGAGAGCGTGGTTAAAACAACAAACCCTGCTGTGAGATTTCCTTCTCTGGAACTGTGAGACAAGAATTCAAATGAATTTGCTTTCAAGTTGCCATTACTACAGCTACCCTTCATTACAAAGAAAATGAAGAAGATGGATTTACAACGTAGATGCCGAGTGCAGCGTGTTAAACCCAACAGACGCATTTCCATATGCAGCAGAGCCAGGTGCAGACACAGTTACAGCCTACAATGACAATTAAAGTGTTTGTGCTGGAGGATGCAGAGCTGAAAACTGGAGAGCCAACAGAAACATGAAAATGTCATTAACTGCAGCATTTCCTTAGCTGGTAAAAAAGAAAAAAAACTGAAATAACTATCACCGTGAGCCTCCATTCAGAGCTCAGTGTATACAAAAATCCAATACGTGATCATTTTAATCCTGTCTGTCACATGTGAGGACCTATGACAGCCTGTAGGGGTCAGACTGTCACCGTCTCAGCCAACATGTAGGTGAACTTCCCACTGTGCTGGTGTTCAGTGGCATCATTAGACTTGCCTGTAGCAATATTTGTATAAGGTGCGGGACTTCAGCATGAGCACACTTAAATTGAAATTAGATTAGAAAAAGGAACTCGAGGTCAAGCTAAACTGAGCCCTCCAGACGTCAGCCCTCCATTTAAAATTGAAAGTGATGTCATGGCCACATTATGGCGTGAGTGTAATTTTGCAGCTGTTGCGAGAATGTGAGCAAAGCTGACATAGAAGCTGGAGACGAGAGATGTCGGTCTCACCGATGCACACGAGCCTCAGATCCAAGGTCTTGCAGCTGCCGTTGCTGGGCTGAGACTCCTCTGAGGAGCTGGAAGATGCTGAGCCGGCGCCGTACAACACCAGGGTGAACTGGGTCAGAGTGCCTAAGTGGAGAGATGGGGATTAAACACTGAAATTAGAAGTAGGCCTGTCAAAAACAGTCACACTCCAGCAGTCCCAAAGGAAATGTACCCTCTTCCCATCATTGACTCAGATATTTCTGACAGAAAATGACTCCGTTACATTAGTCCCATGTAGCACGGCAAGATTCCACTCAGTGACTAACTTGGGTTATTAAGTGCACATTTCTTAAGAATCATTCAAGTGTGGGCTCTTGTGAGAGGTTCCACTTTAGCAAATCACTCCTTCCTGAGAAGGGATGTGTAAGGTATTCATCTCGATCTGTTTTCTGGGATTTTCTTGGCTGAGCATTGTGCTGTGGGAGGAGCCGCTCTGTCCAGATGACACTGTTGCTGGCGGATGATGCAAGGGCAAAAACAAAATAAAGGGTACTTTTCATGATAACTCATGCTTCTTCGCTCCTCCCATGTGCTAAAACTTGACCCCTCCACCACCATCTTGAGTCATTTTCCAATCCCTTAAAAGCACGTTGGGGAGATCAGGACAGTGGAGGCTTCTGGAGGAGCTTAGAACAAAGGAAAGGAAACAAAGGTGGATCCTTCTTCCCATCTCTTTCTGACATCCTTGCTGAGAGGAAGCCAGAGACACATTAGCATAAAGAAAAGCACCCACAGAGTGTTTTGTTTTGTTTTTTTATCTCGTGCAGGAAGCATGATGAATAGGTCGACTGATTGCTGCAAAGCTATACAGACTCGACGCCTATAAAGACACTTTGGCTTCCAAGATCAGTTCCACTTGATCTCTAATCTTCTTGTACTGAACTTTGAACCCTTGAGTTGAAGTGCAGACACAACAGATTACAACGTGCTAAACAATGCTAAAGATAACGTCAGCGTTCCTTTAATGACTTTTGCTCGGAAAAAGGTAGGAGGAAGAAAGCTGCTTTACCATAGTCACTGGCACCGGCCACGTTCTCAATCTCCAGAGTCCACACCCCGTTTGGGTTCTCATCCCATGAGTGGGTGGTCATGAAAGCCCAGTCGTTAAAACCCTCTGATGAGTAGTCATGAGGCCTGCAAGAAACGGAGCGAGAAGAGTGTAAAAAACTTTTGCGTTTACCAACCTGCGCAGTACACGACCATGTTGGCGCAGTTACGCATTTCGTACCTGGGGTGGAGCAGGGTGGAGCGTGTCCCCGCAGGACTAATCAGGTGAATGGCCAGGTTTCCCCTTCGGTTGTAAGACAGGGTGAGCCGGGCCTGGACGTGCTCTAATGAGGTCACGTAACTGTCTGACCCAATGCAGGAGTCCACACTCTTGTTAATAGATAAATAGTTGCCGATGTTCCTGTAAAACAGAGAAACCAGCGCATTAGGATGACATCTTAAGCCAGCAGTGGGCACAATGTGTAGGTTTTGTATAGCTTATTCTGAAAGCTGGATTAAGGAAACTCTCAGAGTGACATTTTGTTTCTGGACCTTGTGAGAGCTTGTGAAGGGTGAATAGTTTGTGGCCTTGAAAAGGATTAGTGCCTCACAACCTGCAGCACCTCTATCCTCAGAAAGGGAAAGCCCCACCATCTTTTCTTTCTCCACCTCAAATCCTCTTAGGAGATTAAACACAAACAACAATTTTAAGGAGGACGACTACACGGGGCTTTGACTTACACAGATGTGCCCAAAGTATAGACAAGAAGTGGCGTCGTCATTAGACTGCCAGGCCCCCTGAGAACAACTCCCTCTAGTTTCAGTCCAAACTTTTTCACATTCTTTCAAATAACATTAAAGGTCTAACTAAAGTTAACATGTTTGGCACTTGAGGGAGTCTCATGTGGAAGAAAGTCTTGAAGCACTTCTCAGATTTCCAACCAATCACACAATGACTGCCCAGCTCAACATAAAACTGAAAGCCAAGCAGCACTTCCCCATGAACCCGTTTGCAATATGTAAATTTATGTGTTGATTAGTGCCGTCATAAAAATTTGAGAGTAGGAAAATGGAAATTTATACAGATTGCTGCTGAAGTTGATTTATCACCTCCGGTTGATGAAAGCGATGCATGTATCAGTGATTCAGGGCTGAGAGAAACAAAACTGCGACAATGTTGCAAATATCTGATTTTAAAAAAAAAATGTAATTTTTTTTTTTAAAAAGCACTGAAAGAAAGGCCGAAGGCGTCACATACTGCAGACTCATGACCAGGAATCTGCCATTCAGAGAGGCAGAAAAGGAAGATTAACAACGTCTTGCAGTCAATTTGGCATCACATGACATCTTACAGCGCAATGGGCCCCGTAACACTGATACTAACGTGCGTCTCTCTGGTGCAACAACTTTCTCTTCCCCTCAGTCCTCGGGACATCTGATCATAAACATGCAAAGTCCTGTTAATCCTACTCACGTTGTCTGACTTTAAAGCTGCAGTCGGCAGGTTTTCAAAATTGCGAGTCTAAAGTCGGAAAATTCGAACTGATACAACTTTCAGGTCCCTCCCCCAACCTCTAACAAGCTCCGAATCGCCCCCCAAACCCCTCCCCCTCTGTGGACGAGGTTGTGCACGTGAGTTCACACCAGTGTGAGCGCACACAAGCTGGGGCAGACTCACGCTCAGCAGCGTGTGCACAAGCTGTGATTGACAGGTAGGATTCCTCCACCCTAACTTGATTGGTTAAAAACAGCCGGGAGCGCTCGGTTTTTGTAAGCATGATTACAGGCTTCAGAGGGAGCTACAGATTTAGTTATTTTTCCTAAACAGCCTATTTAATATTCTACTTCCAGAATCCCATGACAGTTCAAGCTAATATGACTAAAAAAAAGTTGCCGACCGCAGCTTTAAACAAACTTTACATATATACATATTTACTCAAAGCAGAACGTTCGTCTCCCTCTACTGGCCATGAGTGTAATTACACTGTTGAGGTGAACGGACCATCAGTGGTGGTGTGACACATGCCACACCACCACTGATGGTCTGTGCAGTTGATCACTTTTTGCTTTGAGACTATAATCCTCTCTCCAAAGTGCATTTGCTTTTCCTAACAGCTCCACAGACTTTTGGATTTGACCTCTCCAGCCCTGGTCGGCCGATGTTTTGGTGGGATGCAGTTTGAACACTTTCGACTTGAACGCGACAAAAGTTCATTATTCAATTGTCCTGGCTGTCTTTTGTATGAAAATTGGATTTCTATTTGATTTATATGCGTGCACCAATAATTAAAATACTTGCATACTTCTAATGTACTGTATACCACTTTACTCATATATAATACATAAATATAGATTTCTATTCAATGTGAATAAAGCTTTTCACAAAAACTGTCTGGGAGCCAACCAAACCTAAAGTGTTGCTATGCATTCTGCTGGCTGTATAAGAGAAGCAAAAGAGGGTTTTTAAACCATAAATCATCTATTGAAAAGCTATGTGAGAGCTTGCAGCACATTCCCTACCCCATTTTTAATGCTTTATTTTTTCCTTGCACTGCTGGTGGCAATTTGCATAGCCTGTTAAATCTTCTTTGAGAACAAAGTGTGCAAACACGCTTACATGCCTGTCACATTCAGTGTTCATACAGAAGACTGGAAGCCTCACTGATAACCATTTGAAATGAAGCCTGTATGCTGCCTCACTCTGTTGGGCACATGCTTACACGAGATTTTCTGCTCATAGTTCCTGCCTTGACTAAATCAATTTTCCAAATATAAACAAATAGACTGTCCCAACGGTGCATTTCAGATCACAGGATTGCTGTCACGCTAATATTCATTAACGAGCCCTTTGATATCACTCAAAACTTCATTCTTAATCTACAAGTGGATGCTCATCTGTGGCTATAATAAATCACTGTAACTGTGAGACAAGCAATCTGTAGCAGTGCTTAGGAATAGAGATTGGGCAGAACTGTTTGGATGTAACGGTGACAATAACATCAATATAAGCCCTAAATAAAATCCCCCCCATCTTTTAAGTATACTGTCATGATGCTGTTGGAGGTAATGACAGCGAGAAAGAGACAGAACTCTTTTCTCCCAACTTATTGCAAGTCATGCTTGATAAATAAGTCAGCTAAACACCTAAAATGTAAATTACAAGTGCAGTTTACAGACGCTCGGACCATCTGCTCCGAGCGTCTCACACCCACAGTAAAGATGACAAACCTAATACCCAACGAGAGAAGTGACAGGAGGTGCATAATGAAGAGGAGATGTCAAACTTGGTTTGGGCAGTGACACCAGGAAAAAGAAGAAATTAAATGGTTGAGGAGATATATTGAGTCTTACAGTAGACAAATCATCACTTTTCTTTTGAAAGCCTCGTCTCAAGCTGTCTGCACCACTACACCCACACACCACCTCGTCTTTTTATCCCCATGGGGGTTACTCAGTGACATAATGCATTCCTCACGCCCCTGTCTAACCTTAACCATCAGATCTTAATGCCCGACCTTTTTCTTACTCTTAACCTTACTCTAAACGTTAAACTTGGGAAAGCAGCTCCTATACAGTGGGTCCACATTGGGAATATTAATATGAACACACACACACACACACACACACATAATGACAGACAGTTCAAAAGGCACCAGGAGACCGTAGATTGATGATGACATAATGTGCGACTTCAGTGAAGCTCGACAGCTCAGTCATACACAGGCAGCTCTGACACCTTCATGTTGTTATGGACCAGCTCCTCTTTTCACTCACTGCCTCTGAAACATGCAGGCTTATCCAATCAAGATGCTTAACCGCAGCTTGAGTGTGTGTAAAACAACAATCCATCAAGGAATAATGACATAAAGCTTTTATTTCTTAATGGGACATTTTGTGGGTTTTTTTCTTGTATTAGTACACTGTTACCGTTACATTTCCATGTTTATCGTCTTGATCCTGCACACTTTATTCTCATCTGCTTTATTAGAATCTGGTAATCTGGTTCAACATACTCATTATATTCATTCATTCATTTATTTATTTATTTTGTACTGTTTGTACTGCATTTAGGTCAAGTTACAAGAATATAGAAACAACAATTCCAGTAATGCAGCTCAGTGACTTCCTCCAGAGCCACAGATGGATGTGGGCTTTGTTCATTCCAGTTCAAAATAGAAACCATCTCGTTCTTAGGATCGCAAAGTGATTACACCAATTAAATCTCCGGGACATATTTGTTCATACTTGGAGATCTAAATAACAAAAGAAACACAACAACAACAACCAAAGAAAAGAGTGCTGCCAGGGGTGTAAAATTAGAAAAGGGGCACGGGCCCCTTGACCTCCCTTTTCCAGCACCCTTAACTCGGTAACCATGACTAAAGACGAGACCCCTTTTCAAACTGTTCCGTTTTTCTAACACATGTTTTCACACATGCTTGCTGGGCGAAGATTTTTCTTGACATCTGACAAAGAGATAGTGTAAAATTACAAAAATATACGCCCGAGACTAACTGGCTTTAAGCAGACTTTCCCAACCAGATTCCTGGTTTGTAGGCTGGAAAACATCCAAATGAGCCCACATGTAAACACAGCATGTAGAGTCACAGCAAATAAGCGTACATGCAGATGACAGTTGAGGCTTAATACTTTTTTTTCCTGTTTGAACATGCGCGGCTTTCGCCTCTTTCACCAAAACTGAAGATATTCTTAAATACATGTAGCGTCGCAATCAGAAAAACAAACATAACTAAGCATGTCTACATGAAAGTAGGACAAAAAAAAAAAAAAATAATTAAATTATTGTGTTAATACACACTAAGCCAGACTAAAATGTCCAGATAATGCAGTTGGGTATCGCATCACTCAGCATGTAAATGCTCTGCTAGACTCAAAAGGTCCGAGACGCTCCACACATGCCTCAAAGTTCCAATTTTTTGCATCTTTTTGTAAAAGCAGTAAAGTAATCTAATTGCGCTCATTCACGTTTTGTATTTGTCTGTTTCTTTTGTCAGACGAGTAAATGCATCTTAAATTGAGACTGGAAACGCTGTGCGTGACTGCGAGTTGACATGTCTTCTCAATGGGCTGGTTTTCAGACTGTTCTACTAAAATCCTGGTTTTATAACCTCTGACAAAAATCCTCATTCGAGTGATTCAAAGACATCTGTGCAGTGAATTCAGCTATACTTGCATGTAACTATTAATGTGTGTAGACACTTGTAATGAGGGTGCTGAGACAAAGTCAGCCCACTGGTATCTGTGTGCAGGAGCAGAGTACTCACCTTGGCTCACTGAGGATAGTGATCACACATTTCCTCTGTGGCCTCACATTGGTCCACGTCTTTGCCAGCGATACAATTGCACCAGCATCAAGTAAGCCATATCCATATGAATGACTGACTGCAGAAACCAAGAGAAAACAAAGGACAAAGACACGTGAATGTCAGCCTGCAGAGGGGCAGCAGCCTCACTCCCCCAGCTCCAATGTGTGTGTCCCATTTTCAAGTGTCATCCAACTTCTCTGACCAGTTCCAGTGCCATGCATTTCCAATGACAGCGTGACAGTGACATGCATTGTGTACTGTGTACTAATGTGTCTAACACCTGAGGAGGGCGGCATAAACTGTGGAAGGAGTCGTTGTACCTTTGCGTCCAACCCCATTGGTTCTCCAGTCATTAGCAAGTAGGTGAACAGGGTGAGAAGTTCGTACGACCAGATGCTGCATGTCCCTCCAGGTCAGGTTTTGACTGTACATGCAAGCACACACACAAACACACACATGGTCACATACACAGAGGGTAACACACATGGGAAGGCTCTGGTTTACAAATCAAGCCGAGAGGCACTAAAGCAGATCAAAGAGACACCTTTGACCATTTGTCCTACAGTCTTCAACCGCAGGTGGACAGCTGATTAAAAACAATGAGGTGCCTGTCACGTTCTTTCCTCACTTACATTAAATCTTTCCACAACAGATGTTGGCAGTCCATTTCTGCCCTTTGGCAAAATGTTTTGTGGATCGAAAACCACACAAAAAGCTGCTGTTATCATTTTTCCTGGAGCAACGCAGGCTAAAACTGAACAGGCATAAAAAGGGGTTAACACGTGGTCACAGAGGGATTTTCCTCTCCGACGTGATTAACTACACGCAGGCTTTAAATTCATAACTCTTATTGTGGACTTGAAGGGATTTCATTTGGTCACTTTGCTGAAACCTTTTCTCAAAAAATTCATTACTAATTGCAGTCTTTCTATCGTCTCGCTCTGCCACAAGACTAATTACTCGTTTCCAGGACTGTTCTGATGTTCATGTTTGTCCCCCCGCTTAGTGCTGCATGACCAGCTTAGATTGCTAGTTGCAAATTATTTCGGTTTGTAAAAGCACAGTTAAAATATGTGGCGGAGAGGTTAAAACCTGAAAAAAAGGAAGAAAAAAAAAAGAGGCATAATCGAGCAGACTGGATGCTCAAACACGCAGCACCAGCAGCTGCAGCTTGATCTCATTCAAGGGATTTAAAAAAGTTTGTTTAACAAATAAGTCTGAATAGTCTTCCTTTTTGAAATATTTATACCTCTTTAATAAAGCATTTGGTGCCCACATGCTAGGAACAGATAACAGATGTGCATTAATTCAAGACTCTTCTCAATCTAAATATTTTAGCATAAAAGCAGGTCCTGGAAGCAAACTTTAGAATATTTATTGCACAAACTAATGAGCCTGTTGTGTACGAATGACGTTTTTCTTTGAAATTTGCTCATCTAATTTTACTCAACAACAATAAGGGAAAAAGGCAGCAGTTAGAATAAAGGTGTAAAGCTGAAGAGCAACGTAAGGTCAAACTAACCAGCAGGAAAATAGTGATAAGCACTCACTTGGCTTCAAGGGCGAGAGCAATGATCCCAGCAGCCAACGGGGCGGAGGCAGAGGTGCCAGTGTGGGAGTCTGTGCACTTTGATTTGAGGTCTGTTGTCACCTGCAGAAGAAGACCACAAGTGACTTAGCTTTGATTATATTATCATTACGATAGAATTTGAATTCTATTCTTCTAAAGTAAAAATATGAATGATTGTGAGCAGAAGTGTACCGAGCCCTTTTTTAATGTGCAGTAACACAATTCCTAAACATTTATCTCAACTGTGCTCCTGTGTCTTCACATTGAAAACGCCTCAAATTCAATTTGCCCGCCTTAAGTGAGCAAAACCCTTTATTCTGCATCAGATCGCCATTTGTTGTGTGTATTTGGTAAGGTGGAAATCACTTCATGGGTGAACAAGCAGGAACTTAAGAGCAAATAGCCATCGGCCTGAAAATCAAACTGGGAAATCACACAAAATGTGAATCTCTGCCACTGCAGGAACACAAGGCGAGGTGAATCAGAACCAAAGAATTTGTGCAAAGGGAAAAAAAAAAAAAACTCTCTTAAAGAATAAAGGTTAACAGGACAAAAAAAGTCGTCAGAATCAGAAATCCTCTGACCAATCCAGCGCATAAAGGAACTGATCATTTAACAAACCAGACTTAGTAAGAAGGGTTATCACACCTTGAGGAATTTCACGAGCATATCCGCCTTGCTTTATATTGAAAGTGAAGGTTAGTATGACATGAAAGAAAAAAGCTTTACTGACATTAAAATATTCTCTCCTGTATAACCCCAGAGGTCCCGCCCACTCTCCTCCTCACCAGCTCTTCATTCCCAGGTTTGTGAGTGACGGCACAATTAAACGAGTACATCAGAGAAACATTAAGGGACCAGCCACATGTCATGGAGATGTCATGGAGATGTCATAAGCTGTCCGTCTTGCTGGTCTGGCTGATAGACTGCATGCGAGAGAAAGAGTGTGTGTGTGTGTGTGTGTGTGTGTATATCCTTGTGCATGCTCGTGTCTGTGTGCACGAGAAAGATTTAATGCTTGTGACAAGAATGTTAAGCAGCAACAGACTGCTGCGTGGAGTTTCAGCCGTCCACTATTCATAATCATTTTAATGATACAAAACTGCATGAATGGAAAAAAAAAAAAAGAAAAAAAAAAAAAAGACTGGAAAAAGTCGTGATTCAGACAGCAGGATCTTAATAAAACTGCCTAATGCAGTGGATGTCAAAGACTGAGAATCACTTACTCTGTTGAAATAAAACTAAATCTGCTGTTATGTAGATCACTAGTTAATTGTTCAACTAGTTTTCCTTCCAAACATCTTTTACCGCTTATCTGAATCTGGGTCGCCTGGGCACCAGTCTTAACATAGCTCCCTTTCTTCCTTTATCCCCTTAAGCTCTTCATGCGGGGGGGACACTGAGGCATTCCCAAGCAAGTCAAAAGACATAATCTTTCCAGCACGCTCCCGGTCAGACAAGTCTGAAACACTTAAAGTGGGAGACACTCATATGTACATAAAGCACATGCAGGCTGGCTTCCAGAACTATGAAGCGGGTAAAAGACCCAGTCCAGCTCTTTATGACCAAGACAAAATGCATTAACTAAGGAGAGGTCCACCTGATCAAACCCATCAACACGCTGTGATGAGATGACAGCTTGGCTTCTTTATTTCTTCCAGTAGAGCAAAAGTTTCCCATTACTTTAATGTTAGTATTTTCTTGCCGTTTCTGTCCCCTGGAATAGTATATATCTTTAGGTTTTGAGCATTTAAGGCATCACAAAGGGCTTAGGGAATCGTCGATGGGCTTTTCAAAATCTAACAAGTTGCAAAAGGGAAATAAATCACACATGGAATTAGTATCTTCTGGCTGAACGTGTTCACAGCAAAAGGTAAAAACAAAGTGTGTTTGCACTAAGCATTTCTTTGAAAACAAAAGGTTCCTTATTTCAGCACGGACAAGTGTGTGCTGTGCACGTGTGAGGCAAACGAGACAAGGCAGATAAAGAAAGAGGACACTCCACACGGTGAAAACTCACTATTTGTTTCTCATTGAGGTTCCCCGAGCTGTAAGTGGTGGCGAGGGTGGAGGAGCAAGCCTCGCTGTACCAGGGGACATTGCCGTTCTGTGTGGAGCTGCTGATGGACAGTGTGTAGATGCTGTTGGTGTAGCCATCGCAGTTACAGTTGTCCTTCTCTCTTCCTCCATTCCCAGAAGCCCACACAAAGATGGAGCCCAAACCGCCACGACCCTGGGGAGAGTGCAGCACATTTAGACGGGCAGAAAAAAGGCAACCGCATATCCTTTCATTCAATTATGCAACAGATCACCACTACACAGGCAAGAACAAAATCTCATTCAATCTTTTACAGGAATCCCAATTACGGGAGGGCAAATTTATGTAAGGGTCCCTTTCGGCGGGGGCCCATTAAAACCCAGCATACATCGCGGAGGCCAGGCTGGTCATTGAGTAAACTGCAAAGAGCTAAATATCACATGAAAGCGATGCAATACAGAAATGCACAAAATGACAACCGCTCATTGTAATTAATCATCCGACCTCTCAGTCTTTGAAGTACAATGATTTTCATCTAAGAGCTGCTTTATTGTATTGAGTGGCACTGTCTCTCTCTGCAACGATCAATTCCAGCTATACACCACCCACACCACCAACTGACAGTGCTGTCACTGTGCCAATTATCTTAGCAGCCAGTGTCAGCGGTTCCAATCAGCTTTATGGCACATGCTTTGAATCCTACTGCTGTACAGCAAGAGTCAGAGCACACTGCAGGGAGGTTGTTTCCATGAGAGAGGATGTGGCAGATTGGGGTGTGATCTGTTGGGATGTGTTCCCTTTCTTGTATAATATTCAGATCGTAAGATGCTGACAACATAGTTTTCTAAATCAATTTACTTTAATCTTTAAGTGTGTAAGCATGTGAACGTGCACACATTTAGAAGCCTTCTGAGTAAATTAAAGCTCAAGTAACTGTTAAACAGATAACTTGAGAGACAACCTTCATTTTCAGAGAAGAAAAAGACTTAAGTTTTACTTGAACAAACCACATGGTGACTAACTGAAAGAGCTCCAAGGTAAAAGTGCCCTTCAGCTCACAGCAAATATATGGAGAAAAAAAAATCAACACCACTTCGATTCAATTTTCCAAGATTATCCTCCCCGGTGGCTTTTAGAGGACTTTCCTTCTCAGTCATAATTGTCAGGGTCAAAAACTGCTTTGTTCTTCCTGCTTGTGTCCCTCTCATGCTTGAGTAGTTCAATTACTTACTGCTGAAAGGAAGCAACACACAGGCAGTAAATAATTCAGTCTCGCACAAACAACCTCCCAGTCATGCACCCACCTCTGTGACTCCACGCAGAAAGGCTTCCTTCGCCAGTTTGGCAGGTCCATCGACCGTTTTGCCGTCGTCCTCTGGGCCCCAACTCGCGCTGTAGACGTCGATGTGTTGGGGATTCAGACTGAGAGACTGGGCCTCCACCATGTCGGTCACCTCACCATCCAGCATACGCACACCTGCAACCATGTTCCAAAAAACACAAGGACAATACTGAATTTTTATTTCATGACTACTTTCTTTATGATTTCGAAGACGACAACAGCAGCTGAACCTCAGACCATCTGTAAGTGGACAGTTTGGTCTTTGAGCTCGGTTTGGTCGAGACAACCAGGAAGAAATCATGAGGGGCTGCTGGAATAGTGTTTTTTTTTTTTTTTTTACTGCAAATGTTAAATCAGTGATGTTTTGGAGAGCAAATGATCACAATGAAAGATACAGATTGCAGCAGATATGACAGTTTTGTAGAATCCTGTCATTAGTCGGCAGCCAAAGGTGTTGTAGTTCAGATTTTTCACTTGACGGCGTGCACAGGAAGATGCCGGGGTAAAGTGTTCCCAAAAATGTTACATTTGCATATTTACACATTTGTTCGCAGTGCTGTTCTGCCATAATGTTCATGTGTGTTTGCAAAGCTTGTGCAGCTGTGCAGGGAATGCTGCTGGCGTTCTCTTCCTGCGCACCCACTGTGATACCTGTAAATCAAACAGTATCTCTATTGATTTTCCTCGGAGCGTGAGCTGGTTGGAAAAAGAAATAAAGGAAAAATTAAAAAGGAATAAGATCAGTTGCATTGTGGGTGAACCATCTCCTCAAGTGTGAAGTAGACCTCTGAGACTAAAAATTCATCGAAGAGATGAAAGAAAACCTTAGTTGACTTCCGCTGGATGAAATTAGTGCAGCTCTCGGAGTGTAAATTGGATCAGACGTGCTCTTATTTTTAGAGTTGCAAACAACTCAGCCAACGTTTGGTGGCAGACTTAAACTAAAGCTCATTTATAAGGTGAATTTAAAGTGATTGCAGACGAGCCCTAATCCAAAGATGAAACAACCTACTGCACAATAGAGTCGGGTACTAATTATTTCTTCCTAAAGTTAAGAGAGTTTGCTTGCAGCAGTGCTCTTAGTCTCTCAGTAGCATTCCTACAAAGAGGCAGCGGTTGGAGGAGAGAAAAAAATAGATCAATCAAAGACACTTTAAAATTCATTTTCCCCCTGTGATACGTAGCAGGTCAAGTTACTCCATGCTGCTCTGTACGGGTTAAAGTAACAAGGCACAACCACTTTGAAGTTCCCAGCAAACTTCAAGAAGGCACTGAGCTGTTTCTCCATGGCAACCTGCACCTCAGTGAGACGAAGATATGAGTTGAGCATATGTCCAATGTCCAGTAAAGTACACACATATTTATGTGTATACACACACACACACACACACACAGACACACACACACACAACTGGTATTCTAGTCTAGTTGCTCCAAAAAGGGTGGTGTAAAAACAACTAGTGGTTTGCATGAAGCTATGGCTTCATATTTAACATGTAAACATGATCGGGGGTGTTGATCTTACACATTCAACTACTTCTTTAAACGGACAGACTTTTAAAGTGACTTCTGTTAAATTACAGTCATTTCAATTCTTAAAATTTTAATCACAATCCCGTCTGACATTTAAATGTTTTTGTCCCAGTTCGCCATCTCGGACACGATAAAAACGAGGCTCAATGAAAGGCCGATTCTTTTTATATTTAATTTCGTTAAAAACTGCTCAAAGCTACCTAAGCCACCATGGTGATCCAGCCAGGTTAAAAGGGAGCTTTTCAGAGACTTTCGGCTCAACAGAGTTCACTGAGCCAATAATCTCGCTTCAAAGTATACCCCTCAGGTCTTCGTTGGTGTTTACAGACCTTGGGAGATTAAATTTCACTGACTACAATGGCACGACAAAACTATCCAGCATGTTTAATGCATCCAGGACTTGTTCAAGTCAGAGTTGCGTCGCTTCATAGCAGCAGGGCCCAGGAGTTGTGTCAGGATGTCAGTTACAACCTCTCAAACGTGTACAATGACAATTTGACCTCAGCCTGTCTGAGACAGTGATTATCTCATAGCAGGTGTGTTTTAGCCTTCAATCAACTATACTGCAGCGCAATGACATCCAACAAATATGCCTCTGCTACAAGCTCGGTCCGTCTGAAGCTTGTGATGCTGAGTTTTTTGCTGAAAAACGCCAAAGAAGTGGTGGTTCAACTGATAATTCATGCGAGTGTCTGCTGGTGTTGGTTTTTGTGCTGAAAGCCGTTTAAAATGTTTGTCGACACAGTAGATAAGGCAGAGAAAGTGTGAAATAAGTTACAGCGGCTGTTTTCAGTTGAACATGTAGACAATCTGAGAACAGCCAGTGTGACACTAAATTAAAGCAGATTTAATCAAAGCTACGGCATTGTGTCATTTCAGAAACTGTATCTCAGAGCTGTTACTCCAAGCAAAACCAATATACTTACAACACTCTGACGATCCACACAACGGTCGTGATACTTAAAAAGATTTAGTGGCTTGCTGTGCCAGAGAAATAAACTGAAAATAACAGGAGCACTGCAGATCAAGTATTTCAGCTGGTCTAGCAGTAAAAAAACAAAAAAAACAACAACTAAGATTTACCCCTGGGATATCACATCATTCATCCACACCGTACCTCCTATTTTTGCATTGTAGGCCACGCCGACTCCGCAGATCCCATTATTGGCCACCGCTGCCACTTCTCCTGCACATCGTGTTCCATGCCTGGAGAGATCAAAGAATGAGAAAAGGGAAAACCTTTTATCCTTGTATCATTCACCTAGTAACAGCATAATACTGCATCTTTGCCCACAGGTAGGATACACCTGAAATGATCTGCTCCACCATGCATAGTGGTTAACTACAGACTGAGACAAAACAAACTCGTGGTTCAGATTCCTTTGAAGAAACAAAATGATCAACAGGCACAATCCACTGGGTCTCATCTCCCCTTCTTCCTTGCATTAGCAACCACAATGCCTATAGCATGTATAAAGTCAAGTGAAAAGGAACATTAAATGACATAGAACTAATTAATAGGAATAGAAATCTACTTTCATTAAGCCTGAGCCATCATTAAGTCTAGCTGCAGGCACCACAGCCTAAAGGTCCAAAAAAGCTGTTACAGTGGGGCTGATGATCACATTCCAGTCAGGTGCATTACTTAGGTCTGCCAGATGGATATGCATGCACCCTTAATGCCCTCAAAACCATGGTGCCAGTCCCACTGGACTGCAGCCAATGAGAGCTGGATCCGAAGCAGCTCGCTCACTACTGACGGAACCATGTGAGCACGCCTCCAATAAGGTCCTCTGGGTAACCAGCCAAACTAAAACTACATAATCCAAACAGCAGCCACTAATGAAATGGAGCGCATTTGAAGTCAGGCTATGGATATCTAATTTGTGCCTTACTTTATAGCCTGCCAAAAGTGATGTCATTAGTTACTAATCAGCACTGAATCGTATTGCCTGACTTGCTGTTGGGGGAAAAACACCCAGAGAGGTCGGAGGTAAAAGCCTGTCCCAACTGACACTTCTCATTGAAATCACTTTTAAGACTTCTGGTTTCATTAGATATGCAGATGTAATGACAGCACTGTAATACATTCGTCAGTCTCGTCTCCAGAGGTTCCCTAAGACACTGCGATGGCTTAACCGACAACACCTGATGTGCAGCGGGATTTCATTTAGAGAAAGACGAGGATGGAGACATCTGGGTGGAGACACGCTGCTGGATAAAGAACAATAATAAAAAAAAAAAAAAAGATTTATAAACACAAAGCAAACAAAAACTCGCACCCAAATGTCATCTGGGTGATTTTACAGTTAACCTTATCGCAGCATTCCTGGAATTTCTAGTCTGTAGACTCTGGCGTATCACGTTCAAATGCATCCATGTTTGTGATGATAAGGAGATGGTGTCTGCAGCGAAATGGCAGGCATGCACAGGCCTATCCCTCTCATGGTCAGCACAACCTTTTTCGAATAGTTCATCTTGATAATTTCACTTTGTTCATTAACATGATAAGACTGATTTACAAAATACAAGAAAAATGCAGTAACAGAGGTGAACCTGATTAGGTGAGAACTGCTTGCATTATCAGGATTTTGGGTGTAATTCTCCAGGAAACGATAAAATGGACACAAGATAATATCTGCTTCCACCCACTGTTAAAAAGGTGATTAAAAAAGTGTGTCTCAGTTGGTAAGACACTTTCCTCAATTGTGTGTGTGTGAACAGCTCGCTCCTGAAATATTTTCAACCTGACGCATGGATTTAGACAGATTTTCATTATAGTATCAGCCAGTTTAGTGTCACAACATAGATTTCAGGTTGAAATGTTACAAAAGAGTTAATTAGTTTAAGATTTTAGAGGGAAAAAACACACAAAAGGTGTTTCAGAATCATGCCAAACCACTATGCGTCTCCAGAAAAGCTTCAATGCACCGATTTCATTTGGTGCTTTGACTAAGGTGGTGGAGAGTGCTGACAAACAGTCCAAACCTTTCATAGGTGTTAAACTAAGTTGAGATCTGGTGGCTAAAAGCTATAGCATATGATTAGTGTTGCACCGATACCGATACCAGTATCGGGCGGGGCCCTGATCGGCACTAAAATGGTGGTATCGGTGAGTACCAACAAATAGGGCAGCGATACCATTTCCGATACTTGTATGACACTTGAACGTCTCCCGACACTCGCTACACTGTGTTGTGATCACTGTGCAGCTATCGCTATTGGCCTGCTCCAGACCAATGAGAGCGGGCCAATAGTCGCTCTTAACCAATGCCGGGGCAGCTTTTTCTATGTGTGAGGAGCAAGACGTCTGGCGACACGGCACTCTGTCAGCTGGGGAGGGTGTCATTCGCAGTCATCTAGAGCTGCCGGCGACGAAGACAGCTAGCTAGGGGGAGTATGCAGCGCGAGTGTGAGGAGGGGAGGCTGGGTGCTTCCTGTAGTCAAAACAGGGTCCACGATAGAGAGTGCTGGGCCGCCATCGCTCCCTGTGCGGTCATGACAGCGCACTACCAGCTGACAGCCAGTTACCGTCTTCGCCGTCCAGCAAAGCCGTTACCCCGGGGAGTTGGACGGCGGCACAAGCTCAGACCCCGGGGGAGGGTCTCGCCAAGTGGGCGAGTTAAGTATTCCTCTCCTTTTAACTTCGTGTTTTAGTGTTTATGTATAGGTCGGCCTATTGTTATGTGGTATTGATTGGTGGGGTTGCGTGGGGAGGAGTGACAGGTCTGTGGTTAAACGGGCGCCATATGCTGCAGGTTAGCCGCGTGTTTTGTGGTGTGTTGACTGTGTGCTGTGTTTAAAGCATGCCTTAAAGCTACCGATACCACTCTGTTTGAAAAAATAAATAAATAAATAATATATATATATATATATATATATTATTATTTTTTTTTTTTTTTTTTTTAAACAGAGTGGTATCGGTATGGTATCGGTATCGGCCGATACTGCACAGTCAGGTATCCGTATCGGGGCCAAAAAAAATGGTATCGGTGCAAACCTACATATGATTAACATCATGTTCAGAAATCATTTGTGCCCTGTAGATGAGGAGATCCTGGAAGAGACTTCTCCCAAACTGGAAAAAAATGTTCAAAAAAGGTGAACGGATGAAAAAATATATACTGATTAAAAATGACCCTTGAATGGCAACAGAACCACCTGATCCACGTGAGACAGACACTCTTTGCAGGATCAAAGAGCTGTCTGTCACTACAAGTGCAGCAGTGCTCAAATCAGTAGTTAATAAGTCAGAGAGATTAATCTGATGGGCTGTGCTATGCATGAAAGACCATCTGAATTTGCCACCAAGTACACACCCACTTCTTCAGAAAATACACAATGTACCATGTTCTGTCCGAGCCAACTCTTAATTTTGCAAAATAAAAAGTAGATTCATTCATGCCGGCTTCGTCTTATTGTCTGTAATTAAGAGAACTGTTTCCCTCAAACGGTCGTGTCTGGACGTGCACAACGTGAGCGTGGAAAATGTTCCAGCCATCATATTCCAGCCGACCAAAACAAATCTGAGTGATGCAAGAGTCAATTATTGCGGATTCCTCCAACACCGAGGTATCAGCGTGATGCAAGCCTTTTACGGCTCATACCTGCTCTGCTCACAGCAGAAATGTTTGCCTCTGCACACTTATGACAGCTGTCACAGCATGAAAAACAGGGCTTATACTTAAGCACCTTCATGCCATTGCTTATTCTCAGCAGAATTTTGATTATTTCTTCGAAAAAGAGTCTTTTCTCCACAGAACCTTCAAAAGACCTTTTGCTTTTTCTAAATTCCACAATAACTCAAGCCTCTTGCATCATAGATAATGATAATAACAGAAAATTACAGTGAAGGGTAAACAGTCTTGTTCCGACGAGAGCAAGAACAAGCCCAACGGCCGACTCAAAGCACCGAGGGGGACTCTGGTTGCAACAGCTGCAGTAGGCTCACAGCAGGCAAAACCATCATCATCGTACAAAATATAAATTGCCTCTTTGAGGACATGCTAAATAGCAACAGATGCAGTATACAGATATACAAACTGTAAATTGGAAAAGTATTCAGCCCCCCCATTTGCACCGCAACAATGCGCTTAAGAAAAAGCAAATACCACAAAAGCATAACTTAATATATGAAAACTGTGGGGTTGTTTTTGTTTGCGGCATAAAGCAAACAATAATCCTCCACGGTTCAACATCCACATGTTATATCTAAAAAGCTCTGAATGTGGCTTCTGCAATTAGTGTTACAAAGAAAAAAAAAAAAAAAAGGGGGGGGGGGGGCATATAAAAAAACTCCATTCCCTGATAATTATTAACTCATCACTGCTATTAGGAACAACTTTTAAGGAAGGCGTCCAAGCTGTATAAAAACTGCATCGAGAGCACCATCGGTGTGCATTAGGTTTGATATTGTAATGCTATGTTGTGAAATATGTACCGTTCAAAACTGCATTTACGTTACATTTTTATCTCTGAAGCCCCAGCCCTCCCCACTCTTCAGTCTGGCACACTCACCTTTTGTTTCTTAAATCTTGCAATAGCTTAATTACAGAACAAAAGAAAAATCATTGAGGTTCTCGAGGCCGCCGATAGTGGCATTTGCAGTTCATTATTTTCTTGGTAAATCTGAACAATTGTTTTACTCTGCTTCCTCTTAAGTGCGTGAATGGTTCTGCCGGTTAACTAACGAGCTGGCCTACAAGACAAAAGCTCCCGGTGATGTTCACGGAGCACAGTAGAAAGGGGTGTATGAAGTAAATGCTCTGAGAAAAGCAAACACACGCTCTGGTGAAGTAAGACCTCACCAGCTTGCTACTTGCAGCACTGTTAAAAAGGTCCTTTCATCCTGTTTTGGATATTTCAGAAAAGAGGAATAATCAGTCTGGACTGTCCTCGTTGCTGTGAAGCTTTTTTCTTCTGTATGATTATTGAACGCGGTGAATAGACGTGATTGTGACTTCAATCGTTCAGATGTACGATAGCTGACCCTGCACTCAATTGAGAGGAAATGAACGCGGCTGCACTGGTACACTTTCATCCACAAAAAGCCCACTTGGAAACCGTCTTGATAGAGCGGTCTGAGAAAATCCGGGAAAAAGAAACATCAAGAATCACATGCTGCTTTAGATAAACATGAGGGTGAATGGTGCTCACTGCTGCCCATATGCTGGGGAAGAAAGGCAGCTTTATGGAGGTGAACAGAGTCAGGCTTTCAACGGAGAACAGAAGGTTACAGTCTCACACAACCGTACGCCATTTCATGCCCTCCCACAGGTTGTTTACACATGCATCTGCACTGACCCCGCTGTTAAAGCGAGGGAAACGCACACTCGCACACATTGGGAAACTCTACCGCTCAACGGTTCCAGGTACGAGAGAGACACACAGGGCTGGGTGGCACAAGATAAGAGCTGATCCATGTGAGGGCTGGAGATAGGTGCATCCAAAGGAGGGAAACCTCCAATAAGAAGAGAATTAGCTGGGCTCTGGGCCACAGTTAACCACTAGAGGGTTTTAAGCCTGCTTTGGCATAGATTTTGGATACGTGGAACTGCACCAGAGGGATTTTTTTCCCCACATTCTCCCACAAGAAATTCCACCATTTAAGATTTTTTTTATTTTGTGGGGATACAATATTTCAGGACTGGTGTATAATCTTATTTTCTCAAATAGTCTGCATTAGAAAAAATGACCGTTTCACTATTAAAACTTTCACTCTTAACTTTGCTGCAGTTCTCCCCAAAATAAATCAACTATTTTTAGCATAAATACATTTAAAGACCATCTACAGTTACCCTCACCTAATCCCAGATGTAAAGTTAGGTTAGCTACATTACGTTTGAGCCATTCTGTAGTTCGGGCTGTAAGCCTGCGGCCTCCATAATCACGGTCCCGACTCCATGCCACTGTTTTAGTTGGAGACATCGAGTTGCAACCATGCCCAAATGTAATCTTCTCTGCCTATCATCAGTAACCACGTTGAGCCTAAAGTTAAAAAAGCTTCTTAGACCAGGAGCCCACAAACAGCAGATTACTGCAAATCAAAAATTAAATTGAAGAAGGACACGGGCAGCGAGAGGATGAAGGAAGACAAGCAAGGGCCTTTCAGAGCCAAGAGATTTGCTGTTTCATTAATGCTGATGAATTTAATTCAATCCAATTCTCTGCAAGTCATCACAGTGGTGGCAACCAACTGCTAATGCCATCTGGAGATAACGATGCAATAAAGCCGTTTTCTTCCCGTAGCACCTTAATCCCGGTGTAGATTTAGCCAGACAACAGGAATGTCTTTGCTGGCAGCTGTGTGTTTTAAGAAGCTAAATCAAATCCAAAACTTTGGGTATGACGGGGACGAGAGTCAAGTTAAAGAAACGCTTCTCAGGTTTGTTAAGCAAAAATAGTAGAAAATTCATATGGCTCGGGACAAAAACAAAAACAAAAGGCCTCTGATGGACTCAGCAGTGGACCGCAGCCAGAAGCTTATTTGGATTTTGATCAATTGTTATCAGACAACAAAGGGAGAAAAAAAAAGAGAAATGGGAAAGTTTAATTTTATCTTGAAATATCCCCTCACAGCCAACATTGACAGGATATAGAGTGGTGTTGTTTCAGGGAAGTCCAAGGGTCAAAATACAAGTGTGAGGATTATGGTGTTATCTGTGTAAAGTTCTACCTGTTGTCATTGAGCTGTGTGTATCGAGGCTGGGGATCTGGGTCACCGTCATTCACATCATAGCTGGCATCCGGGTCCTTAAAAAGACAGATATGTGGTTAGATAAATTTACTCTATTCATTTACTCGGTACTGTTCAGCAGCTTCTCAAAGGAAAACAATGTGTCTATACAAAAGCTGTTTTAATGTTTCCATAACAATGTTATACTCACATAGTTCTGCATCAGGTCGGGATGACCCTTCTCTATTCCATCATCCAAGATGGACACCACCACACCTTTACCTGTGTAGCCCAACTGCCACGCAGCTTTGGCGTTTAAGTCACGGTGGTTGCTGTTGTACTGAGAGAGCGAAGAAAGCGAATGAATTAGGTGGAATGTGAGAGACGCCTGTGTGCTGACAAGAATGGGCTTTTAACCGGAAGAGCTTCCCTTTTTTAAATTTTTTCTAAGCCAAGACAAGTTTTTAAATGAAGACATCGAAGCTAAAAGGCGCCTTCGTTCTTCTACATTTAAACATTTTGGGGGAGACAGCATCAGCCAGCAAGGATAATCTCTGTTCTGAAAGCTTTAGTGCCACACTTTCCCTTATTACACTCACCGGGTAGTTATAACAACCAATCAAAGTAACGGTGAAGTGGATAATGGCAAGCGGTAATCATTCTGCATGCTTTTTGATGGACTTCTGACATTTAACTTGACCTTTTATCAGTACCCACGTCTGGCTTTCTAATAGTTCAAAGCTCTTCCTTTCAAAGTTTACCATTAAAAAGTAATGTGTCATTCACAGCTCTATCCGTCTTAGATTTCAGGACCTTGTGAGCAGAGTCTATCAGACTGAATTAAATCAATTTCACAACCTTGCAACATCGCTGACACATAAGCCATCAAGGAGAAAATCAATTAAAGCTCAAAGTTCTTTTTTCTCTTGCATTGATGATTCAGATTGAATTGTCTTTTGTGGCTGACTTATTTAATTTTGAACATTGCTCATCAAGTGAGTGCTTCTGCGGCCCCCCCCGATGCCAGCATTCTTTCAACGCACTGACTCTACTTCTGCGTCTAGACTCACTAATGATTTATCAGTGGATAGATAACCGTTTCATCATTGCCCTGTTTCATCATTAGGAAGAATGTTTGAACAATATTAGATGCTCATTCTAACGATAAATGCTGCTCATTATCAAGAACTCCCCGCTAACAGACCCGCCCGCAATCTCCTCTGGCCAGCCAGGTGCACACCAACATATCTGGTACAAAACGAGAGGGGCGAACCATTTGGCAACCTGGCCATCTTTGCTGCTTCTTTGCACTTCTGAATATATATATATATATATATATATATATATATATATATATATATATATATATATACACACACACACACACACACACACACACACACACACATATATACACACACACACATATATATACATAGATACTTGGAGGGAACACAGCTAGCTCTTACGTGGAATTTAAATGATAAAATAAGAAGAACATAAATTGGGAG
This sequence comes from Odontesthes bonariensis, assembly GCF_027942865.1. Taxonomy (NCBI): domain Eukaryota; kingdom Metazoa; phylum Chordata; class Actinopteri; order Atheriniformes; family Atherinopsidae; genus Odontesthes; species Odontesthes bonariensis. Next base: position 24,662,879 of record NC_134506.1, on the reverse strand, counting down.
TATTATGGTAAAAGCATTGCTTAGGCCTATTGTGAAATTTGATTGGCATTTTTATTCTTTTCTGAAACTTCAGAGGCTATTGAGTTAATCAAGTAATCAAAATCACAGGGAAATTAACTTAAAAATAAACTAGCATCTGCCTTAGAAAACACTAAACTAGCAGCATGCAGGGTCCCACTTCCTACTCAAACATGGGGAGAAGAGTGCGCTAAAGCACAGCCATTTTGAAGAACTGAAGATGAAGTCTGTTCTGCATCACCATGAATTTTCTCCTGCCTGAAGCAACCTCACATTAATGAAGGAAAGGTGGAGCTGGAGTTGATACTGCTGCGTCTAACAGTCCGACGTATCAGTGAAAACATGTGAAAATCAATCCAACATAAACGAGGCCGGTTCAAGATTAATCACCCCCGTCTAACTATGCTTTCTCTCTTTGTTACTGTGCTGTTTATGGACTGCAGTGAAAAGTCACTTTCTCATAGCCTGCCATCCAGGAATCAAAAGTACTGTGTGTACACAAACAGGCTTTTAAAGTCAATGAGACTTCTTCTGCGTCGAGTTGGAACAGAAAAAAGTCAACAGGAATCCACACAAATAAAAGGTATACTGAATTCATAAGAGTTGGCTTTTGACTCGGTAGAATCACCACAACTCCTCAATTTATATTCACATATTCAATTTGGGAAGGACACGTAGGCCGCAGCACTGAATCATGTCCCACCGAAACCTACAAAACGTGCACAAAGTGTATTTTCACTCAAGATTTTCTGTTGCTCAGTGTTAATACTCACCAGGTACCACTGATCTCTGTACTTGGGATCTGAAGGTTCTACATTGATATCCCTCTTTTTCCTCTTCTTCGCCACCTGTTGCTCTGCCCAAGTCACCTAAACACAGAAACAAAAATAATTCAGTCACTCAAAAATAAAAACCATGAGTTAATGTTCTGCAAAAAAAAAAGAAAAACACTTAAGCACAAAAAGTGCTGCTCACTCCACTTAAAGGGGGGGGGGGGGGGGGGTTATGAAATAGTTATGCACTGGTCATGAGTGTCACCACGTCAAATGGATTATTTCAGATCCTGACTCTCAGTGGGATGACAGCTGACAGGGCGAGATTAGAGGCACAGGGGCATCGTGGACTTCTCACTAATGAGACTTGCTGATGAATTCCAGAGCAGGCCGAGACTAATTAAAATTTTTGGCTGGTGCGAAATGGAATGCACCAATTTTATTGAGTACGGGTACACCTAAACATGCGACCTCACTACAAACAACAAGCACGCGTAACAATAACAACACAAGGCCCCTTTGCAGCAGCTTTTTCATAATGTGGGACCTCCAGCTGAAAGTGTTGACACAGGCAGAATGCGTACAAGTGAGAATAAACCTGCATATTACTCCCTCTGCAGAACTGTTCTTGCTGTACAGCAAAACATCTGGGAGACAAGTCGAAAAAAAAGAAACACGTCACCAGGAGGAAGCGCTGCCTGCCACAAGGACGAAGCACCTGATGTGAAGGACAAACTAAAACACAGCGCAGCCCTCTCTTTTTCTGTCCATCCTTCTCTCTGCCTCTGCAGATCACTGGAGACGCAAGAGTGACAGAAAAAAGAAATAATGAAGGTCATATGAACTGCTGCACTGAAGTGATGCCAGTTCAACATCCAAAAATAACCTGCAACAGAAAAAAAAAAAAAAAAAAAAAATCACTTCAAAGGGCCGCAAGACTTGTTTTTGAGTTGAATCAATTTAAGTGGATGAGATGTGTTGATCCGATTCATACTGAGAGGATCAGGTCGGCCCTGTGAGGCGTCAGTGTGGCAAAACCCAAGCATGTGCATTTTGGGAGCAATGCAACCAAGAGCCCTCACTTTAAGTCAAAGAGGAAGAGAAAAAAAAAAAAAAACACCTGCATCAGCTGCTCAATTTCCAACTGAGAGCCAACATTCATGCACACTCTATTGTTAGATGAGAGGAAATGACTATTAATCTATACCCAGCAGATCACTGCAGAGATGAAACAAACAAAAGAGGAAAGAAAACTCTTTCACACACAACGGCGAATCTCTTCACGATGCAAGGGAAAACATTAAGAACATGTCCAAACAAATGAAAACTGGCACATTACGCGTTTTTCACTGCGCTGTGTCGACAGTCTCTGGGACTTACTTTTGGAAAAAGAGAGAAAATCTTATCAACCGCACATTAAAAAATAAAGCCCTCTGTCATACTGCCATGGCAACTCATACTGATAAACTATCTTGCAGATAACAATGAGAAAATAAATCAAAGAGGCATATTGTTTTGCAATAAGCGTTTTTTTTTCCAAACGTATATTTATATTTTTACCAACAACTGTGCACGACTAAAGCAGAGCTCAGATATTAAAAGCCGAAGTCGATATCGCTTGTGGCAGCTTTAGATCAAATGGAATCAAATGAATCAATCATTCATATGAGCTGCTGAGACTTAATTCTCCTAAAACAACAAAGGCCTCTCTGTTCTAGGAGATACTCACAAAAACTATGCCAATGTGACGTTGTAATTACAATGCAAGTTAGGGAAACCGGTTGAAAAAGGGTTAGCTACAGCGAGGCAGCTGATGGAGCACTGCTCCTCTTTGTCGAGCTTTAACATCGGCTTTGTGTTTGAAGAAAGGGGCAGCATTCAATAAAACCATCTCCTCAGAGAGATTCAGCTAAAACCCACTTCATTCAGAGTTAGAAGAAAAGACAAAAACCTCTGAATATGCTTGTGCGTCATCAGACAAAGTATGTGATTTCCACTCTCCCATTTCCTTATCTGTTTTTCAATCACAACTGAAACTTTGGTTTTTACACGTACAAAGGGTGGGTCTGTTCCGAGAAACATTTCCACAGTGATTTTGTGAAAACATGAAAAGAAAAGGGACGGCGTGAGAAAGTATGGTTAAGTAACTTTATGAAGTATGCACCACCTCATTATCAGTACAAGTCCTTTGATGCAGTGACGCAGGATGCACAAAACCCCAACATGTAGGAAGGTATGCGACTGCTTCTGTTCTGACTTGACCTCAAAGTGTTGCACACACCTTCACAGATAACAGAGAAATACTGGTAAAACAAGCGTGGTAACGTAACAATGGGAACAAAAAAACTAATCATTTAAAGGACATAATGAATCAGTCTATTCACTTTACCCTTTGGCTGATCTGGTTCAAATTACAGAGTCAACGTTTAACGCACAACTGCGAGTTAACAGGATGGTGCTTTAATCACAGCTCAAATCTTTGTGAAAGCATACAGATGAGTATCGATATAGTAGCTGCAATCTCCTTTAAGCTGCAGGGGACACCAGTTATTTACACAAATTTCTAAATTTGTCATTCACGGTTATTTGGGATGTCCATCAAAATCAAGCTAAATGAATGTTTCACAGACCGGTTCAGGCTGAGTCACAAGGAAATGAAAGCACAGATTAGCACCCTGGGAGTGCTCATTGGGCATTCACGCAACAAGGAAGCAGACTTGAAGACATATGTCTTCCTTGACGGTATCTTACTGTATTTAGCAACCGTACGCCTGGACTATAGCATGACTGTGTCCACAGACTGTGAAAAACTCGAGTCCAATCGCTGAGAGCCAAACTTCTAAAGCACAACTAAGAGATTTTCTACTTTTGGCAGAGACAAACATTTCTACTTTTTTTTTTTTTCTTTTCTTTTTTTCAGTGTGTGAAAAAGCTCAAAGAATCCCAGAAGTTTAGAGACGGCTTCTTTTTTTTTTCTTTTTTTTTTTAAATCATAAATAGGCTTTGAAACATGAAAATCTGTCCGTTTCATAATCCCAGATCTATCAAAGAAGAGCCAATGTTCAAACAGACCGCGTTGTCTCGTGCTTAGGTGGAGGAGAGTATTTCCAATCCAACAAACAGAATCCCCAGCTACTCATTTTGCCCACCCACTGCTTTGTCCTTCCTAATTATACAAACAGAGCATCCTCTCCCTGAGGCCAACGGGAGGCCTAAAATAAAGCATCATTACTGTAAAAAAACACACAACCAGTTTAAGTGCAGATTGATATGTTTCTGCAACAGCTTGTTTGACTATAACAAAGGCTGCTATTTTTGCCATACTTCTGAATAAATAGCAAGAAATACTACACGTAAATGATCGCATTCAAACAAGTGACACGTTCATCGCCTCTCGAGGCACCACTTGCCTCTTTGCGTCTGCCTCTTTCAGCTCCACTAACCAAGAAAAAAAACTCAGAAGTGAAATAAAATGCCCACTAAAACAAATAACAGCAGCTACAGAATAGAGGAGAAAACAGCAGAAGCAGTGGAGGCAGCAGATAGGCCCACAACCCTTCATCTTCAATAGACCCCATTAACATGAGATCTGGCAGAGGTCCAGTGGTTTTGTAAGTAATTAGACACTCTTCAAAGAGAGTTTATTTAGCCTTTCATTTAGGCCTCATCTCAACTGGTTCAAAAAAGCTGCACACCGTCTCTTCCTATGTGAAATATATTTGAGGTGTTTTATCTTAAGAGTCATTTGACACAATCTGCTCGTGTAAAAGCTTCGATCACACTGATAATTGCGGCGCAGTTGCATAAATGTAGTGATGTTTTGCGCAGGAGAGCGCCAAGGGATTAGAAAAACCTGCAAGTATTGCAGAATTTGGGGAAAAATACAGCAAAAATGCAGTCAACTACGGCAAAGTTGACCCTGCCTCTTCTTAAGCAGGCAGGAGGACCAGAAACTGCAACGGTACGCTTTCTCCGAGTTGCTGTGGGAAAAAAGGAATTCAACAACAGGAAATGGAGCTGCAATGTTAAAGGAAATCCCAGCGAGGGAGGGAGGGAGGGGCCGCTCTAAAATGCACGCAAACAAACTCAGCAGACGTTATTCTCTATTCTCGGGGTGCACCTGTACAGAGCAGACGCACAGCGTCGCCAGTCGTTACCTTGAGGCGTGCTTCATCATTTCTTTAAGGCTGCCATATTTTGGACAAATAAGGCAAAATGATCAGAACTACCATTGAATTTATATGCTTATCAAAACGACTGGATTCATTTAAATGCAAATGTGTTAGTTTCAACTCCACAGACTTACAATAAAGTGGATAAAGTGGAGTGCATGTGTGGATACAAACTAAAGACGCCTCTGGGCTCACGAGGCTGAGCCAGTCTGCTGAAGTTCACTGATCGTTATTAGCAACGCAAAGTCACAGCTCCTTCAGATGCTCTGGGCACGCTAACGGACAGAAACACACTCCGAGCGCACTTGTTTAAATGTGTTCCCGTTGTTCCTGCGTCGGTGACCCAAGGAGCAGGCAACGCCTTCAATTATCCTTTTTCACTCTGACAGCCGGTGTCAGAGATGCCAGGACGGCTGTTTCCAGTCTTTTAAAAAATAAACTGTTGTGTGTGTTTCTGCATAATTCATTACTGAATCGCTCTCAAGAGATAATTAAAACTGGAGTTTTGCTTTAGCTGAGGATGAGGAGAATCTGTCTGAATGAAGTCGACGTCTTTTCGCTCCAACTTCAGACGAACGCTCCTCGGTGCCCAGATTTTACAGAATAATCAGGGATATCAAACATAATCTCATTTATGAAAAAGGAAAATAAAAATGAAAGCTGGTGTGCAGTTTTACAGTCATACTATAGGTTGTCCAGCAGGGAGCAGAAATTCACATGGTTTTTTTGTTTTTTTTAATAGTTCTTTAGAGCTGGATTAATTCAGTCAATTACTGCTTCAAAGGAAAAATCGCAGAAGGGAAGGTAGAGTGGTCACTAATTGGTGTTGTAATCTGGGCTCCTCCTTTTAGAGTAATGCTTGGGGCAAGACACTGAACTGGTGGTTGGGCCAGCACTTCCAATAACATCCCATAAAATGTTGAAGATAAAACAGCTTAATCTGCAGCCGGTTTGAGAATCATTTCCATAATTTTCTAAGCATATGACATTGTTTAAGCCTCAAACTCTCTTTATCTTTACACTTTTCCCACACTTCCATCGTCTTTCGCAGCAGGGGCGGGACAGACTCATTTTTCCACACAGACCCTTAAATACTGTTGAAAAACAGAGAAAACCAAAGAAATGCGAGTCCTACAAATATATCACTCGAGGAGGAACACATTTATCTGAAGAGCATTCACAAAGAAATAACAAGTTCTACTTCATACTCTCAGGTGAAAAAGGACAAGAGGAGCTGGAGATGTTTTCTGCTCGTGTGAAATAACCAGAAGGAAAGGCAGGTGACAAGTGAGGTATAGTGAGGGTTCGGCTCTTTAACCTTAGGCTGTGAGCATTTCATACATTATATATTGTTTTTATTTAGCCTCTCCTCCTGTGCAGGGCAGCTACTGGCCTGACTGTGTGAATCATTAACCCTAAATGATCAAACTATGATTATTAGATGCTAAACTATAACACTGAACGTAGTAATGCAACAGAAACTGCCCCTACTGACTGGAAGACATGCTTCGGGTTGTTGTTTTTTTTGTTTTAAATGTGCACAAATAATGCAAATAATCCAAACTCAAAGCTCCTCGAGAGCTTTTTTTCTTTTTGGGGAACACAAAGCATGAATGCGAGATTACCTTCCACGGAAAATAATTTGCATCAACAGCAGCACTTATTTTGAAATCTGAATAAATGCATGAACTGCAAATACCCATTTCAGTACCCTTTTCTTCCCAGTAAGACAAAAAACCATAATCAAAGCCGTACGGCCAAATCTAAACAACCACCTCTCGAGGGCATCGCGACAGATGAAGTCCAGCAGCTGTCCCTACGCGTCACAAACTGCCCCAACAGCACACTAAAAAATAAAACAAACAGCACTGCATTTTACCTGCATTCTTTCCTGAAACCGCCCCCCGAGGAAAAAAAAAGTCTTACCTTGGGATCTCTTTGAAGACGGACTTGTGTTCCCCTGTGATCTGACAGCGATCTCTTTGCGACTGTGCGATGCCGGAAGTGATAATAATCACCAAATACCTGGAAAGGCAGAGAGATATGATCAGTTATCACATTACACCGTTCAACTCTGTCTCGCTACAATCGGACGACACTTCAACATACAGTTGACTCACAGTTTTAGGGAAGAATGACATTACTCTGCTCACACTAGTTGTTTGACACATATTTCTATCACCATTGTCGAACAAAACGATACAGAGAAGCAGTTCTTCGAAAAACAGTAGGTGACTGCATTTTCTGTAAAGACAACTTGTATTTTCTGCATTTGGTGGGTTGAGGCCGCGAGTAACCTGTAAGATCAGATGAGATCATTCTATCTGTTTAAGTAAACTCATTTCTATAATTCATTTGGAGAGCTCAGCTCATTCCTCAACAACCCTATCCACTCACGGTATGAATCAGCCATGATTAAGACGTTACCCTGTGCTAAATCCTGTACATGATCTATAACGTTCGCTGGTCAGTCAGTCAATACAGTATGAATTAAAATCACTTCAAATAATGGCCCAGCTGTTTCAGAAGATAACCAAGCACCTGAAGGAGTGAACCAAAGTGGGTCTTAATACTATCGATTGTCTGAAAGTATAACATTTTACAATCCATTAATAAATCAAATTACTTATGAACTAAAACTGCTACCAACAGCCTTTTTAAACATGCTTGTGAATAATTGTTTTGTTTTTTTTACTGGTCATCTCCTGAAATTTTGACTGTTACAAGGAAACGAAAAAGAAAACAATGGGGAACTGCAGTTAAATTGGGAGTACAGAAAAATTAAAAGTGCACAAAGATTTCTGGACCGCATGAAAACATGGTATAAAACGGAAGATAAAAGTGCACACATTTTTGTCTGACAGGGATGTTTTGTGTCTCTACAAAGGTTGATGTAGAAATAAAGGTACTGCAGTGTGCACTGCAACATTCCTTCAGTCTAAAGCAGGCACAGATCACCCCCCCCTCCTCTGCTCCCATTTAATCACAGTAAACAGGGCTATTCCAGCCAGGCTGACACAAAAAGCCCCTGCACACAAAGCCAGTGGACAATAGGGAAGCAATAACCAAGAGGGAGGACACCCTTCACAGTCACATTCAACTCAGAGACCACCTAAAACCCTAAGCCTGTGTGTGTGTGTGTGTGTGTGTGTGTTTAAAACCATTAAAGAATGAGATCAAAGGAAAATGCTGGATAGAAAAAGGCATTATACAACAACATGCAGAGACATTAGCCGATATGACTGTCCATTTCTTTTCATAAGAAAAGAATAAAGAAAGAAGTGGGTCCATTGTCATTGCTCAGATAAGAGCCTGGAAGACTGGACTCTGATCAAAGACACGGGTGGAGAGTGGTGGGGTCCACGAGTGAAAAGATGTTTTCTGAAAGAATGGTCACTTAGTCACCTTCAGAAACATTAGCTGAACTGAGTGATCACAGTTAATACAAAAGCTTTTTTATATATATATTTTACATGGACAACGCTGGAACAAGGAATTTCAATACTCTGTTAACCACCTGCATGTTAATGTGTGGTTCTGTGAGAATAACTCTTTTCACAATAATGCATGAACAGAGATCTGTTCTCACAACAAAACTCTTTCATGTGTAGATGCACACGTATAAAAAAAAAAATGCAGGGGCAAAGGGCAACTTAAAACCAGATCAACTGTTAACGTAACATATGCGGACACACACACACTGGCCTCACTCTACAAAAGGAAGCCCGTTCAGCTCCTACTAAATGTGTGCCCTGCGGCTCAATCATCGTCTAGCGATCAGCAACACCACTTAGGGTTTTACGTTTTCGACAATTCGATCTCAACATCACCTTGTTTCTGTGGAATTTAACTGCTTTCCATTGGGGGGGAAAAAAAAGGTCATTTCCAACAAATGCATTAAGATGGAAAATTGATGTGGAAACAGACGGATCAGGTGCTGTAACTGACCATTACTGACGAGATAAGCCGGGCACCGTTGGAGCATAACGAGCTGCTCGACGAACGGCCCCTTTTACCAAAGTGAGGCATGAATCCATCAGCCTCATTAAAATGCACAGTAACAGACAGCGGAAAATGACTGTCGGCTGGTTTGTTTGCATGTTTGGTCCCAACCCGACAGCCGAGTTTACCTTGTGGGAAAAGCACTTAACGAAAGGTCTGATGTCTCATCTCCAGTGACTGTTGACACAATCATGTTTTACAGAGAGCCAAACAATGTCTGCAGACAAGCTGGGAAAGATGTTCAGACCTCCAATAAAACAAGAGGAAACGTATGGACCCGTGAATATCAAGAAAGCCAAATGATTTGGGAAATTTTACTCGAGTTCTTCTGCAGGCATAACTGATGGTAAATCCCCTTTTGGTTTTGACAGCAATTTGATTCATGATGTAGGTTTTTGTTTTTTTTTAACCATGTTTTTGCTTGTGCGGCAGTGAGTCGATAAAAAAAATGGAAAAAATAAATAAATAGAGGCACCAGTGAAATAGCCTCCGAAAATAGTCCAGCAACTTGTTTACATAATGAGGCTGGTGTCTAGTTACTTACAGTGGTGAATGGGGAGGACGAGGGCACAGATCGACACGGTGGTAGCTGGACGTAACTAGCAGTTTCTTTTAAAAAAAAATAAATAAATTAAAAAAAAAAAACGGGGCACAGCAGCCCGAGTTGTCCCCACCTGAAAATGGGTTTGCACAGCTGCTCTGTCCCTCAGCCAAACTATGCTTACTGAATACATGTTCTCTCCTCTTTGTTTTCCCCCTAATTATTTGTCCTACAGCACTCAATCTGTCTCTCCTTACTTATTGACCTTTAGTTTTATTTGGCACCTAGGTTGTGTTATGTATGCACATAATAAGACCATAAACCCATTCAACAGTTTCTGTAGCCTTTAAGTAACCTTTTAACTTTGAAAAAGAACAGCTCGGCTTGCAGCCAAGACGGGCATACGTGAGGCTAAATTTTGGGGGCTAATATGAGGAAAACACACAAAACAAGTAGGGAACATTTCAATCTTGTACAGCGAGCTCCAGCTTCTTTATTTATCAACAAGCTACCGGCCCCCCATTCCTCCACTGTGTTTGTAGAGTAAATACAGATTATCATTCCTGGCACAGGCCACGGTTTACCCCGGTTGATCTGAAGAAGTTAGATTAGTTCATTTCATTGTGTTGACAAAAACAAGTTGATTACACAAGTTGGTGAAATATGGGGCATTTGAGCATGGGGACAGGCAGGATAAACCGATTACTTCAATATCAACAGGGGCTCCACAGCAAGACATTGAGTGCATTTAGTGCTTATTGGCTGACTGAGTTTCAGTGCCGAAGTGCCACGTCTCTCTGTTTTAAAGATCATTAACATTCTGCGGTCGGTCCGATCAAAGCGCCGTTGGATTAGCGCTCGCCTGATTCTTTTGTTTGTCGCTTGAAGTTTGACACAACTGATCTCTTCTTATGTGGCTTTTAACAAGACTGTTTAAAGATGAATCCCATCACTCCTACATGTTTGGTTTCTGCCTTTCATATATGGCAAAACTGGTCAGTGAAACGCTTTCAAAACTTGTACAGAAGTGAAAGACTAGATCAGTTGAAAGATTTTGTGAAATCAGTGGTGATAAACACTAGCTTCTGTGTGGAGAAGCTGATCAAATGACAAATGAAAATGGTGATAAAAATGCAGAGATAAAAGGAGCAAACTCTATATTCAAAAAGCCTCTCATTATTCTCATTATTTTTGTAATGGAAACTTTGGGGAACTATTGGTTATCAATAAAGCATGTTGAGGGCATTTACGCCACACAAGTGAAGACAATGCAGATAAAAGGCAGCTGTGGCCACTGACACTAGTGACGCTTCCAAAATATGGACGCTGCTTTAAATACACCACAAATTTTTCCTCAACTCAGCTAGGTTGTCCCCTTGAGTTATGGCACTGATGAACTGGTGTCACAGCGAAGCTGACATGTTATATCCAAAGACTCAAATGCAATCAATACATTGTTTTATCCTATTTGACATTTATTTGAAAATTTGTCAATTTAATTAAGACATATGGGACATTCTGGCTTAATAACACTGAGGAAAACAAGGAGCAGAAGCGAGATGCTTGGCCTCACAGCTTCTTTATAATTTCAAGGCAGAGGAGGCGCCGACGTTACAGCCCGTCGCTCAGTTGTGGTGATGCCGTGATGATCGTGTGTGCGTGTGCGAGTTGTGAGGCGAGGTATGAATACGCTTATGTGTCTGCAACACTAAGAGTCACGTCTCATGAAGAGTGCAATTTCTGGTGAATGATTAGTGAAAGCTTGTGTAATTTAGGGAAACTTGGCTTTAAAGTTGACATGCTGTGCGGCGATGCAACACTGGAAAACCTCATGAATTTTTTTACAACTCATTTACTTCTGAGCACACAGCAAACATCACCGCTGCACCTGCACTTAGATACAAAGTGACAACACTGATGTAATCGAATTAAAGACTGATTTTTCAAGTTTGCGTTCATTCCAAGTTAACGAGATTAGAGTAACACAACACATGAATATAATAAAAAGAAAATCATGATCAGTCGTGTGTGCATGTGCCCCTTCTTCTTAGAGGTGACAGCAACTCAGCCACTGCAGCACACCTCGACTTTCCTGACAAGATGAGGACAAAAAAAAAAATGTTTAAATTCACAGCGTCATAGCAAAGCTGCTGCAGGGCTCGATGTGACCCGCTCTCAGACGATGTTCAGGCAAAGGTGGTCAGGGAGAGACAACACAATTAAATGGTGGCAAAGGTCTAACGCCAAAGCCTCAGCTACACAGTTTGTACAGCCAATCATAATCAGTTTAATCAAAAGTCAACACATGTGAGAAGCAGACGCACAATCACTCCGTTAAACCGTGTTAAACGGGGAAAAACAACAGCGCCTGTGTCTGGACAAGGCAAGTCATGGAAACATTCCCTTCAGCAATTCCAACCCACACTTGATTCCCTCATGGGGTTCTCACATGTCCGCAGTGTTTATTTCTCAAAAGAGGGGAGAAAAAAGGGTATTGACAAGGTATAAGGAAAGAAAACCCTGAACCCTCTGGCCTATGATCTAATATGATAATTCCCCAATCAGGCCAGAAAGACTCATTGTGTCAGATGAAACATTTTGCCTGAGGATGGAGTTAGATCTAATCTCAGAGAATGAGTTTGTTCCTGAGCGGAGACACACTGATACCTCTGGCCTCAAGTCTGAAAAGTATTTCTCAAAATGTTTCGTGAGAGCAGAAAACTGTTTCAAGAAGGGAGTCAGTGGAAATATTTCAACTGTTCAGTGTCTCTGAGATAAAGATTTGGGATCTTTAGAAGTTTAAAAACAAAAAGAGTGAGTTCGTCTCATAGTTCTGATTTTAGACCAGTAATAAAGGACTGTTTTTCATATGTAATCGCCTTGAATCAACTGAAAAAATGATTAAAGATGTGTGCTCCTCCTTTTGTTCCGTTACTTGTGAAAATAATGTTTCCTGTCTGGGAGGAAAACGGCTGACAACAAAACGTCCTGCAACAATGGCACAGAAGCATTATTTATTACACTTTTTCATCAGTATGCAAAACTGCTTATTTTTCCTGTAAATCGGCACCAAGCATTTCCCTCACTGCACAATCCAGCTCGTTTGTCCTTCAGCAGCCAATTCTCACACGTTGACTCAAGTGGTCTTCCAAAGGGAGCTGATGACACCGAGGTTAAACTCATTAACTGCTAATAATGGCACACAATGTCTCCTAATACTGGACAAAAGACTTCATTAGAAACATAGATGTACAAAAGCCGTGCGCTTGGTGTAATAAAATAACTTTCAACAAATGGGTAAAATGTGTCACCAAAACTAAAAAGACATCAGTGCGATCAGCCAAAAAGTCTGTTTCCACTGCGGCTCTGACAGATCTTCTCTTTCACTGTGCAGCACGCAGTAAGAGCACATCTCATGCTTCAAAAAGCTACAATAAATAACCCGACATACGCAGTGCATAAACTCGCCGTCGCCTACGTTCCAACAGTCTTTATAGATGGTTAGAGCAGCAAAGGCTTTTTTATGAATACGTGTTTTGTTTTCTGAAAGTTATTTGTTTAATTCAAAGATTGAAATGGAATTTTTAGACGATCCAACATAAATAAATGGTGGAAATTGAAGAGGAGCTGTTCCCACAGCAGACGACCGTGCGATCGGCGTCACAGAACTTCAATCATGCAGAATCTCTAATCACTCTTGGGCGATCTGTCTGACAGCCGGAAACAAACGACTTTTCGTGACCAGTCTGCTGGAAATCAAAGGTCATCCCATTAGAGTCAAATTAACAGTTGAGAGATAATCTCTCCAAGCACGTCCCTGTGTCTCATGCAGATGCCTTGATGAGCTCATCCTCATTATTGGACTGCCTCCATCGCTGGCTACCCTGAGAGAGCGTGAGTGTTGTCGTACATGAGCGGAGCGGAGGGGTGGGGTGGGGTGGGGGTCTAGCATTGAGAGACAGCTCAGCTGAAATGGAGGAAATTGGAGAGGGACAGGGAGGAAGCAGGTTTTTATCACGGGGAGAGCAGACAGCATGATTGCCTCTGACACTGTGAGGATACACTAATCTAATCTAACTCTTAAATCTGTATTAAACCATCAGCTGAACTCACCAGTTTGTAATTTAAAAATGGGAAATGTGCTATTTAAAGCTGGAGAAGCTGAGGAGACATTTCGTCCTATCTGGGTTACCCCCTTTTTTTTTTTCCTTCGTATTCCCACGGACAACTATAATAGGGCTGCACCCAAAAATAGCTGACTCAGCTTTAGGAGATCATAAAAATCTTGGTTGGACATACTTTCATTGGTTGGTTCATTTTGGGGTGGGGCGGGGTGGTTTCGGTACTTTGCAATGAACTTCTTCGTGGATAAGAAGCAACAGAATAATTAAATTTTCCTCTCTCTCAGTCACATTATCTGGCTACTTATTCAATGAACCAGCTGCGGCGTGTCCGTGTGATCATTATGTAATGTAAGGCAGATACAAAGTCTCCCTCACTGTGCTTTAAGCAGCAAAGATGCACCGTCACACACAGAAAATCACAAATCACAGTTTGTTTAAAATGTTGCTACTTTTCTCTTTTTTTAAATGAGAAAGACATACTATATAAGGGGGTCTTTTAAAATAAGTCTCAAAGTCTGTAAATCAAGTTGCTGACAAAGTAAGATAATAAGCATTCCTCTGTGCATGTTCATGATGTATTGATTCAGTGTGTAAGAGGGGAGGGACTGATGTAAGGGGCGGGGGGGCTGAATTGAAGAGCTGCACACAGCCAACATTTGCATGCAAAAACCCCAAATCAGCCCACTTTTTGTATAAAGAAGTATATACAGCAGCACATAAAACATGTAATCTGCACCAAATTTAACATGAATGATGACAGCCATACAGAAAACAACCACATGTCAATATTGTTTTATTACCAAAGCCCCACCCTCCCAAAGCAGGGATTCACAAAGTTTAAGCTATCACATGAAATAAAATCGCTGGCCTTTATCGCCGCTCGCAACTTTAATTCCTTTTAAATTGTGACTGCTGGTCAACCAATAAAAGTTATAGTTGGTGACAGCCTTATACTACAGTTGCCTCCAAAGCTATTCACGATCCTTGAAATTTCTCCTTCTTTTGTCTCCTCACAAACTGGAATTCAAACACATTTTGTGGATTTCTATCATTTGATTCACACAACATGCTTTTTGACCAATCTCTGAAGTTAAAACTCCAGCTCCTCTAAGTTGGTTTAGGTTCTGCTGGTGTGCAGCAATGTTTAAGCCATGCCAAAGATTCTCAACTGGATTCGGGTCTGGGCTTTGACTAGCACCATATATCATTCCCTCAATCGGACTAGTTTTCTGGTCCATTCCAATAAAAAAATATTCCCACAGCATGATGCTGCAACGACCATGCTTCACTGTGGGGATTTTTATATATATAGTAAAAACAGGTGAATAAATATGCACGTTCACTTGCAAGAATCGTTATCTTTTAAAAATCTATTTAAATTAAAGGCTATAAATATATGTAAATATTCCAAAATAATTGGAAAAAGGCAAAGGGAGTAAATACTTTTGCATGCCACTGTGTAACTAAGTGTAGAAAATTCCATTTTAATCTAATATCATAATTGTCATTATTCTACTTTATATTTTGTGTTTGATCACGTTCTTTCACGTCAGTGTGAACACAATGAGTTTTATGTACTGAATCGAAACAAGAGCTTCTAAATCTGTAAATTCTAAAAGTGAAAGGAAGCGTATGGTATCGTCTTTATTTCAAAGGCGAGGTTTTTAATAACCTGTTGAATATTTTCCCCCCACTTTCCCAGAAGAAACACACACACTGAGACACACGCACACACAGTCGATGAATGGGGTGCAAAAGGTGACTGCCAGTGGGACAAGAGCTAATAAGATTTAACTCCGCTGTCTATTTCCATCTACTCTTTTTAATCTTGGAGCAAAGACAGAGTGCTGCTGATGGACAGAAATCCCAAACAGGTTCTTCCAAACCCCGCTGAGGGACTACCTTGGCCATTTGAGAAGGCTGCACTGTCTTAGTTTCCATCACCATCTAAAACATTTCCATCACTGTCCTCTGTGTCCACAAAGGACTCGCCACTTTTATCTCTTTAGTCATCCCACCACCACAGGCAGAGAAGCCCTCTGCACCTCAATCTAATGTACTGTCACAAGGGTCTCCCAAAAGTGCACAGTGGGAGCACTTGGAGAATGACTTTGAGGAAAATGAAGAGGACGCCTTGCTTCCATATTGTCAGGACCCCTTTTCAGCTCCAGACTTCTTTCCATTAATGTAGCGGCAACTCAATGTGTCAGTGTCATGTCTGAATGAACACGCTGGTGGTTTTCTGTAAAAAGTGGCATCAGCAGCCTCACTCAGTTGGATCTGGCAAAATACACACATCATGTTCAACACAGCAAGTCTTACCTGCATCAGTCACATTAACAGTCACAGCCAATAAAGGCGGGTCTTAACTTGGCATATGATCTGCTTTGCAGAGGTTTGCCTCTAAATGGTCACATTCAATAAATAAAGAAACGCATATCAGTGCTGTCCAAACGTTACTGCTTCATAGTTTGCCTACAGTTGTTAGCTGCGGTGGCTCAGCTTTTAATTTACAGCTGTTGAGTGAAATATGCGGCTGCAGCACAGCTTCTTTACTCCGTGCTCTGTGACAGTCGGCTAACTTCACCCGGAGTTTGCTAATGCTAGTTGTGTGCAACATATTTATCAGATTTTGACGACGTGGGTGACAACTTTGAGTGCGATGGACGTCTTTACCGGAGTGAATGAGCTGTGCTGCAGCGGCGATGAAGTCATCCCAGTAGACGCCTGTGTAGAAAGCTACCTATAAACCCCCCGATAGCCCCGGATAACAACAACACGGCAGCTATGAGCTAACAGTGCAATAGTACGCGTTCATTCATTAATTCGGCTTAAAGTATTGGTGAAATAAAGACAGATAATCACTTATTTAGAGGCTGTATTGTCTCTGCCCTGTTCTCTCCCGTTATATGGATATACGCAGATCTCGAGTGATCTAAATATCTTCCGAAGGACGCCGACGTTCACCAAACTGTTATCGGCGAGTAGCTGAACGTATTTTATGCCAGAAATAAGGTTCAGGTTTTTAAAAAAAAAAAATTCCCCTTTAACAGCCGACAGTCTAATCAGTCACTAATTATCTGTAGTGCCATGGTCTCGTCTTAGGAAACACTACAGGCAAGGGCTTTCTGCCTCAATAATACCATCACAAAGATGCCAATTTGGATAAATTCCGCCTGCTGCTATCTCAACAGCCTGAATTCGACACTGTAATGTTTACCTGGTGCCCTACTTCAATCACATGTGGACAATCACACATAAATAGACCGAGCTTGTTTTAATCTATTTCAACTTCAATTTCACAGATAAACACGCAGCGACGGGCAAGAAAGTGATGGTGGCAAAAACTGATCCTGTGACCACTCAGAACAGGTTGTGAAACTACTATTTTTCAAAAATACTACTTTCTAGTAACTATCTCACCCCGGTCTACAAAATGTGACTAACACAGTGAGACACATTAGCAGTTTATACATGTACAATGAGGCCACACCCATTCTCCATTTATCTGCTACAGATTACATATTTCAAGCCACTTACTGGCATGTAGGTTTCCTGTAAATAAACTAAATAACAAATGTGAGCAGTACCAGGAAACAGCCACAGATTACTTCTGAAAGCACTTTCGATATTCATCTGTGAAAGAGAAAAAAAAAACAAAAAACAGAGGACATCCTGTGAAAGGATAATTTCCCCGATACATCACTTAAATGTTACAGGTTGTAAGATTGTTGCGGCTAAGTCTTGTGTAATAATGGCCGGCTGGATAAGATAAGGAATAAGGAAAACACTTTCACGTTTGAAGGAAGATTAATCTTCACAATACACAATTAAATGAGAAAATGTCTCGATGTAATGTGATCAAACATGTGTCATATTTATTTATATGGCTAACTTTGAAAACAAGTGTCTGGGTTTTCTTCTGATCCCCGGAGCACAAGCAGGCTGAAACTGATAACAAGAGGGAAGGGAAAAGGAAATCGCTACATAGAAAATTAAAAGACTGACAGTAGGTGTCACGCTAAAACCGCGTGGCTCTATCGTAACTGACCCGATTTTGTCTGACAATAATCATTATCAATATAAATGTGAGTCATATGCAGTCTATATTGGAAATCATATTTTAGTCGAGACGCAGCAAGGATAGCCAATAGAGTATGTAAATATATTCAGCCATTAAAGACTAAACGGTTGAAGACAATTGGACGTGGGCCTAAGCGAGCTTTTGCCTCTAAATCGGAGCGGGGTAGGCGTGTCGGAGCAAGGCGATACGCCGCTGAAATGGTTTCAGACGCTGTAGATGCTGTGGCGTCATCCATCTTTTATAAACAGTCTATGATGTACAGGGAATGTAAAACAAAAGCTTCAAAGGGTGTCTTTAAAACTCCCTCTGACACAGAAGAGTTAATAAATTAGAAGGTTTATTAGCTCACAGTTTGAATCCAGACTGCAAAGTGTCCTGTGCATTTAACAGCTTGAGCATAATGATCTGTGGCTTCGGGTAATTTCAATAAAAATGAGTGAAAACACCGTCAATGGAAATTGATCCGAGGTGAAATGAGCAGTGATAAAGCTCGAGAAATTGGACCATAATGGGCTTTTTTGTTTGCCATTAACTCCATAAAGACACAGAAGTCACACAAACTGTGTCGCAACCATTATTGCTTTGTCACTCTTAACATGAACTTGATATGTTCATTTAAGAGGTTTAAAGTCGATTTGTAAAATCATTTATAATTCCTCTATCCTTCGCAGTGTGAATAAATAGTCTCTTCTAACCAAATAATTCAGCAATACGAAGAAGAAATGTTGACTGCGACCTCAACACATAATTATTCATAGCAGACAGCAACATGCGGCAAAACAACTCTGGTCTCATCTACATTATGGGAATGAAAAGCAGTCACTGCCTTGTCAAGGAACATTAAACGCATATGACATGGCTGCCTTTATTTCAGCAACCTGTCAAATAAAGCTGCACTTGGTCTGGCATGAAAATGACATCAATCAGCACTTGTTCCAGAGAATGGAGAGTGTACAGACATTAGGAAGTGTATTGCCTTGCATTTTATATGCACTTTTTGGCACAGAAAACATCACAACCAAGCCCAGCAGCAATATAGTTAATGTAACACAACACAAGTGTGTGGAGAAAACTGATGAATTACCAAAAGCAGTTATGAGCATAACTTGCAATCTCACTTCACTAGCTTCAACATCAGACCACATGTTCCTCAAACTGCATGCTGTGTGCCGCCGAAATTAGCCAGTTGCTTTAAGAGGGACTGGATTTCTCATCTATGTGAGCACACATTGAATCTTTTCACAGTTTTGGAGAGGACGAGCGCGCGATCCGACATGGTCAATTAAAATGTACTGATGTTAATTTTCTCAGCTGTCTCACCAGTGTTCCCCCGACAACAACATCCTTGCACGGCTACTACAGTCCTCCTACTTTTCTCAGCCATCTCTGCTCACAGTAAACACCGTGAGAAAGATACCACAGGTGTGAGGCAAAGGTCTAAAATTGGACATTGGTAAAAAAAACAGCATGGCAGATTTGACTGCATTGCTGGACGGGTTCTCATGCTGCATGACACGCTCAGCATTGTTTTTTGCAGACAGACTCTGAGCTGTTCTCTTTCCCCACTTCCTTCTCAATATCAACTCACAGCAGGCGAGACTGAAAACAGCAGAGCTGCACATAACGCAGTGGCTGAGTGCCGGCGTCGACCTTACAGCGGCATCATTTCATACCGTAGATATTTTACGTTCCCTGCGGGAGGTTTGATTGACAAAAAAATAATCAATACAACACAACTGAAACTCAAATCAAGATCAAAAGCTCAACTCTCTTGCTCCCTGTGCAATTCCATTAGATTCAGATACCTCTCATATACCTCTACATTCCAACCCCTAAAGCTTTTACTGAGCACACACTGTACATGTGTGGTTAAGGAGGTTTTACAGCTGTGTGTTAATGGGGAGTAGCAGCTTAAAGGCATGGTTGGTAATCCTGTTCAGAAACACATTTTGTAATACTGGGTGAAATGGTCCGTCTGTCCTGAGAGAAATCTATACAAGATGTATTTAGAAAAAGGGACGAAAATAATCAGACCTCTGTGGCAGCTGCAGGACTGAGAAAAAGCTGACCAATCCGAGATCAGCGTCCCGCTGATCTCGGATTGGAGCGCCTACAAAAACCAATCAGATGCCTCTGCTTTCTGCCTACGCCCCCCTCTGTCGGCTCCCTGCTCCGTGTGCGCATGCGGTTCTACCGGCTTTGGATGACGCACTGACGGAATGGGGAGGGGGGGGTGGAGCTTAGAGGAGGGGACACTTTCAAATCTTGCTAGCTCTCTTGCTAGCTCTCTAGGATTACCTACCATAGCTTTAACAAAGTCAGCACTGTGGGCTACGTCCCAGCTGACATACACCTTTGCAAACATGAACATGTAATAATAATAATCATCTTGTTTGTGTTGGCTGCAGAAATACAACATTCATGGGACAATAACTGAGTCGCCTGAGTCTTCCTCGAAAATGTTGAGGTGAAGATGTTATATAAAAAAAAAAAATGTAAAAACTAAAAATTAGCTCAATTGTCTCACAGTAAATGAGGGGATACAAACATATTGCTTACAAAACAGCTGTTTCTCATTATGTATATACAAGAGGGAGGAATGCAAGTTATTAATGAAAATAAATAACTAAACAAATAAAGGAAACTTTGCTGAGGGCTTGAACTGAAGCGCCGCACACTCAAAAATCTTAAAACGAGTTTAACACAGAGATGATAATCAGTGGGTAAATCCCAAAACCAGAAACCCAAAATAATACTGTAGGTATCCATGACGAGACGCCCAACACACTCATGGTTGACCCACACAGCTGCGTTCACATCTGTTCACATTATTTTCAGCATAGCTCCACCCAACTTTTAGCAACTATAGCGGCAATTCTATAAACAAACAAAAAAAAAAAACTTGAGAAGACAGAATACCAATCTCACGCGTCCTTCTGTTGAATTTACAAACATTAAAACTCAGAGAACAACTGCGTACTTTGAATTTATGTTGATCTTGTTTGTATTTGGATCACAACTAATTATCAGATGTTTCTGCTCAATATCAAAAAATAAAGCACAGAAAGAAAACACTTTAATATATATATGATATTGACACGAGCCCTCCTCGTACGCTCAACAAGGGTTGGTGTGTGTATGTGTGTGCGTCTTAAGATGGCGTTTCAGGTCACACAACTTGGGGGGATCGTACAGTATGAGGTTCTGAATAAAATAAAACTGCCCGGCTGCATCCCACAACTGCTAGATTCAGCTTTCTGGTGTGTCAAACCACACTGCTGCATGGTGGCTGATACAATAGCAGGGGAGCTGACCACAACCATTTCCTTGGGTCCTTAACAACACTGTCAGCGCATGCTTGTCTGTTATTTATGTGATTACATTGCTCCCTCTTCTTATAATTCACATCTGGTTCACTTTCCCCCAGCATGTAGTTGCATTTTTACATATAGTCTCATTAGGGCATTGAGTGGAATTTAGAAAGACCCCACAAAAAGGCATTAATTAATGGTTCTCTGGAATTGCTTTCACGTTCCCCTCTTCCTGTAAACTTAAGAAATGAGTGAGACCAGTGTGTGAGCCTCATGTAAGGTGGGACAAAAAGGAAGATGGGAAAACAGCCCAAAAATAGACAAACAAGCTAGACTGGTACCAAACAAAGATAATAAAAGGCTTCAGACTGTGTTATGTGCATATGGTTTGGGGCTGGGGGGTGTTACGATACCACCAGTATTATAGGTCTGGAAAGCAGTGGGAGGCTCGCAGTTTTCTGTGGACTAAACACTGAACCCACTTGTTGGGAAAAGTCCCTCAGAGCTCAGCGGAGCACAGGACTCAGCTATTTCCAATGCACCATAATTGCAGCTCTCTCGGTTTACTTTGTGTATTGGAGAGATGTGGTGCGGCAGCTCTAGACCCAGGGAAACCTGGGAACTGGAGTACCTCCACACAGGCCAAGACGAACAAGAACTGAATTCGTCTGGACCGCTGCCCCAAGACTGAGAATGAGCCACTGAGGCTGACCATCTATAGCCCTCACCACAGTATCCTGTCCAAAACGTTGGTAGCGTTCCCTGAACTGAAGCAGCCTTTAGAGAAACAAGATCCAAACAGATGGACACTTTTCACAAAAAGATGTTTACTGGGTAGACAGTTTTCTGCACACTCCTGTAAATAAAGCAGGAATCCAAACATTTTGTGATTGTGAGGAATCTTGCCTCTTATGTACATTTGCATAAACACCTCGGTACCGTTTAGCAGTTATAATGTGGTGCAGCAAACAAAGTTCAGCAAATAACAGTCACAAATTTCCGCTTTAAACAAACATGCACTATTAATAGACCTTGCAGTAGGGATGTTCCTAATGACTTATTTCCAAATCAAAATTTAAACTTAAACTAAGAGATCAGAGTAAAGGTAAGGCAATACTCGCAAAACAATCCACACTTGGCGCAGTTTAAAAGGAGAAGGAATCAAGGAAGCAATATTAGTCCCAAGAGGTTAGCCGGAACGGGTAACTTTATTGTCGTTTTCTAGATCAAGATACGGCAAAACGGCTCCTTTTTAACTCAATTTTATCTGTCATGACTCATTATCACAAAGAGAGAGGGGGCGTGGTCTCAGTGCCTTTAAAGTGATACTCCGGAGTAGATTCAACCTGGGGTCATTTGAACCGTGATATCCAGCCAAGTAGCCCACCCGCAGTTTTTTCGATATTGGCTGAACATCAGCTGAGTTACTGAGTTATCCCGAATAGCTTTGTACAAGGGTTAATGGATCCTGGTCCGTATCTCCAAAATTACCACACTAAAATCACATGCCATGACACCAAACTTCTACAGTAGTACAAATATGGTCTGTACTCACCAAACGATGCATTTGGAAGTTTGAAAATAGTCCAGGAGTTTATTATTATCAACACAAGCCTAATAGCTTCTCTGCAGCTAAAGCTGCGTCGACGTCACTTCAGAGAGCTGGGAGCTTCAAAGTAAGATGAGGGTTGATCTACTACTGTAGACAACAAAGTATATGCTATATTCTACATGTTTTTTTATGAATTTTTATGTTGTAGAGTTGTGAAGTTATTTTATCAATGGAGAAACTGAGCAGCCTTGCTTTGTTGTCTACAGTAGTAGATCAACCCTCATCTTATTTTGAAGCTCCCAGCTCTCTGAAGTGACGTCGACGCAGCTTTAGCTGCAGAGAAGCTATCAGGCTTGTGTTGATAATAATTAACTCCTGGACTATTTTCAAACTTCCAAATGCATAGTTTGGTGAGTACAGACCATATTTGTACTACTGTAGAAGTTTGGTGTCATGGCATGTGATTTTAGTGTGGTAATTTTGGAGATACGGACCAGGATCCATTAACCCTTGTACAAAGCTATTCGGGATAACTCAGTAACTCAGCTGATGTTCAGTCAATATCGAAAAAACTGCGGGTGGGCTACTTGGCTGGATGTCACGGTTCAAATGACCCCAGGTTGAATCTACTCCGGAGTATCACTTTAACAAAGAAGTATTTCAGGGGATGACTTGCATGGGTAACAACGTCTAATTTCCTATTCGGCAAAAAGTCAACATCTCAGTTGAAGGAGGTTTACAGACGTTAGAAAGGACAAAAGTATGTGATGCTATATTTATATGGTACTATTGCTAAAATGTTGTCGTTCCTGAAAATGAGTAGTTTAAAGCTGGCTTTAGTTTGACACGTGAAGAATTCAGTTTGATAAAAAAAAATATGCACAGCAGCTTAAAAGATTGCACTGATTTACGTATGAATTTAATCTAATATTTGACCTTGAACGCATTTGCCCCACCAATATAAGGCACTTGGCAAATTCCATTACTTGAAATACTATTACCTTGTTTAAGCTGCACATTAGGTTGCTGCTTCCAGCTTCTTCCTTTAAATGGATTTGCTCCATTTCTCCATTTTAAATTACTTTGAGTTGAATGTAAGGACATCGTCTTGAAACGCTCAACGATAAATAATTGTCATTAACTGCAACCTTTGAGATGTGGTATATTGTAGCAAAAAATAAATAAATCAGCATCAGAAAAAAAAAAGTATTGTGGGTTTTATTTGAGTCAGATCCACTCGTCTTTATGGTAAAGAGAAAAGACTATCTGAATTTTTCAAGTGCAAAATAAGATGCAGAACCTGCACGTGTTATTACCAGCAGCCAAGACTCAGATACACATAAAAGTATCATTCTCAATCCAACGAGCCAGCAGCAAACTCCCACAGTTGAAAACCAAACATACATAAAGCATCCAATTTAGTCAGCATGCCTTCAGTCAGCAAAACCATCATAGACAATAAAGCAGATAGCAAGCATCCAGGGATTCAATTTCACCAACATCTGATGAGGTGAGGGGCTGCAACTCACTGATGCAAAGCTTGCATCAGCAATAAAATATTCATGATCGCTTGAACACCCACAATAACAACTGATGCTGTACACAGATGTGATAAATTCTTCTTCCTTTGCAACATGGATAGATGACCTAGAAAGTAGTCCTGTGTTTTAGAGCCCGTCGCCCGACTGTTGGGGTTTTAACCAACTTTAAGGAGGCTCGGTGGAAAGTGAAGAGATCCATCGCATCAATAAAACAGATGATATAACATTCAGAAAAGACAAACACTCATTTTTCAAGGGAAATTTGAAAATATAAACTCTACCTCCAGCACATTTAAGTAGTGTCTCTGCCAAGCTGGCGGGAAACCAAAATATCACTAGAAACACTCAAAAACAAACAAGCTGCCTACTCAGAGTGCAGAGCTGTGAGGAGAGAACAGCCTGGTGAAAGCTTAGAAGTAGTCAGGAAGGAATTTGAGAGGCAACAAAAAGGACTGGCATTTGTTTATTAGTGTTTCTTCAGAGACAAACATGGGAATGAAATAATTGACATCTAGTCACTGAAACCAGACACAAAATCATTTCAACGACAAATGAGAAAGGCAGCACCGAAACAAATGGAAATGCATGCATAAGGGAAAGAGAAGCGGCACATGCGTTTGTTAACTGTGTAACAGTAAAATGTCAAATCTTCAAATATTATCAACAGTTTAATCCTCTGATAAAAAAAAAAAAAAAAAAACAGTCTCCTCCGATGGATCCACGTTTCCTCGCCACCTGCAGTCCTGTGAAGCGACACCAGCTCCATCAGTGATTCAGTGAAAATGACACCTGATCTGCAACCTAATCCAGCATCTCTGGCAGACTGCAGCAAAACCAAACAGCTCAAACTGTTACAACTTGGCAGGCCTCCTGTTGCAAAAGCAAAAAAGGAGGGGAAAAAAGGCCCTTACAGCCATCATAATAAAGCTCCACCTAAATGCCGCATTCCTCCCACGCTGCAGCCTCCATTAGCCTTGTTGCAGGCTTTCTAACATTCACCTCTTTGTTTTCATTGTAAAAGGCTTATCAGATCTGAGCCTTTACCCGTTTCAAATTGCACCACAGACGACTGCCCGCCTCCCAGGTCGGCTTGCATGTGCGTGTCTGCCACATGAGGGAGGGCGGCTGGGTCATGAAGGCCTGGTTAGTGAGCAGCAGCCTGCCCTCGTCAAAGTGCTCCATGGCATGAGAGGATACAATTTACTTCTAACCTGGTCAAAACAATGTGGCTCATTTCAGCTGCCAGCAAATTCATTTAGCGCCGGTGTTCAGCAACACACATGTTCACACCTGGACCAGCTGTGCACAGTCTGCAACAGCTGGTGCAGGTTCTGGTTCTGTGGCTCCCTGAAGTGACTTCCTGTCCGACAGCGCTGTACTCTTTTCCCCAGCCAGATTTTTTTGGTCAAAAAGGATCACATTTATACAGCACCGACATAAATTTCTCTCATCTTTCTTTGGAGACTTCGATACTTTGGGGCTGGAGCTAATGACCATCTTCATAACCTGCCGTCGTTCTTGTTAATTCATCAGTCAATATGCTCATCTGTCAAATGTCAAAAGCGTAAACTATGCAGATAAAAAAGTACTTCTTTCCATTGCTGTCCTCACATTCCTCAAATACATCTTCTCCCAGTGTGCTTCTGCGCATGTTCGCACATGTGAGCATGCTCGTACTTAAAAAGGTAGAGAGGTGCCTGTCCAAGTATTTTCATGTCCCCTCTGCACATCTGGCTCTTGTTACAGCCCCTGTGACCTGTCTGCGGCTCCATCCCAGCCCCCCTCTCCTCCTCGCTCCACTGTGGGAGAGCGGAATAATGATTGAGTGCTGCTGGGCTTTTGCTGCTGAAGTTCCCAGGACTGCTGGGTGGTTCACTTCCATGCTCCAGGCAGGAGATGGCCTCCCACTGGCCATTTTGTTATTTCTCTTTTCATCTTTGTCTTTAGATTTTTTTGAATTTTTTTTTTTTTAATATGACTGATGCCCGTTTCTGCTTCGTACAGTCATTTATGCCGCCATCCTCTGCACGAACACAGAGTCCTGAGCTGTTTTTACTCCTTTTTCGTCCAAACGCTGGCCTTCGCCATCAAGGTGCTTCACAACGCTGTCCGTTTGACAAAATAGCAGTTGTTCATTTGGCCTGACAAAACGTGCTTTTGATTAAATAACCTAAAAAGATTAAAAAGAAATACAGAATGACAAACGTTCTTTAAGCTGTAATGAAAATTCTGGCATAAATGCTGAGACAATAATGCTTACTGAGCCTTTCATATCACGCATGTCACACGATTTCCAACCTCTGCTAGTGAAGTTAGTATTATTTATATTCTATTTACATGTCAGGAGCATCACATCGTCATACTTACTTGTGATCAGATCGAACACAGTTGTTCTCAGAACTGTAAGCTTTTCTTGCTGCTTGTTCTGACACAACACCTCAAAAGCTTGGGGGGGTTTCTATAGTTGCACAATTAGTTTGTGTCGATATTAGTCAATTTAGCTCCAAAAAGCAGCTACTGAAGGACGATGACCAACGTGCTCAAGTTCATGTCAATAAATGTATAGCCTCGACAATACAAGTGCTCTCTCGCCATAAAACTAAAGCAAGTTTTGTACAAGTTCGATCCACTTCTTTACCTTAAGACTGCAGAGAACATTGTTAAAGGGACACTATGTAATAAATTAAGTCATTTATTAGCTCAAATCAACATATTCATTCATAAGTTAGTCCTCATTGGTGTAAAATGATCTCTGTCAAAAATCTCACTTATCCTCCTGAGTGAAGAATAACTTGTCTGTATCTACATAGAGCAGGTAAGCTCTATGGAGGCTGCCATGTCCTTCTGGTCTATGAAAAACGACGAAGTGCCGAGAGGGACATAAAGCACTTCGAATCGCGATTTCCCCACCAGGCCTACAAGCGGATATGACGTCATTGTGACGTCATTTCCGCCAAATGGCTTATTACAGCCGCTAATGCTAAATAGATTTTATTCCTTGGCACATATGTCTTTGTGTTCATTAGCTTTCTTTTTGTAAGTGCATCATCTTCTTCTTTTTATTATTATTCCTATGGTCCCCCTGGCTATCTTCTTTTTGGCGTTATGCTCACATTTGTAAACTGTTATTTTGTTGATTTACTAATAAAGTTTAAAAAAAAAAAAAATGCTAAATAGATTTTATCTCGTAAATTATCCCACTAATAATGCATTGATTGTTACCAAACTTCTGCCGTAGTACACATAGGCTCTTAACTCACAAAACGAGGCATTAGAAAGTTTGTAAGTTTACCGGGAGTTTATTTACCGCTGCTAATGCTCCTATTGCTAACACAGGCTAATGCTAACGCTGCGTCGACGTCACTTCCGGTAACTCCCGGAATATGACTAATTGCATTGCTTGCACACCAAAGGAGATGTTATGTTATCTGACATGTTATCTGTCATCTGTAATTATAGTGTTGTTGTATGTGTGTTATGTAATCCTTTGTACTGTGTGTCTTGATTTATTTTTGTTTGTATGGACCTTGAGTCTGAAGCTATAGCTTCTTGAATCTTGACACATTCCGCTTGCCGTAGTTCAAGAAGTTGCAGCGCACATTTGAAAATGCGAGGCGCTAGAGAGCAAATTCATTCGACTTTGCAAAATAAAATTGCACCACTAGATGGGGGAAGAAATTACATAATGTCCCTTTAAGCGAATGTGTTCATTTGGCCCTGAGCTTTTAACTAAAGAAATCTTGGCGATCTGTCACAACCTCATTTTCCTGATTGTGCTAGTACAGAACTACAACTCTTACAAATACAAATATGACAATGTACTAACATGTTCACCTTGTGATCCTTTTTAGATTTATCAAATGCAATTAATTCTTTAAGACAAGAATATGTACTAAAAGTAAGATTCTGGTGCCGGTGACTTTATCACCACAAACCACGTTTGAATGTAATTCGCACATGTTCCCAACAATATACAAAGACACTGAAGGTTTATCTACTTCATTGAGGCTGCGCAGTGACACTGTTGTTAGCACTAATGTTGCTGGTTCAAATCCCGGCTGGGGCTTCTCTGTGTGCAGTTTATTCTCCATCTTCCTCCCACCGTCCAAAAACATCCATTTTAGGTAAATTGGTGAATCAACTAAAATGACCTACCCCCCCCCCTCTGACCCTGGGAAAGATTAAGTACAGAAAAGGGATGGAAGGATGGAATAAAATGATTTTGCTAAACTGTATTTAAACTGTATATCCTGGATTAGGATTTAGTTTTGGTTGTACTGGCTCCAAAGTCCATCCTGTGGACGCATTTTTCAGCAGAGCAAACAGGATACGTCAATCTCTGCATTTCATTAACTTTCAAAGAGGAGCAGCTGCACTGAAGTGAAAAGGGAGATCTGGGGGTACTTGGTGAGAAAGAGGTTGGAACATTGAAACAAAAAAAATGGATGCTCTCTAACTGACTTCAACTCAAGGATAAAAAGCAGAGGCAGACACGTCCCAAGTCACTGATAAACCATACCAAGATGAGAAACTATACATTCCTCTATAAATACAAACCCTGTCCCCTTGACCTAACAAAAGCCCATATCCAACCATTCTGACAGTGAAATGATTTAGCCGTGTTCATCTCCGAACTTCAAAGCAGCACCGTCTCCTCGGGCCGTGCCACACATACGCTGACGGACCGTTGAGCTCTCATTGGCTAAAATAGGAACAGAGCCACAGCACACAGAGTGGCATTTTAACATTTAATGAGGACATGGCAAAAAAAAAAACAGCATGCAAACATGCTTAAGAATAATAAAATATTTAGACGTGGTAATCTGTATGGCTGGTGCGTTTGACTCAAAGACCCCGGAGAGGCCCTGTGGGTACAGTAACAAATCATGGCTGAATAGGAATATTGATACTTTTACAACAGCTGGTGTCCATCCAACCAAAATGGATCATCATGAAAAGCGTGTGAAGAGGGAGTAAACAACAAAACAAAACAAAACAAAACAAAAACATCCACTAGCTGTGTGCTCCTGCCAGTGAAAGAGGTGTTTAATGAGAAAGCATTCATCATCTTCAGAATGATTCAGTGATGTTTGCACCAAAGGCCAACTTTTAATTATCTGTCCACTACATCTGTCACATCTATTAAATGGCCTGTCTCCTTAGTTTATGCCTCCTTTTGTGTTTGCATTAGAATATTGTAAAACACGTCCTCGTTTTCACATTTAGAGCATAAACTATTCTGTAATATCAGCCAAGGCCGTCTTTCTATTCATTATCTGAAAGGCTCTTTAAGCCCCATTATTAATTTCACATAGTTCCACGAGAGAGAATAAAACATGTCAGCATCAGTTTGGAGAAGAGCACAGAGGTGTTAACGCAGGTGTGTTTGTCACTGTTTAATGAGTTTGCATTTGGCAATAATGCAACACACACACACAGCGAAAAAGGGAACCACTTGTGTGGTTTTGTACAAACCACGCGAAACAGCCCCAATCAACACAGAGTTGGCATCTTCTTCTCCAATCATCTCTGGACTAATCATATCCTGTCAGAGGATTTTCCAGCAAACGGCCTCCTTACACACTCACAGTTAATTGCTTCTGGTCTCCCGAGTCCAATTATGGATCTGTACCATCAGTCTCTGATTTCTGGTGTTTACCAATTCAAAGTCGTTGCTGCCTGCGACAACCGAAAGACGGGTTAGAAATAATTGTGTCCTCGTCGGGGCGCTGCAGCGCAGCATCTGCATTGAGGTGTTGCAGTTTACACAACTTTATCTGCCACAGACAGAGATGGGCGGAGAGGTTAGAGAACCTGAGCTGTTGCTTAATTCCAGTTGCAACACTTAAAAACAAAAAGCTGCTTATTTCTGTAAATCCATGTGATAAGCGGTTTTGTATGAATTCAGAATGGGTGTGTTATTTCACAGGGATTAAACCAGCGATGAATGATCATTATAAGACAAACAAACGGGCTTGGACGCCCTGTTGCAAGACTACACACGCCATGTCAACACGCCGCACAAATTGATAGATAAATAATAATAAAAAAAAAAAGCTAATCGGTGTTGACAACATGGATAATAAAAAACAAACTCACGTCTACGGGGTGTGACTTCTCTAATTACGCCATCACAAACACTGAGCACAGTTAATTCCGGAATATGAACGACGATCAAACGTGCAAACGTGACACTTCTCCGCTTCATAGAAGATCCTCATTGGCAGAGGAAATAATTGCTTTTCAGTGCAGCTGCTACACAAATTGTCACGTTGCTGATATTTAGGTCCACTCAGGGCTACAGCCGCGCATTTTACATTCTTCTTTTAGATAAAAAATAAAAAGTATATAGAAGAAGTCTGATTAACTGTCCACCTTCAATCGTATATTCCCCTGTTTCTGCCCATCTCTCCTCCTCTCTCACACACACAAGAAGACAGCAGGTCTCCGTCTCAGCTGCTGCCAGTATTCTGCATTGCCAAATAAAAAAATAAAAAAAATAGCTTATGTTATTACAGTCTGTCAGTTGAAAGTTTAAAGCTGTGTGGCGTGAGGACAGATGGATGAAACCGACCTGTAGAAGTTCAGATGTTCATTTCTGATTAAGATCCTGTAACAGACACTGTGGTTCAGCTGGTTACTGAAGAGATGGAAAAATGTTCTGGTTTCTTCTACCGGTGCCAAATGCCAATATTCAGGTAGAGAAAGGCTGAAAATGAAGTGGGACGTTGTTAAGCTTGTGTGGAGGAGAGAGTGACGAACAAGACCGTCGTGCAAGCTGGAGAGGGAATTAAGAGGGGGACTAAATGTGTCTCATTTTCAGCGGCTTCCTTCAGCCTGCTGTGGCCTCCCTCTCCCGTCTACGTGCTGTGGTTCGGTATCGACCATCACAGTCACACTGCGCAGAGCGCGACCTTGTTCTTTTTCATACATCAGCAGGCTAATCTGCCAAATCCTTGCGGGCCCTCAGACCGTGGTGGCTTGGAAATCCACCTTTAAGTTCCTTGATAATAGTCCCTGTGATAAAAAGCTCAGAAGCTCCACAGGGGTGGAAATGTCAAAGATGTCATGCGAAAACTTTTGGAGAGTAAATAAGGAGAGTCTTTTTCTTTTCTTTTTTCTACTCACATCAGAATCAAATTACATTTGGGCGGAACGTCGATAAACGGTACTTCATTGTGGGAGCAAGACGCACTCTGGCAGTTTCGACGCATTCGTATTTCTGAGGGGGCTCGTTTTCAGATATTCTTGCATAGAAATTCAGTGAAACAAAAAAACAAAAAAAAACACGAAGCAAAGCCTGTGTTAGTATTAAATTATTTAGTGAAAGATATTGCAATATCTGGCATTGCTGAGCCCTGTAGGGAAAAGGCTTTTACTTTAAACAAGACTGCAAAATTAAAAGAAAAAACCAAATGAATGCAGATGAGAGATTAGAAGTTCAGCCATATCTTCTGAGAATAAAAGAACAGTGGGCGAGATAAAAGAGAAGCTCTTCCAAGGGCTTCCCTAAACTGCAGTGCTGTGTCATGACTTACTGATAGCAGAGTGTCATCTCATCTTGTACATCAGAACTTCAGATAGTATCTAACTCCTCTGCTACTTCTTTAATCTTGTGTAAGATAGAATATTAATAATGCTAAAAAAAAAATGGGGGAAGAAATAAGCAAATTAGATCGGAGAGAGAGGCCAAGATGGTGCCGTGGAGTACAGTAGGGTCACTGTATGCCAAATACAATCCTCCCTTACAAGCTATGAGGGCATAAATAGATCAAATGAATGAATACCGGCGTTTTTAAATCAACCAGCAGCATCAGAAGCCACAGCTCACACAAAGAGAAGTAACAATCTTGTCAGACAGGCTTCTGCCATTTGACTTTGAAGTGGGAGCAGGAATAGATGAGCTGGTATTCAAACTCTTCATCCTCTGGTTAAACGTAATCAAATGCGGCCTCTTCGTCTGAAAATAAGAGATACGCGTGACAAATGAACAACTGCTTCACATTCCTGGAATAGAAGGAAGCAGGAAACAAAAGAAAACGGTACCTTTTATACCCACGGCACTCCCGTGGGACACGTTGTCATAATTATGATTTTATAGCCGCTCTAGTCTTTGATAACGTAAAGAAAAGAAAAAAACAATGCGACTGATCAAAATTTGCTTCACAGCACAGCAATGACAGGGTTAAATATTCAGACTTCCTCATCAGTAAGAAAAGTTACGTGCTGCATACAAGATGTGAAAGATGGTGAAGGCCGGAGGCCAGAGTGTAAGGCACGATGTTTGAGAACACACGTGAGAGCTACAGTCGTGGTTTCACCAGCAGTCAGGTTGATCAAATGAAAACGGATGCTTTTGTTGCAACGCTGTTTGTATTTCATACATTTTTAAAACTGCACCTGCTGGCAGTTGATCATAGATGGCACTGCAATTACTGCCAACATTTTTTCACTTGTGTCAGTCCTCGTTACTGAATCTTACCAATAATAGCGATCCCTCTAATCCAAATTCGGTATTTATTTAAATACCTGCTTAATGGAAATGTAATAGCAGCTCGAAGTCTGACGATGTCGGCAAAAAAAAAAAAAAGGGTCTTTAAAATGCAAAATAATGATCAGCAGATGCACGAAGGCAGTTAATATTCATTTACTGCTGTGTGAGTCAGCTGTTTTTTAATTTTATTACTTCAACTAAGTTTTAATTGTTCCCCTTGTTTAAGATGGCCCCTCTAAACTGCAAGTGCTGCCAGAGTGAGAGGTGTAATCTGTCCACAGACCACTTAGTCTCTTACTTTTAAGACATACTCAATGGTTTGGTTGTTTTTTCAAGAACATTCAAATCAATATTTCCTGAAAGCACCAATCAAGTTTAAGAAATGAACTGGTGACAACAGGCCAAACAAAGAAACTTACAAAGACAACAGAGGATGTTGCAAAGAGGGAGCAACTGAGTCTGGACAGTTGGTGCATTTACTAAATGTACTAGATGTAAAGCACTTTTAATTGTTTAGTACATGAAATGTGCTATACAAATAAATTTGATTTGATTTTTGATTTGATTTGATTTACTGAGTCGGTTTTTATGATTCGCTGTTATGTGTCGGAGCTTCAAAGCTTCCAATCGGTCACACGAGCACGCCCACTGTTGCTATGGCCAGCTTCGTGTGACCGATGTGTGGTGGCAGGAAAACAAAATTAACTTCAATTGAATATTGGCCTCAACAGCCACACCGACTATAAAGGAGTAGAACAAAGAAAGACAAATGCATCACGTCAGATGCTGGGGGACAAAAAAAAAACATGGAGGAAAAAGAACAAAACAAAACAAAGTAGGACACCGCTTTGGTGCCATCAGTGAATCGGATAGATCAATCCCATCAAATGGTCGGAATACAAGCTCTGTCTGATAAAACTTTGAACATTTACTACTGCTGCTGCTATGTAAAATGAATAAATTCAAATTAAACCATAGACATAAGGAGGCTGTGGATGACTGGTGGCTCAGCTGTCAAAGATACACTCGTGCATGAAGCCATCGATGCACTGTAATTTTAGACTGTTCCACACTAAAAATGGGCAACATAAAATAACCATGAAAACAGCAGTAACTGAGACAGAGGTTCAAAGAAGGCCATTGTCGCAGTCTTGTGACCAAAGACAGCCTGGGGGGGGGGGGGGGGGGGGGGATTCTGAGCTGCAGAAATTTATGATGACCATCTCAGTGTAATTGCAGCTATGACCTACATCTATGAAGCAGCCAATAGGAATACAGCATGAAGTGAAGAGCTGATCAACAAAACACTGGCTCAGCTTTCTAAAAAAATATATTAAAAAAAATAAACAAACACAAACTGAACTGATAAAACAAACAAAATGTTCTGAATTAGTAGACTTTTATCAGCAGAAGCCTTGCCTGCGTCGAGCCTTTAAGTTTCTATCTTGTTTTAACTTGTGAGGAAGGGTGTAGCATGAAGAAAAAAAAAAAAACAGGAAAAAGAGGAGAATGACAGGAAATTCAGCACAGTCTGCAATTCAGTATCAGTGAGTCGGCATACAGCAACAAACAGGCCGTACTCGAGTTTATCAGATCAGTGTCAAAGTGTGGTTTGCAATAAACTAATAAAATGGCTGGAATCTCATTTTGTAGGTCCCTTAACAAGTCATACCCAGTAAAACTCTCAGACTTTCCTGTTGAGCTCCTGGCCAACTGGACACCACATTTCCATTTTTACCCTTTTCTGACACCTAAGACACACGTGTCTAAGAAACTAAGCGATAGATTAATCTGTTAAAAACAAGGTTAAAAAGGGTCGTCTTCAGCTGCGGCCGAGATTCAAACAGCAAAATAAAATAGTGTTTCACAAAGAGAAAATGGTGCAGCACGAGCGTATGATGTGTTTTGTTGCTCTTTAAACATTGTGCTCACGAAAATGTGTCTAACCGCCGAAACCTTCATTACAGCACGCCCCATGAGTCACAATGGAGGAACATCAAAATCTAATGTGTCTAGGGTAGAGGTTGTATGGAAGCCATAGTGCAAGCAGAGTCGGTGAAGGCGAAATAAAAACAACCATCACCAGAGCCATAAAACCTGCCCAGCTGTGGTCTTTGATCCTACCCTCCCTCCCGCTCCCCTGCCTCATTCAAACACCTGCAAACACCAGCACGGTCGCACACACAGAGCTAACAAAGCAACTCTCATTTCCCATCATCGATGGGCAAAAAGACACGACAGATTTGTTTGTTCCCATCTCTACAGTAACGATTTCATTTTAATCAATGATCGGAGACGTGCCCTCAGGGCAGCGCGGAGCCTGAGTGCATCTTTATTGTACAGCTCACCTTTCAAATTGAATGAGTGGAGAGTACTTACCAATAACAAGCCGAGGACTAAATACAGCTGTCTAAATGTAACAGATGTAACTGTTTCATGTCATTTACTCTAAAGGTTTTTAATCCTGATGACATGTTGGCATACAGAAAACCTCTCAGAAGCCAGCGTCTGAAGGCTGCACCGAGCCGTCGTTATCAGTATAAATCCTTATTTCATCAATTAACTGTTAGGCCTACACGGAGTAAACGGAGAAAAATGCACATCCACGTGCACAAAGCCCAAGGTGGCATCTTTAAATAACCTTGTTGGCAATCTATCAGTAACTTAGCTCTAAAATTCTTCTTCAGCAGGAAGAGTTTTGTCCTGATCATTGATCTAAACTTGGCTCTTTAATTCAACACCACATCAGCTTCCTGATGGGAGGGAATAACTTGTGCGCAGGCACAAAGTGGCTCTTCTTTGGTAATGAATAATCAGCCCTTTCATGAATTTCTGTTTGATACTTTAAACTAGCTTTTTCATGTGGTGCCAGCAGCCAAATATGTGCACATTAGGCTTCTGGTAATGGTGGACTTCCTCAGCAGGACAAGATGGCTGCCACAATTACGTCGGCAAATCACCAGTTGTGTCAATCCTGCCTTTTTCTTTTTTTTTTAAGCACTCTGTGGCGGCTCATAACTGGGTTACATTAACCATCAACAACATAAAAATGCTTGTCAGGTAAGAGCAGGTTTAATAAATGGGCTGACAGCTTTGAGTAAAAACCTGGAACATCTGTTTTCACTTCTGGAAATGTTTCAATCTTGAGCAGACTCGAGCCTTTACGAAGCATCGCCCACAAAAATACCTTATTAAGGCTGCTTCGTCAGACAGGGTTGTGCTCTCCCTGTTTTTCTACGTTGGACGCCGTGTCAAGAGTGGCTCATCAGTTCAGCTGTGGTCAGACACGATAATTCACTACCCCGCTCTCAAAATATCATTAAAATGTTTTTAAGCAAGTTGCTGAGGCAAGCGGAACCGCACACAAAGTCATCTCCAGGGTGCAGTTGTGTGAGTTCATGGTTGTAACCGCTTTGCCTGCGTTTCCTCATTGTCCACAGCAAATACATAGTTAAAGGATTTAAGTGCGCATGATTACTCATAAAGATACAGAGTCGGCTAAAATTCCCAGTCATGATCGTTTACTGTAAAAGCAGCGAGGCCGTGGACTCAAACAGCTGCACAAAGTGCTGCTTGTTCTCGGTTTATCAGGACGCGCGTTTCATTTAGTAAAAAAGCTACAGCGACCGTACTGAGCCTTAATGTCTATAACCTGCTGTGAAATCACTCAATTACAGCTCAAGTGTCCCACTATCAGAAGTGCAACTATCCCAATTTTTTCCAGAAGGTGGAAACTTACATCAAAGCAGTGGGTACAAGATTTGATGCATTTTCCCAATCACCTAGACAGATTACTGTAATTCCTCAAGTAAAAGCTGGGATTCAACAAAAAGCCAGGCTGGTTATAACGGCCTGGGACACGGTCGGCATGAACAAATAGATTATCGTTCCTGATACAGGCCTGGAAAGGAGAGGGAGCATGTCTTTTAATATAATGAGCATGCCAGAGATAAGAAAAAGGAAAAAAAAAAAAAATCTAAATTTTCCCAGATTTCAATCCCATCAGTTTAATGAGATCATTTTACCGTACTGGACTGAGCATTTGTCACAAAGTGACGTTTTACTATCCTACAAATGGTATCGTTTCATTCATTTATTCTGAACTACGTCCCGTCTGTCCGGTCTGCTGGTGCAGAAGGTATGCGTGCATATCTCTCACGGTGAGAAACCCTGCCAAGCACATGAGTGTTCCCATACAATTAAATTCAGGAGGGGACGCCTTCTTTCCACACAAGTGTGTTTTAATCCACAATTTGAAATGGTGCAGAAAGTGTTGAAACAGTTTAATGTAGTGACTTTATTGTCTGAAACATACAAGTATTTTTAGTCCATATTTTTTTTGTCTGATACATGGACTAAAGCCCCAAAGATTTAGCAGATTTCCCATCAAATTATGTGAAATATGTGCTTGTTACATCTACATTAGAGAAACACTACAAATACAGAAGGAGAGACAAGTTGGTTGGTGTGTCCGTGTGTCGTCAGTTGTGTGAAAGACGATCCTCAATGTATGCACGGTTCGTACAAGATCCCCATCGTTCCAGTATCAGCGTTGGTTAGACATCACAGGAACGTTTTCACTTAAATGTGTTCAAAATCCAGCATCAGTTTGATTGCCAAGCTCGGTTTGTTAGCCTGCTCTCGACTTTGTTTGTCCAACGTCTTGGCACATGAAGGAGCCCCTTTTCAAACTCTGCCACAAAAGTTAAAACTTTCCACTGTACTTGAGACAATGGAGAAGTACAGATACTCCAGAGATTACCACAGGATGGAATGGATTTCCAGGTGTCTGACAAACAAAAACACATGCGTTTGTACGCAAAGAACCAAGGCACGAGCATTTATGAGCACCGTTCCATATTTTGTAGAGATAGAGCTCAGGGGACGGTGCAGCTGTCTTTCATTTGGAAGGTTGCTGGTTCAGCCAGCTACTTCCTCATAGTCTATATGTCCAAGACTGCTTGGGCAAGATAGTGAACCCCACTGAATATGTACAGTATGCACGCTACATAATTTACTGTTGAACATGTATGCAGATCTACAATTTTGCACTAGAAGAGCAGAAGGGCAAGAAGACTCTGTATGAGTAACACAATGATTCAACTCAAACCTTTCTGTTTCTTTAAAGGGAGGAGCTGACGGTGTGAAAGGACAACTTGGCTGATCAGTTTCCACAGAGGTCAAACAGGAAGTCATAAAAGTGGAAACCGTCAACGGGCCACACAGGAAATGATTATCCCTAATTCAGGCTGAAGAAGCTATGGACATTATAGGAACCTTCCCCTCAATACAGGAAAACAAACAAAAAAGAAAACAATTTTATCTTGAGCACATCAGCTCAACTCCCACAGATTTGCAGTGTTTTTTCTTCATCTCCAGACTTCCCACTAAAGCATACAGAGTTACAAATATCAGGCATTACACAACCACATGGAAGACGAAAGACTGGGCGATGGGATCAGTTTGGGTTGTCTCTATGAGAGACCTGCATTCTCTATGAGAATTGCAACAGTTCTGATCCGCTTAATTTATTTAGCATTTAGCATTAGCCTTTTGAGTGTCAGCTCTAAAAGCACACATGAAACCAGTTCCTAGATGTAAGTTGGGTTGTGGACTGCCGTAACCGGTTCCCCGACAAGCACATTTTTAACATAGAAAGGACTCGCAAGAAAGGTATCAAACAACCAGGAAAGAACAAACCTATTCTTGTGACTTGCACACATGAGGAAAAAAAAGTCCTACAACACAATGAACAATGGCACACCTGTAGAATGAATCCTTTCCTTGACAATAAAGCACTGGCAACAAAACATCAATACAAGGTGGCTATACATTACACACCCACACCCACACACACACACACACACACACACACACAACAGCGTGTATAAGAAAATACTGGTTTTCACTTTAGATTCTCTTAATGACTAAGAAGAGAAATATGGTTTTGTTTTTTTTGTCCAGATGGAAATGTGGGTAAAAATATAAGATGTAGCCTCCCTGCACTGTGCTGTGCTGCTGGACAGCCGAGTCAACAGGAAGCCCATATTAAATGAAGACAAATAACAAAAACATTTTAAAAATCTGTAATCAATTTAAAAGGGTGTTAAAGGCTCACATCCAAATTTTAGGGAACAAGTTGACATTAAAGGGGATGTTCGTGTTTTTTGTTTGTTTGTTTGTTTGTTTGTTTTTTTAAACCTGGACGTTATTTCTGGCATAAAATACATTCATCTAATGGCACTGTGTTTGACATATTATTTGCATAGGCAAAACACAGCTGCTTTCACTTTATCACGACCTCTGTATCACCTGTAACACCGAAACACCACACAGCTGCAACTCAAAAGTCAAAAAGGCAGTTCGTTACTTACATGTCCGTGGTTGAAGAAGCCATGTTTACTGGCAACTCGATCAGCTTCCTCCGGACCTCCGGGTATGTGGACAGCCCATGTGTTGGTGTAAACCTGCTGACCTAGTGCTGGTCCTGGCCCACAAACCAGCAAAACCAACACGGTCCCAACTAGCAACTCCAGCAGCCTGAGCCTGCGGCCTACGGAGGGAGATGGAGGGCCAGAAGCCATAGGTTCTCCTAGCGCGGCACACTCACCGAGGACAGCACCTCCAATAGGACGGGGCTGCTCACAGAACATGCAGGTGCACGGGAGAGACAAAGACAGGGAAAGTCGCAGCACACCTGGGAGGAAACAAACGAAGAGAGAAAGGCACGCAGTGTTAAAGCAACAAGATTTACTTGTTCAAGAAAGCAAGTTTCACTGAATAGTTTGCGAGGACTTAGTGCATACAAAGCTTTAACGAAACAGTAGACTTATCCCCAAAATGAATGAGAAAACTACACAGACTTGTCCAAACAATAGAATAAGTCACCTACTTTAGAGGTTTTCTTTTCCTTTGTTTGATAAATCAAGGACAAAAAAAGGAGTGAAAGTGTAGAAGTTCGGTCAGAAGCTTCTAAGATGTGTGGTGACTAAATGCTGCCGCCAAGATAAAACACTAAATATTGTCCAAATCAATCTGGTTTGTTCGTGGGCAAATGAGAGCAGCTCATCTAACCCAACAGCAGGCTTGAGTAGGCGCTGAGCAGCTCAGCTAAGTACAGGTACTTTATAATCTCAAAGGAAGCAGCGAGCGGGGCGTCAAGACTCAACCTAATGTTGTGGTCAGACACACCAGGACATTTAGGGCTTTTATACTCCCATGGGAGGATACAGTCGATGGAGCTGGCATAAGAAAAATGCTTGGGTACACCGAGTGGGCAGCAAAGGTGGAGAAGTGCGGTTAGAAAACTAGACCACACCCTGGATGCTGAGAGATGACAGCAGAGTCGGTCTCAGTGAAGCAAGCTAGCCTCCAGAGGGTGGAGGGCAAACGCCCGAGGCATCAGTGGCAGCGGCCAAGGACAGAACATAAAAAGCGTGGGAGTAAAAGTTGACATCATAATGATTTTAGTGCTGCTATTTGTACACTGTTGTATGATGGAGATAATTTATCAGCCCACCACAAGCAACCAACATCTGAAACAGTCACAGGGACGGGAAAAAGCTATTCATCATCCCAAGCTCCTGCAGTCAGTGTTTTCACAGACACAAATATCAGCTTGTGGTTTAATTGTTTGCTGATGCTCTTTTGCCTTTGAGCTGTTGTTTCAAGCCAATGAGATAAGCTGCTAAAAGACATTCATCCAAAGGGATGACTCTGTTGTGATCCTGCGCAGACTAGAATGACCTGAATACTGCGCTCCTGTATACGTGTCCCTCTGTAAGTGGCTGTAAGTGATCTCCTGATTCAGGTCTACGGCGAGGGAGGGTTTCTCATTTTTCAACAAGCCACAGTGCCACCCTCCCGCCAAACAAGCACGTATATTTTCTACAAGTTCAATACACAACCAAATTCATAATCCGGAAAGTGTTGTTTTTAATTCAGCGAGACCGTTAAAATCAGCATCATATGACTCACTTTGTTTCACATAACTTCTGATTTACAGTTCCTGAAGGTACAACTTCCTGTAAACGTTTGGTTTGTCAAAGTTAACGTTGATTTCTTTTTGATTTGAGTTGCAATAAGCCCGTCAGTAAAAACCCACACTGTTTTTCAATCATCTTTGGTAAAAGTGCTCGTTAATTTAAGAGGACCTGAACCGAGGTTTTGTTTTTTTCTTGCAGAGGAACTACAATAAGATGAATAAATACCCCAAACGGAAGCATATGGTTTTCCTCTTCTGGCCTGTTACACAGAAAATGAATAATAAATAATATCACCACTTCTTTCGTATGCAGTCTAAAAACAACATTTACCAGAGTTTATCAGAGTCTCTACCACGACAGATAACATAAACACAAATACATCTTATCCGTCCTACTAACATCAATCACTCTTTGCATTACTAGTGTAAAGGAAGCTTTAATTTCAAGGAAATATCTGAACCCACGTTACCCAAAACGCATTTGAAGTGAAAGTGGGTCACAAAATATTCCAACCACAATATCCTGAGACGTCAATATCTAAACGGCTCTCACAGCCTTGGTTCAGTGTGTTGAGAAGCTGATGGTAACAATCAATAGCAATCAGCAACCAAACCGGTCAACCTGGCTGTGAGCTGGTAGGACAGGCTGCTAATCCATGTCAGGCATTTGAACTGTCAGAATTCATTTCATGAATACCTTCACAACCTTTACAACAGACACGACTACAAATGTAAAACGAGCACTATGTGTCAGTTTAAGACAGGCAGAGCTGATCAGTTGGGTTTGACACATAAATCCCTGCAGCACCTTTTAATTTGTCGCCTCTTCTCGGTTACACACATCTCCTTAAATAAAGAAAAATTAGCTGTACCTAAACTCAATGACGTGGGTTTTTTTCTTATTTATTCCTTCTTGTTTTCAAACCGTCTTCCTGAAAACAGACAGACCTGTGCTCCCCCGTCTGGATTTTCCGCCTTAGGGAAAGGCTGAAAAAAAAAAAAAAAAGTGACAGCCACACTGACGACTTCGGCCAACACTGGTCACAATCACCCCAATTTTGTCCCGATTCATCACATCTCAATCAAGAATAAATTGAAATAGGACTGTCGCAGAAAAACGACAGCGGAGGCAAGAGAAAAGGCTGCGGGTAGAACTCACTCAAACTTTGTCCTGTGTCCTTTGATGCAACAAGCAAACAGAGTGCGAACGCTCCTGAGGCTTTGTTTGATCTCCGGGCACATTCTGCCTTTAAGTGCAGATGCCTGTGACCTCATCTAGGCGTTCAACCACTCAGTTTCTTCAACGTCAGCTCGCAAACCACACACCATGACATACAAAACTACTTTACTGTTTACAAGAGACGGAGGGGAAGCCAGACGTTGCGCTGCGCGTGGTCTTTAGTGTTACCACAGTAAACAATACCATATGTTAGACTGTGACACTGAAGCTGTTAGAAAAAAAGAAACAAATCTAAAAAAAAAAAAAAGAGAAAAAGAAAAAAAAGCAGCATATTATAATTAGCTGAGTATCATTAAGCCCAAAGGATCATACCGGCCTCATTACCAAACTCACCAGGGCAATTTAAAGAGGAAACCGTTTACAAGTCATCAGTTTGTTGTTTACATTCAAATGAGATGAAATTGAACTCAAATGCATTTAACCCACATGACCCTTTCCAAGTCACAGTGAGTGGGCGCAGTTACCGTCGACTCTCACACTGCCAGACACATTAAATCAATTATACCATGTCAAATAAGCTGCGAGTGTAGCAGAGAGTAGATTTAAATAGGTAATTTATCGTGAAAATACCATCCGAATGATATCAATGTTCTCCTCCAAATATTGCAGGATAGGTGGCATTTTGTCCCCCATTTGTCAGTGTTTTATGGCAGGTTTAAAGGAAAAGTACAGAGGCAGGGGGCTCCTTAATATCCACAAAAGCCTCCTCTTATTTCCAGTTCAAGGTAGCTACCCAGGATATTCCGGGTAAATACCATTATCACGGCCAAAACAACAACTTACGCCTTCTAAAAACCTCTCCCCGTCGAGCGTGGATACAGCCATTA
This sequence comes from Odontesthes bonariensis, assembly GCF_027942865.1. Classification (NCBI taxonomy): domain Eukaryota; kingdom Metazoa; phylum Chordata; class Actinopteri; order Atheriniformes; family Atherinopsidae; genus Odontesthes; species Odontesthes bonariensis. The sequence goes on along the minus strand of NC_134506.1, from coordinate 24,620,216 downwards.
ACTTCCATCTGCATGTGCATCTGCCAGAAAATAAACATCGTAAAAGCCTCCACCACGACAAGAACACTTCTTCTGAAACTTGTTCACTAATCTTCTCAAGGCACGAGTCCAAAAAACACAATTAAAACTGCGAATAAATAACAGTCTGGTGTCATATCACCAGCCAGAGTGAGCGACTACAGCTCTGGATCCAAATGATTTCCAGAAAGCAGTTATCATTAAAGACAGGAGCGACACACTTGTTTATATCTCTGTTCGTCATGAAAGAAGCCTCCAGAGGACACAAATCTTTCCCCGCAGGAGACAACAACATTTATAAGAGGATGCAGCAGCGGCACCACTTTTTACTGGCAGACATTAGTAATTAAGGACCCTGATGCAGTCAGTTTTGGGTTGGATTTCTTGATTTGGGAACTCTTATCTGTTAGCACCCCGATGCTTAAATAGGGGAGGCAACTTAAAAATTACACTTTATTGATTTTCAACCAAACACAACAGCAGATTAATAATAATTTTTTTAAAAAGTCTTTATTCAAGATGTGAAAAGAAAATTTAAATCAATTGACGTTTTTGTTTGTTTCCTTCTTTGAATCTGCATCTTAGAAATACGTTTTTTCATGGCATAATACGTCATGAGGGTGAAGGTATTCAGCTCGTCTCATTAGAAGGCTTACATGACAACCAAAGCTCAGCTGCCTGCTTTTTTTCCCCCTTTTTTTTTCCACAGGAACATTTGTTTTGCTCCAGCTTTGTCCTCTAAGTACTTCTCCAGACTCCCTGCAGAAACCTCAACATTAAATCATCATACAGACACTTCTCCTGCATGAGCCACTATTTTGGAGTTCAGCTATTAAATGACACTGCAGGGGGAAAAAATGGGGGGCTCTCTGGTGTTTGCAGTATGATGATTCAATACTGCAAAGACCAGAGAGGTCAAAATAACAGCGTTAGGTTTACGGAAAGCAGACACACACACACGCGCACACACACGCACACCAGAAACGGCTCAGTTCCCGTAATATCTCCGTGCAGCAGCCACTGTGACATTGAAGTTTATCAGATTTTAAAATAAACCAGAGTCAAACCAGCAGGAACAATCATCTTCACCTCCACCCACTGTGAACGTTCACAGCAACATCATCTGTGTTTGTCAGATTCTGCTTTGCAACTTCAGGTGTCAAAGTTCACACCAAGGAATCTGCAAACTGTCCGGAGAACAATGCTACAACTCCAAAACAGAGGCTTCGTGTGAGCTGCATGTGGTGCCGAGCAGCAGAAAGTCTGTTGAGAGCAGAAAACAAACTGCAGCACAGATCCAGAGGAGCAAAACTTCTCTCACTCAGGCCTCCGACCCCAACAGTGTTTACGAGCTTCAGTTACAGGGTTTTAATCAATCAGCAGATGGGCAGAAATGTTGTGAGTTTGAAGTCTGTTGACTCACCTCACCGGGTCAATTCGTGACAACAACACGTACTCACAGTTTGTCTGGGAGCTGCGGCTGGAGCTGATCCGATGATGACTCCTCCGCTTGACAAATATGTCTGAAACTGAACCGCGACGTGATTAACGCAAACTTGACGCCACGGTACTATTGTGACTTGCTCCGTCTCACAGGTGCCTCCCCCTTTTCCTCTCCTCTCATCTACCCTCGACGAACATTTCCAAGCCTTCCTTGTTCACATTTTATTCCACTTACCGAGTGAGCAGCGCGGATCGACGGCACCACAGTTTATTCTCCGCTCCGCAGGAGCAGCCACGGACACCGGACGCGGCGCAGTCGACGTCCGCTCGGCGTGTGTATAAGAGCTATTCCCCTTTTGGGAAAGGCTCACAAACTGGCAAGACCCTTATCAACAAGAAAACAGTTTTCTTGTCCGGTCCCGTGTCAGGGTTTCAGTACAGAAACATAGGGCACGGCAAACTCGGCAGCTCAAAGAAGTCCAAATACAAGCTAAAGCAGACGGGAAACTTACCAACGGCAGAACTTACCAGCTTCCTTTACATCCTGCTCGACCCGGCTTACTGTTGACTCACACCGCAGCGTTAAAACCGACGACGACACGGCGAAGGGACTGAAGAATTGACAACAGAAAATTGCTGGTTAGAAACACTCATGATACCCCTCCGGTGTACCGCTGAGTGGTCTGTACAAGCCCCAGGAAATACGTCACTGCTGTGGACAAAGTGGAGACGTGATAGCAACAACTGCTCACAGAGCAGCAGCGCTGCTACATCCCCACCTACTGGTCATAGGCGGCGTAGCACCCTTCAAATGACATGTTTGTGGCTGGCAGAGTCCAACCAAGCAGAAGGGGGATTTATTATAGCGAAGAACATGTTATAGATGCCCAGTAAGCGGACTACATGCCAATACACGTCATCCTGATTGAGGAAATTGTTGTTGCGAGCATGGAAGGATTTTGAATAGGCTTACCGGGCACCGGCCCAGGATCAGGAGATGCCCCAGCTCTGAGCCTCTTTTTGATTGATTATTTCTGGTTGAAAAGTCCATAAAATCCCTACAATGATGCACAAAATACAATTACAGAGAAAAACTATAGATAGACACTGAATGAGAAGACAATAGATGCAAACCAACCCACAGAGAACCATAGCCACAAATAAGAGGCTCACGTTTCTCAATAAGAGACTAAATGTCTGCAATGAAACAAAGTAATCAAAGACAGAACCAACTAAAAGTAGATGCAAATGACTTCATGCAAAACAACCACAAAAATGAGAAACATATACAGCAAATACACAAAAGTAGACAAAGAAAAGCAATATGACGATCAAGACACAAAAACTGGAACCTTAACAAACACTGAAACAGCTTCAAACAGGAACAAAGTGACAAGGTGAGATTTCAGGAAACGTCCAATATGGGAGGAAGGTATGGTTTTTACAGCCATGTCCAAACTTGAGAGTCCAAAAAAGACAATAAGATATATTATGTTGACTGGACTCTTAACTGGGAGATCAGGCAAAACATAATGATGGTAAAGCTTTTATTTTTTAAATGTAGCCTTCATTTAACCAAACTGAATATACAGCTTACAATGATGAGTAAGAGCTTTAAGTTTTGTAATGGACCTCAGGTAAACCCAAAGGGAAACTGTTTCCAATGCATGTAAGCATTGTAATATAAACATAAAACTGTTAGTGACAAGATCATTTTTGGCCTGAAAGGAAAGACATGACTTAAACCCAGAGAAATACATTAGCTTTTATCATCATATGGTCATCAATTGGTCAGAAAAAGCAATCTTTCTTGGTATTGATGTAGAGAAGTTTTACAATCTAGTTTTCTGCATGTCAGACATGTTTGATCATTTGATTAAATCCGACATTGATTAGAAATATGCACCAAGTGGGCAGAAACTGCAGCCAACCATGAAGCGCAATGCACCTGGTTCCTGTCCACACGGGCACATGTGTTGCATCTCATTAATTCATCTCTCTCCTCTCATATCCTGCCATCTCTCTGTGGGAGCGATCAAATTAAGAGACATAATGACCAAAAAAATGAATGAAGATGAAAGAACTGTTGGAATTTTCAGTAACTAAACTTATTATTTCTTCAAAACTGTGCTGAAATTAGTTTGTGAAAAAGCCTCCAATGAGAGAGGACCACAAATGTTAGGCATTTCAGGTCCTGCCTTCATTTATAAGGAAGAATAGATCAAATTTCTTAGATCAAAAATTGACAGTTTTTCATTTTGCCTTCTTTTTCACCTCTCCATTCTCCAGTAATTTACTGTACCTGTAACAGTGTACAGGGCCACGCATGGTCCTTGGCTATCATAAGAACCACAAAAGGTTTCTGTGATGGAACCATATAAACCTTCAGATTTAAATGAAAAAGTTTTTGGTCATTATTACTCACCTAACCTGTGTGTCCTTGCTTCACTGAAGTTATGGCTTGATTAATATATTTCAATATTTTGTTCACAGATCGTCTGTTTTGTACCCGAGACAGGCTAATGTCTGTTAACCGAAGTCTTTCTGTTTGTTTGTATTTTAACCCATAATTCATATGTCTTATATTTTGATAATAAAAAAAAAAGATAGAATCTGACTGAGAGTGTGAGTTTGGATGTCTGGGTGATAGATCGAAACATAATTCTGATGTCGTCCGAAGGTGGTTAGGAACACATCAAGGAGCCGTATAATTGATTTGAGGCTTCAGTTTGATTTGATTTATACATCAATGTGCAGTTGGTGAGAGGCTGAGGTAGCTTGTGGCTGTAAAAGATGGTTGTTTTTGTGTGAGGAGCAGTGTTGGCTGGCATTAGGGGGGTGACTCTGGGACGCCAGTGGTCATTGTCTAGCCTCCTGGAGGTATCGTGGGCCCAACTAGACGAAACACTGATGAAAGGAGGTTCCCACCTGATGACCCCAATGATATGTTGGTCAGCACTGCTCACTGGTATATATAGGAAGTATAGGGAATTACTCACTGAGTCTGGTCCTTTTTTATTTATTTTTTTTTTCTTTAGCACAAGTTTCTTGTGTTTACCTTGAATCTAAATCTAGCCTAGCTAGTGACTGTTGTGAATAGGGCAGCTGACAACAAGGGAAAGACCATGTGACAGATTGGAAAGACAGCTGACAGGAGGCAAAGACCCCAAAGGTGCTGCCATGGGCTAGCAATCCATGGTAGCGGTAGCAAGGCCTAGCAGCTTTGTTACAACCAGCATAAGCTACAAACAGATTAAAGAGAATACCCCTAGAGTCGGCGAGAGCAGGGGCGGAAGATGACTCACAGGCAGACTACATGGCAACTGACACTGGAACGGACATGACTATGAGGTGGATACGCGACTCAGTGAAGGATAGGGGCACAAACCTATTCTCTAGGGCTAGAACTGACCGGAATAGTTCTCAGAGGAAAGAGAGCGTAGTTGGACATAATAAAAGTGGTAGGCTAGAGGGAAGTAAGCTCCAGATTTGTCCTTGTGGCTGGCAGAAAGTAACATCAGTTAGAGGCCTTAAAATGCATCAGGGAAGAAAGAGAGGTGTGGTAAAGGAAGGGCAGTGTGGCCGTATCGATCAGTACTTTTTAAGAAGTCAATCGAGTAAGTCGGATGAAGTCCAGCGGCAGGTAGAAAACCAGTCTGAAGGATGTCAATTACACAGCTACGGAGGGGGAGGAGGAGGTTCTAAGAAGGGATGCAGCTGATACTGAGGTGAATAGGCCGGTTATAGAGATAAATATGGAGCAGAAAGATAGAGTTAAGTGGCCTAGGGCAAATAGTAACAAAGAATGGGAGGCAGTCAATAAAGATTTGTCAATAATATTGGGTAGGTTAGGAGGAAATGCAAGCGATAGGCTAGAGAAGATGGGATATATAATTTATTCCTATGGTGTAGAGAGATTTGGGGTGCAAGATAGAAAGAGGGTTGAAATAGTACATTTAGGTAAGTCTAGACGGCAAAAAGAGATGGAGAAATTGGTTTAGGAAAGAAGAAATTTAAGAAAGCAGTGGAAAAGAGCTACAGAAGAAGAGAGAGAGGGAATTAATGTTTTGCAGGAAGAATTGAGAGGCAGGCTAGCAATACTCAGAAGGGCTGAAAATCTTAGGAAAAAGAGAAAGAAGAAAGAATATGTAAGGATGGCGTTTTACAGGGACCCGTTCAAGTTTGTTAAAGGATTGTTTAACCAGGAAAAGGGAGGGCAGCTTAAGGCAACAAAGTCAGAGGTGGAAGAGTATCTAAGAAATACATATTCAGATCTTGAGCAGCGTAGAGTAGTAGGCCTTCCACCTGACATGCCACCATTAGGAGAGATAGCGCATAAGATGGATGTTAGACCACCTAGGTGGAAGGAGGTTGAGGCGTGCAAAGGCTTCGTCGGCCCCAGGGCCAAATGGAGTCCCCTACCGGGTTTATAAAAGTGCACCTGATATCCTAAAGTTTTTGTGGAGGCAATTAAGAATAGTTTGGGAGAAACAGGTTATTCCTAGAACATGGCGTAGGGCAGGAGGCGTTCTTATTCCAAAGGAGAAAGAGTCCTCGGACCTGAGTCAGTTCCGGATGATCTCTCTCCTAAATGTAGAGGGGAAGATTTTCTTTAGTTTAGTTGCACAGAGATTAGCTAGTTATTTAGAAAAGAATAGCTTAATAGATACTACTGTGCAGAAGGCAGGAATACCAGGTTTCGCAGGGTGTTTAGAGCACACTAGCATGATTTGGCATCAGATTCAGACAGCCAAGATTGAGAAAAAAGACTTGCATGTTATATTTCTGGATCTAGCAAATGCATTTGGTTCAGTGCCACATAGCCTTATTTGGAAAGCATTTGAGTATTTTAGAGTGCCTGTAGTAGTTGTTAACTTAGTAAGAGCATATTTTCAGGATATTAGACTGTGCCTAAGTACAGCAGGTTTCACAACAGGTTGGCAGAGGCTAGAAATAGGCATTATGGCAGGGTGTACGATTTCTCCATTAGCATTTACAATGGCGATGGAGATAATTATTAGAGCTTCCAAGTGGGTTGTATGTGGAGAGAGATGTCAGGGTGGCATGCGCCTTACACCGATTAGGGCATACATGGATGATATGACGTTAGTGACTACAACAGTGCCATGTATGAAGAGAATACTTGAGAGACTTAATAAAAATCTAAAGTGGGCTGGGATGAAAATCAAACCTACTAAGTCTAGAAGTATCTCAATAAGTAGAGGGAAATTAGTGATAGAAAGTTTGTAATAGATGAAGAAAGCATTCCGATAATTAGGGAAAAGGCAGTAAAGAGTTTAGGCAGGTGGTACCAGGCAGACATGAATGATGCAGTGCAGTTTCAGAAAGATGTTGCTGAGGGACTGGATAGAATAGATAAATCAGAGCTTCCAGGAAAGTTGAAGCTGTGGTGTCTGCAGTTTGGATTGTTTCCTAGGTTGATGTGCCACTGTCTGTGTATGAGATTCCATTATCTGTTGCAGAAAAAATGGAAAGATTAGTTAGTTTTTATATTCGTAAGTGTTCCTAGATGCTTAAGTACTGTGGCACTGTATGGGAAAGGCATACCCCAGCTCCCAGTATCTAGTAAAGTAGAGGAGTTTAAATGTACTAAAGTTACAACAGAGCTCCTGTTAGCTGGGAGTAAAGATGTGGTAGTTAGTAAGGTGGTTCCAAACCCAACCAAGGGGAGGAAGTGGAAACCAAGAATGGCAGCTCAGGAGGCAGAAGCAACTCTTAGACATGCAGAGATTTTGGGCAATGTTCAAATAGGCCGGGGAGGCTTGGGGCTTGGCCCAGGCGAACCGGTGTGGAGTAGAGCAGGTCCCAAGGAGAAGAGAAAGCTAGTTGTTGAGCAGGTTCGTAGAAAGAAGGAAATGTTAAGGGGTACAAAGGCAGTGGCTCAGGCTAAGCAGGGATGGTGGTTGAATTGGGAAGGTGTAGAGAAGAAAAAGCTTAGTTGGAAAGAACTGTGGAGTATGGAGGAAAGGAGTGTTAGATTTTTGATAGGGGCAACATATGATGTATTGCCAACTCCCCAGAACCTAAAACTCTGGGTAAATGGAGACCCGTTATGTTCGTTATGTTCAGGTACTGCAACTTTAAGGCATATTTTGTCAGGTTGTAAGGTTAGTCTGTCACAAGAACGGTATACGTGGCGACATGACCAAGTATTAAGAAGCTTAGCTGCAGGTATTGAAGATAAACGAAGGCAGGTAAACTTAGGAGGGTCTTAGCTGACGAGAGTGGCAAATTCAAGAGGGGAACAAAGTTTATAAGACAATAAGGAGGCACGGCAGCTTGGAGGATGCTTGTGATTGGGAGATGCAGGTAGATTTAGGAAATAAGCTTGTTGTTCCCCAGGAAATAGCCTCTACAAACCTAAGGCCTGATATAGTTTTGTGGTCTAGGAGTAGAATGAGAGTCTATTTCATAGAGCTGACTGTTCCTTGGGAGGAATTAGTAGCAGAAGCATAAGAAAGGAAAAAGCTTAGATATGTGGAGTTGGGGGCAGAAGCAGAGCAGCGAGGATGGAAGGTTAGAATCTGTCCAGTGGAAGTAGGATGTAGAGGATTTGTTGCAAAGTCTGTTGTCTCATTGTTGAGGGAGCTGGGTGTAAGTGGAAAGAGTGTGAGGAAAATAGTGAAGGAAGTGTCAGATGAGGCACTGGCAGTAAAATCCAGTCAGTGGATTTGGATTAGAAGAAGCAATAGCAGCTGGGGGCCCAGCAGGGGGAGCACTTAGGGTAAACAGACTCTTGGAAGAAGCAAAGAAGAAATTCAGGATATTTAAGTGGAGGGTTTGGCACATGTGATCCTTTTGAAATCAGGTGGCCATTTTGGGTGAGTTGGCTTTGAGTGAGTTGTATGGCTTAGTTTTTGCTGGCATTTTTAGTGATTATAGGACTGTTTAGGTGAGTTTGTCTGCTGAATCTGCTAGTGTGTCTTATCCTGCCTCCACCTCTGGCACCCTCTTACATACTTCCATTACCCCCTACCCGAACCAGGGTTTGAATCCCATTCCTGCTTATCTTACCACTTTTATTTCTCCCCCTACCCGAACCAGGGTTTGCATCCCCACCCCGCTGTGACTGGTGTGCAGTTGGTGAGAGGCTGAGGCTCTGTTTACATTAATTCATTTCACCATTTCTTCGTGTCGGCGTCTTGCAAACTATTTACATTTACACACAAAGTTGCTGTCGTCTCAATAAAAGCCTAACTGTTTACTTTGAAACAGGGTTCGGCTGATTCGCTAGTCACATGACTAATCAGCCATCACATCACATGATCGCCCTTGCATCTGGAGCATGCGCAACTGCTTAGAAAATACGACCTACAGGAAGAATCCCACTGTTGCTACCTGTAGCACGTCACGAGCGCCAAGAGGAATGGCAAACATTTGTTCTTCCAGTGTGAAATGTGTGTTCTCGTGGACAGATGACGAGGTGCAACTTCTTTTAAACACAACCATGGACTATAAAACGTCGGTTGTGGCATAGTGCATAGACTGGGAGTCGGTACAAACAAAATATGCAGACATCCTTAGCCGTTTCATGGAAAACTACCCTTCACCGGAGCACGCCTGTTTGTTTTGTTTTTCCCAGCACTCAAGTCACATGACCAACGATACCAGCCTAGCGAATCAGGGAGGAGTACGTCATAGTGATGTTGTCCAACCAGGACGTGTAGCTATAGCTCAGCACTGCGTATCCTCGTTTCTCAACGTTTACAACTGCTCAAATCAGCATCGTATGCGAATGCTTACGTGGGCTCCGGCGTCTTTGAATCCTTCCACCTATGAAGTCGTATTCCAGTATTTTAATGTAAATGGACAGTGCATCCGCGATAGAAACGATATAGAAACAGATTAGTATAAACGGACCCTGAGGTAGCTTGTGGCTGTAAAAGATGGTTGTTGTGGTGTGAAGAGCAGTGTTGGCTGGCATTAGGGGGGTGACTCTGGGACGCCAGTGGTCACTGTCTAGCCTCCTGGAGGTGTTGTGGGTCCAACTAGACGAAACACTGATGAAAGGAGGTTCCCACCTGATGACCCCAATGACATGTTGGTCAGCACTGCTCACTGGTCTATATAGGGAGTATAGGGAATTACTCACTGAGTCTGGTCCTTTTTTCTTTTTTTTCTTTAGCACAAGTTTCTTGTGTTTACCTTGAATCAAATTTACAGAAATTCTGAAGATGAACAGAGCAAACTACTTCCCGCAGAGGGGAGTGGACTCCTTTGGAGGTTGCAGACTGCTGTGGTGGGCAAATTACACAGCCAACAAAAGTTATTAATAAATAGGTGCAAGATTTCAAAGGTCTATTATAGGTTCTTGTAGCTATTTGTGTCCTCAATGTTCCAGATTTCAGTGGGGTGTGTTAATGCAGGAAAATCTCATCTCCAGTTTGTTTGCTTGGTTGTTGGGTAAATGTCAGAAAGCTTGTTCCTCTGTCAAATAAACATTAATCATATCACTGCTTGTTGTTATTGTTCTAACTAAAGAGTCTTACACAAAGTACAGCAGCACACACTGATTTACTCTCTGCCAAGCCAATAATCCTCATAAAAGTGAATCATGTGCAACAAAGCACAAATGAAAGCAATGTGAATTAAGGGACCAACACACAGAAGAGCAGAGCAGTTCAAAATATTTATTTGAAATACAAATATGATACCCAGGGAGGTGAAAGGGACAATTAAATGTTGTTCCAGCATTTTAAATTAGCTGCCATAACAAGAGGCACAGAGCCAGTGAGCATAAAGTGAGGCTGTCTGGTTTCAGGGCTACTGGGACTGAGTTCCTTCCTGCAGAGGAAAACGAACATAGAATTCATGACAACACACAAAACATATTCACAACAAAGTAGAAAGAAGTATCACACAAACAGACTCAACACGGGCAAGCTTATCAAAAGGAGTCAGACGCTTCCTATGAAGACACACCTCTGAGCTCCAGCAGGACGTCTCCCTCATACCGAGCGAGTCCAACAGCGCGCCTCTGTTCCGTGTCCAGCTCAGCCCACTGCGCCTCCGTGACAGCCCACGCCTGCTCCACACTAAGCCGTGACAACTGAACTGCACTGAACACCACCTGCCAGGCAAACAACCGACACAAAAAAATTGTGTGTTTTATTGCCAGGAATGCAGATGTAAGGCAGCACCGAGTCTTATTCAGTTTACAGTCAATTTTGCGTGGTATTACAAGAAAACATCCTATTTAATCTTTTTTTTTTCAGTGAGTTTCACAGTGCAGTTGCCAAAAAAAAAGTTTTAAAGGCCAGGAATTGTGAGTTTATTACTTTTGAAGTGTGGTCACGGCACCAGAAATTTCAACATGAGTGAGTCTTTATTGATCACATTGTGCAATGAACACAGTCCAGGCTGTTAAAGACAAGGAAAGCATTTCTCCCAGCTGCTCTTCCCTACAAAACTGATTCAGTTCATAAAAAATTCAGCGGTGTCCTGATGGAGCAGGCTTTTCCAGCTTCACAGTCTCTGTGATGTGCGTCTTCCAAAATCCTGGAAAGGCTGCTGTGATTGAGACATCGTTCACACTAAACAATCTGTGTTGAGAAGAGCCGACTTTGTGGGTGCTTGTTAGCTTTTAAAGAAGTTGTTGGCACAGAGAATCCATGTACATTTTCTTGTTCAAAAACAAAACTGTTTTTGTTTGTTTATAGTTGTCTCAGTGGAATATCTGAACAAATCCTGGTCATTCCAAAGAGTTCACAAGCCTTTTTATGCAGCTGTACCTTGAAATGTACAGTCTACTTATCATCGTAAAGTCCATCCATCCATTTTCTGTACTTGCTTAATCCAATTTTAGGGTTGGGAGGGGTCTGGACACACCCTGGACAGGTTTGACAGTCCAACACAGGCCCAAACAGAGACAAATGAGATTCACAACCATTCACGATCACTCCTGGGGACAATTTAGAGTCACCTAAGGCAAGCCATTTTAGCATTTAAAAGCCAGACTGGACATGTGTTGCAGATATCTGTAATTCAGTTTTGCCTAGTCAAAAAGAACATTTCAGATATCTGCAACTACATTCTTGCTAGGACAAATGACGTCACAAACCCTTTACATTCATGTGTATGGGGTTTGTCATTACAGATATCTATAATTCAGTTGTGGATATCCCCTATGTGAATAACGGATATCTGTAACTGAATTATGACTAGAGATAATTCCAGTTCGAGATATCTTTAATTCACTTCAATGAAAGATATCTACATGTCCCTTTTCAGATATCTTAAATTAAGTTGTCATGAGGTGAAATGATGTTGTAGATATCTCAAACTGGAATTACTACTAGTCGTAATTCAGTTACAGATATTCGTAATTCACGTAGCGGATATCTGCAACTGAATTGTAGATATCTGTAATGACAAACCCCATCGACATGAATGACAAAAGTGACGTCATTTGTACTAGCAAGAATGTAGCTGTGGATATCTCTATATTTCGTTTCGACCAGTCACAATTACATTACAGATATCTTGAATGAAAAGTCCAACTATTCAAAATGTAATTACGACTAGTCAGAAAGACGTTGTTGATATCTACAATGTTAATTCTGGATCGTCAAACATAGCTTTTAAATGTTAAAATGGCTTGCCATAGTCACCAATTAACCTGACATGCATGTTTTTGGGCGGTCGGAGGAAGCCAGAGTACCTGGAGAGAACTCATGCATATACAGGGAGAATATACAAACTACTAGCAGGGATTTGAACCTGGAACCCTCTTACTGTGAGGCGACGGTGCTAACTACCACACAAATGTTTTTTTGGACACAAATTCATTTTAAGTAGCTTTTTCAATTAAAACTTTTGATTGTAACTGCATGCAATCAATATATGTGTTGTTGCTGGAGCCTATAGCTCTGCTACATTTAAGTTTCCAGCAATGGCAGTGTGCAGAATCTTGAAGATGACATCGTTATTTTTTTCATCTTTTAGAACTGAGCTTTTCCAGATGTGACTTGTCAAAAATTAAAAATTCTCCCATTCCAACCTCACGGTGTATCCATCAGTAATGAAACTGCAGATTAGTCCTAATGAAAAGAATAACATCGAGGTGAAACTCACTGCCATCTTTTTGGGTGACATCAGGGCGATGGCTTCAGGGGTGATTCCCTCCACCTGTTCCTGCAGCAGAGCTGACAGCACTATATCAGGCAAGCCCGCTGGAAACAGAGACAAACACTCAAGTCAGATAATTAATGTTTCTCATTTAAAGTCACAGCAAGAGTGTTGAAAAACTTCCTTTTCACACTCTTAAAGCCTAAACCCTCCAGAATACTTTTAATTGCCCCTATCCATCCAAAAGCTGTCATTGCTGACCCCCACCAACAAATTCTAAAAAGTTGTGCACAAGAAGTTTACACCCCCAGGGATATTATGCTCCATTGTACCTGCCAATGTCCCAATTTCAATGAAAATCTCTGGTCCCCAAGCACTGGCTGGACCAAAGGCCTCCGGTCTGGACAAACAGCTTGTCAATGCCTCCATCTGCTGTTCTGTGCATGGCAGGGACATCTCCCGCAAGAACAGGATAGCTATGCTGTAATTTATGGGAATAGATGAAGGACTTTAACCAGGAAAAATTTTAAGTTCTCCAGCAACTTGTCAGTTGGTAAGTCTGCAGGTTTGCCGCACTAATTTGTGTCTCAACTCATTCTGGAATAGTAATGTGCTTTTTTCTGTGGTTGCTCACATGCAGCACAGTAAATTATTTATCAATTTGTTGCTGAAAAATTCAGTGATGGAGCAGGTTATGGATGAAGATGAATGAATTATTCTACTGACCTGAGGTTATAGGGGCTCAGTTGTTTCATCTCAGAGGGATGCAGACCACAAATCAGATGGCCAAACGTTGCCAGATCAACAACCGATAGCTGCTCCACTTTCAGTCTGCGTTTACGCATCACGCTTAAAATCACTGATCTCATCTGAAATGTCAAACAGAAACATTTAACATCCAATTTATGGACACCTTAAAGTACTCAAGATCAGGTTTTGTTTCAGGGTAAGATGTTAGAGACAAAGCTCACCTTTCGAGGACTCCAGTTTGTCAATGTGCCCAGATGTGCCAACACACCCACATCAGTAAGATTGGTGTCCTGCAGCTCTCTATCTCCCATCTCCGTCACTACTGAGCCCAACTCCAGCACCTGATCCTCTCGCAGCTCCCTCACCGGATTCAATGACTGGATGAAATGAAAAGCCACAGCAGAGTTCATCCATAGATTATGTGGATATCAAAACTCTTCAGCCAGTGCAAGGTTGTCTTATTACTGACTTTTTATCCTCAAACTTATATCTCACAACTATTTGACATATTGAACATGAACTGTCAAACAGAACTCATCTTTTTTTTGTATATTTTTTGTGATGACAGATTATTACTCAGAGAAGACATTGTATGTGTTGTTTGGAACTTTGCTGGTGGAGTTTTCCTGACCTGCCTGAGTTTCATCCACAGTGACCGACGCTGCTCAGAGCTCAGCGATGAATCCTGACCAAAAACCTCCACACACTCTTTTAGCTCCGTCAGCGTCATGCGCCTGAGCTGAGTCGATGTCCAAGCTGATGGAAACGTTCCTCTGATGTCTGCACAGCTGGGAACTGGCACTGCTCAGAAAAAAAACACAGGTATTCAGTGAAATGATAATAGTTTGTTTTCAGGCAAAATGCACAAGACAGCGTTTATACAAGAAGTATGCACTGGACCTTTTGCCCTCCTGGTCCGTGCTTTGACAATGCCTCTAATGAGACTCTGAGTCTGCTGTTTGTGGCGATGCTGGTCCATACACTGACTAAAACAAACTCCACCGACGGCGCTGTCCTCCCAGTGCTGTTGACTCACCAGGACCTGCTCCACTACGTCCTTATTCAACACCGTCTGTTCAGAGTAAACACATACCGGGATATGTCTTCGAAAAGCTGTAAACCTAAAGTGATAGCTTGCATGGGTCAGTGATTTTGGATGCTTACCAGTGGGATTGAGTGAATCTGCTTTGTTGAGAAAGCAAACAACAACCTGCCCACATGTTCAACATCCCCAGCCTGCCATTTGGATGGATCTCTGGCAAACAAGCACACATATCCTATCATTACTGCTGCTTTGTGTAATCCATGTCTCATGGCAGAAATAATGCTGCAGTGAGGTCAGTATATTCAGTATTTACAACTTTTACATTTATTTGTGTGAGATTTTTTTTATCAATGTCCACTTATCCATCACATGGTAACCTATTTTGGTCCAAACTGAAAACCTAACCATTAGATGAATTGCCACGAGATGGAATTTAATCACCATCACATAATTACTTTTGTTATTGACTGCCAGTTACATTGATACTGCCACAAAGCTCACAACTGCACATTTTCAGTGAAACATATCAAGAAATGTAGGAGGGACTGCAATATAAGAAACAGCTTTCATGTCATTTTCTTTCACTAGCCTATGCTCTAATTTTGGTGGAAGGAGGGTATTTATTTATTTCACTTCGATAAATGTACTAATAAAACTCCCTAAAAGTACCTTTTTACATGTATAAGTCCTGCCTGAACAAAAAATATTACTCCAGCAAAAGTTTGTAAGTAGCATCATAATTATGAAAGTAGGTAATAGAAATTAGACAACACTGGATTGCATGATTTAATGGAAAAACATGATTTCACTGTAGCCTAAGTCAAGTTGCTTGAGTCGGAGCTCATTTAGAACTATTTAATAATGAATTGATCTATTGTGCGACTTTTGAAAATAGTAAAAAATTTAATCGAAATCAGTCAATTGATTAGTTGATTATCGGGCTTGTTTCAATAAACCCTAAGGTAGTGTAATTTAAAACATCGGTACGAAAAGACTCATGTAAAATAAAAGTTTTCAAATCATTAAACACTGTAAATGTACTTTGTTTTATCCCAGCAATGACCCTTTCTACGAGTAAAGTTTGTGCTCACATTAGCATTAAGCTGTTAGCACAAAGCCGCTGAGGCAAAGTCTCTGCGAGGAACTCACTGCAGATTCTTTGTGTTGTTAAAAATTGCAAAAAGTTCATAACACACACATTTTGGAACATTTTCTCGCTCTTGAAAGTCACCATCAGCTGTTTGCTTTTAAATGATCATCTTCATCAGTAAATAAGCCTTTAAAGATTGAAACTTCATAGTAAAAAATATTTTAGTCTTTTAGTCTTTCATGATCGTTTGTCTCTGTGTGGCCCTGTGATGGACTGGCGACCTGTCCAGGGTGTACCCCGCCTCCCGCTCGATGACCACTAGGTTCCACATAGGCTCCAGCCCCCCCCCACGACCCCACCAACGTATTAAGGGGGTACAGAAAATGGATTGATGGATGGATGGATGGAATATTTCATGAATATTTGATTGTAAGAATGTAAAGCACTTCTGATTTAAATTTAATTGACATTCCGAACTCAGTCTCTTTATATATTTTGGTAAAGTACATGCAAATATATAACTTTTGGCGTGTGCAGCCAACAAATTAGTCTTTTTTTTTCTTAGTTGATGTCCTCCTGACACATAATTGGCCCTGTTGTAAAAACCCGAATCTGCTGTTAAAACTGTATGTGGCTATACCCGAGCAGGTCGTTTTGAGTGAGAATATCACTAATGTCTCTGAGAGCCTCCTTAGGAAGACAGAAACTTCTTATCTCCTCCAGCCGCAGAGCCAGAGCTCCTCTGTCTACCAGAGTCAGACTGTCCCGGTCCAAGAAAGGCAGCAAAGGCCCCAGGACGTCCAGGAAGGTGCCATCAATATGCCCTTCTGCCAGAGAAGGGTCCTGTAGAGTAGCACATACAGAAAGCATGCCAGGATTACCAGGATTTAACACTGATAAGACTTAAGGTGTGTGAAAAGCTGTTGAGAGGATGTAATAGGTTACACTGTGAGTCTCTTTCTCCATCTGTTTTCTCTGTAGATCTGCTTGCTTGAAACGGCAGAAGCAACAAATGCAGAATGTTCTTTCTGCTCATTAATATGTTACAACAAATCAAATACGTGAATCACCATCGCTGACGCATGTCCTGATTTAAGTTAACCAGAAATAGCATCTCTGTGTTCACATTTCTTCTGAACTGTTGAGCGGGCATTTTATCATTTTAACTATCTTGAGGAGAAAAAGGGTTGATTAATTCTATTTAACAGTGTTTAGAAACTAGAGAAGCATCTGTTTTTTTATGACATGTTTCTACCTAAACATATTGCAGTAAGTCAACTCCTGCTCATCTTCTGTTTGTCTAAGTAATGTAGGTGGTTTACCAGCTCAGCTTTGGCCTTCTCAGCTAAATTTGTCTGTTTATAATGTGGGAGTCTGAGGAAATCAACAAAGTGGGACTCAATGTGGTCCAGCATAGCTCTGACCGATGCATTGGAGAGGTTTTCTATCATCGTTATTCTGGAAAAAAAGACAAAAAACATGTGTAAATGTTGTCTTCATTAAATACGGTGTGGAAGATTTATTGTAAAATACACATTTGAAGGGGATACTTACGGTAATGTTGCAGCAAACCCAGAACTTAAAGCATTGAGGCTGAGTTCAGGATGTTTTCTCAGTTCTTCGACAATACATTTTCGCTGGTAACACATAGCAAAGTAAGACTCAACTTGCTGGTATCAAAAATAATTGTGTATTTGTTATAGAAACATTAACTTTCCTAGCTAGTAGAGATAATGATAGAGAGTTTGAGAGGGTACTGAAAGTCTGTTCCTCACCAGAGCAGGCCTTGTGCCTCCGGGCAGTTCGCTCACAAACTGAAGCAGCTGCATAAAGTCTGTGTCATTGATCCAAAGCCTCAAGAAGTCACAACTCATTCCACTGGCAATGTGACCCAGATCCCTTTAGGTGAAAGAAAGATTACTGCATTGATTAGTAAGTGAGCTTCTGACCTGAAAATGACTTCTCTGAGTCGCTACTCTGTTTGCAGGAAAAATAATTTAAAACATTATTTAAGTGTGAATTTCAGAGAAGGTCAAACCTACCTCACGGACTGGATGGTAAGGTTCTTAAATTCATAGATCTTATTGAACAGAAATTGAGCCTATGAGGGAAAAAAAAAGATATTCACTTTAAAATGAAGAACGCTTTAATTGATTAAAAAATAAATAAAAAAAAAAAACTTAAACGGCCTGTAAACATTTTGAGGGATACTAATAATAAATGTATCAATTATATGTTAAATTTCTGTCTAACTTATAGTTAAGCTGAGACAAAACCTTTTTCTTTTCATTTTGACATTTTTGGACTATCGCCGTTTTTCTTACAGTAGATACCTAAATACATCAATACAGTCAACACAGAAATCTCTACTTTGGTAACTTACACTCATGTAACTATGCAGTTTTATTCATATCTTCTGTAGGTTTTGAAGCTTTCGTCCACAACTTGAATTAGAGAATTTTAGTCCAGGAAGCACGACTGTTTTCAATATTTTATAACAATAGAAAGAAACAGATAAGAGCTTCGGTTGCTATGCGCCGACCTTATCGGCAGCAAGTCTGTGTAGCTCTCAATTTTTCTCATCGTTTATATGATTATTTGTCATTTTTCATTTTTAGTTTCTATCTAAACATTTTTAGTTATATTTATTGATCTGCTTTTTTGTTTTAATTAAATTTTTTGACAATGTGCACTACTACTAAAGCAGTGTACACAAGAGAAGAACTGTTGGCACTGTCAAGGATTGGACGCGGAATTAAACATCCAATTCCGACCGAGCTTAAAAAGCTGTACCGTGGATGCAGAGCTGGAGTGTTTAAAGGCAAAGAGGCACAACAGGAGGTGGAGGTACAAACCTTTTCTGCCCTCGGTGATCATGGGAAACGCTAACTCACTACCAAACAAGTGTGAAGGCGGTAGCATGGTTGCCGCGTCTGTCACGGCGGTGGTGGACCGTGACGTCAAAATGACGTTTCAGGCCTGGCGCTTCCCTTGAACAGACGGCGCAGCGCGTTGTCGTGCACCAGTCGATTTTTGTAACTTGGCGGCGCCGAGCACAACGAACCGGATGGACCGATGTGAGACCAGGCTCAGTGAGGAGGTGCGTTTGTACAGGCAGCTGTACGAAACTGCAGTGAAACAGCACAGGGAGCACGTAAACTCCCCAAACTGGTGCACAGAGATGGGCAGAACTTTGGGGAAAGAGGGAGAGTTCTGTAAGAATGTGTGGAAGAAGCTACGGGACAGATACGTGAAGGCAAAGAAGAGGGCAGAGACTCTGTTGATGCCGGGGGCTTCAAACCTTCACCTCTTTTAACTGAATTAAAAAATTAAAATGATCCGAAAACTGCAGCAGTATCATTAATTACAGTATTCTTGCTCTTGACAGCGGCATTGTTTTCTTCTCCACTTTCGTGCTTGTAGAGTAGAGGTAACATTCACGTAGCAGCGCCGCCTCTGTGACGGAGAAAATTGCAACTACTGGCGCGCAACGACTTGCGCCACTATATAGGGTCCTATGGCGGGCACGAACTCGTGACGTCATCAACACCGCTCGCGCGAGCAGACGCGGCAACCATGCTAGAGCCTTGATGAGTTAGAGGCGCTTGTGCGGAACCAACGGCTGTATAAGGAAATCAGTTTGATTTGTCTGTCTGAGTCCTGGCTGAACGACAACGCACCAGACTCATGTGTGGACATCCCCGGCTTCACAGCCGTACGAGTGGATCGTGACCTGAGTACGAGCGGCGGTAAGCGGAAAGGCGGGGGTGTTATACTGTTCTTTAATCAGAGATGGGTAAACCCCCGCAATGTGACCGTTAAGGAGAGGGTTTGTTGTCCAGACATCGAACTGCTGTCAGTTGGTTTCCCTGCGTTCTATGCGCCCAGAGAGTTCCCTTACACAGTCGTCATCGTTGTTTACATTCCACCGAGGGCAGCACCTACAACGGCGTGTGACGTCATCCATGACGCCATTCCTAGGATACAGACCCAGCATCCTGAGGCATTCATTGCAATCACAGGAGATTTCAACCACGTCTCTCTATCCTCCTGCCTGACTGGCTTTGTACAGTATGTGGACTGTCCAACACGTGGAGAAAGGACATTAGATCTGTTCTATGCTAACGTGAAGGAGGCCTACAGGGCAGTGTCTCTTCCACCACTGGGTAGATCTGATCACAGCATGGTCTATCTACAAACCCACATACAGACCGTGTGTACAAAGACTTCCTGTTACTACCAGATCTTTCAGGAAGTGGTCACCAGAGGCGAGTGATGCATTGAGAGACTGCTTTGATGTCACAGACTGGGCTGTACTGCTGGAGGAAGAAGAAATGGACATTGACAAGGACAGGAGGGTCAGCACCATCACAGACTACATTAACTTCTGTAGGGACACTGTGATTCCAGTCAGGACTGGAAGGTGCTATCCAAATAACAAACCATGGATCACCAGTGACATCAAAGAATTGGACGTTCCAGAATGGGGACAGAGAAAGGCGGAGGAGTGTACAACAGGAGCTTAAAAAGACATTACGTCGAGCTAAGGTGGAGTACAAGAAAAAGGTGGAGATTCAGCTGGAGAACAATAACACCAAGGAGGTGTGGAGGGGCATGAGGACCATCACTGGATACAGACTGAAGAACTCTCAGTCTGTAGAAGGTGATGTGGACAGAGCCAATACTTTCAACCATTATTACAACAGGTTTGACAGTGTGGTTTTTCCCTCCTCTGCTGCTGCTCCCTCCACCCCCACCACTACAGCTGCTTCCTCTATACTGCTTCCACTGCCCTGCTGTACTTCCACCTCAATGTCAACCTGCATCGCCAAGCCTCCTCCTCCGCCTGACTGCACCTCTACCTCTGCTGTCACCAACAAGCTTCTTCTGTCCAGTTGTACCTCCACCTCTGCGGCAGCTTCCACCACCAGGCATCCAGAGCCAAGCTACACCTCCACCTCTGCGGCAGCTTCCACCACCAGGCATCCAGAGCCAAGCTACACCTCCACCTCTGCGGCAGCTTCCACCACCAGGCATCCAGAGCCAAGCTACACCTCCATCTCTGTGGCAGCTTCCACCACCAGGCATCCGAGCCCAGCTGCCCCTCCACCTCTGCGGCAGCTTCCACCACCAGGCATCCTGAGCCCAGCTGCACCTCCACCTCTGCGGCAGCTTCCACTGCCAGGCCATCTGAACACAGCCACACCTCCACCTGTGCGGCAGCTCCCATCGCCTGGCCTCATCAGCCCAGCTGCCCCTTCACCTCTGCGGCAGCTTCCACCACCAGGCATCCAGAGCCCAGCTGCACATCCACATCTGCAGCTGCTCCCACCGCCTGCCCTCCTCTGTCCAGCTGCACCCCCACCCCCCTCTCTATGGTTGATAGCAACATCACTCCTGTCGCCATCCCTCTGCTACAACCTCTGTGTCTAACTATAGAGGAGGTTGGAGCTGAGCTCAGGAGACTTAAGTCAGGGAGGGCTTCAGGCCCTGATGGAGTCTGTCCAAGGCTTCTGAGGGACTGTGCTGGTCAACTAGCAGTCCCTCTTCAGAGGCTCTTCAATATGAGCATTCAGATGGAAAAAGTCCCAGTACTGTGGAAAACTTCTTGTCTCATACCAGTGCCCAAATTAGGGCAACCGGTGGAGCTGAATGACTACAGACCGGTGGCTCTGACATCTCATATCATGAAGACCTTGGAGAGACTCATTGTTCGTCGCATGAGATTGCAGGTTGCTGAGGCTCTTGACCCCCTCCAGTTTGCCTACCAGAAACACATAGGAGTGGAAGACACGATTCTGTACATGTTGCATCGGGCATATGCTTATCTGGATGTGCCTGGTTCATTTGTGAGAGTCATGTTCTTTGACTTCTCCAGTGCCTTCAACACCATACAGCCTCCCATACTGAAAGACAAGCTGATCGGTATGGGTGTGGCCCCCTCCCTGACATCATGGATTATAGACTATTTGTCTGCCAGACCACAGTATGTCAGGATGGGGAAATGTGTTTCTGGAACACTGGAATGCAGGACTGGGGCTCCGCAGGGTACTGTTTTGGCTCCTTTTCTTTTCACCCTGTACACATCAGACTTCAGGTACAACACAGAATCCTGCCACATACAGAAGTATTCTGATGATACGGCTGTTGTGGCATGTGTGCATGGTGGACAGGAGAAGGAGTACAGGGACCTTGTGGAGGCCTTTACTGACTGGAGCAAAAATAACTGTTTGCTCCTGAACACTACCAAAACCAAAGAGCTGGTGGTGGACTTCAGGAGATCTAAAACCCCATACCAGTCAGTCTGCATTGATGGGGGGGGGGGAGATAGAGACTGTTCAGACCTGCAAATACCTGGGGGTGGTGCTGGATAATAAACTGGAGTGGTCTGCCAACATAGACGCAGTGTACAGGAGGGGCCAGAGCCGTCTCTTTTTCCTGAGACGGCTCAGGTCCTTCAATGTCTGCAGTGATATGATGAGTATGTTTTATCACACTATCATTGAGAGTGCACTGTTCTATGCTGCTGTCTGCTGGGGGAGTTGCACTACAGACAGAAACTGTAGGCGCCTGGACAAACTTGTGAAAAAGGCTGGTTCTGTTGTAGGCAGAAGGCTGGACCCTCTAGGTGCTGTGGTGGAGAAACGGATGAGGAGGAAAATGTATTCTCTTTTGGAGAATAATAAACATCATCTCCACAGCATCCTGACAGGACAGAGGAGCAGCTGCAGTGAGAGGCTCATCTCTCTGCGCTGCAGGACTGAGAGGTTCAGGAGGTCCTTTGTTCCCACAGCTATAAGGCTTTATAACAGTGACTGCTGAGTTCTTCTCAAATTGATTGATTGATTTTTATTTATTTGTTTATTTTGTCATTTAGTAATTTATTATTATTTAGTAAGTAGTAGTATTATTATTGTTGTTTTATTGTTGTTAATACAATGTTTGTAAATATTTTAAAAAAATGTTGAGCTACATTTGACGAATTTGAATTTCCCCCATTGGGGGATGAATAAAGTATTTTTCTATTTCTATTCTATCCTATAACCAAGTCTACACACTACAAACCATTGTGAAACTGGAATTAAATAAGATTAATTCCAGAAACACACAGTTGCACCTAAAAACTTTATAGTGCAATATTCATTGTAACACCATCTACAGTGGCTTTACACCACAGATTGTCACTTGTTAGAATCAAGTTCAAGTCCCATCCAACCAAATATTGTCAATATTGGACTTGTGGAAAAACATGTCTATTACATGTTTTCTTCTGAGAGCAAGCTGCTCATTGTGACTGCAGCGTATCATTCAGTGTGAGTGAAAAGGGCGATGTTTATTGATTTGATTCAGGTCTTGCTAGGCTGAGAACAGGTGGTGAAAGCAGACTCATGCACCCTTGGCTGTGATAAAATCCCTTTAAGGTAGCCATTATTAATTCATGCTACACTCCAGCACATCATTGTACTACATCCAGACTAATTAGTTGGATGGCAGCTGATCTGAATAGAGTATTAATATCCTGAAAGGCTCATCTGAAGCATATCCAATGAGTTGCAGATTAATGGGAGTGAAAACCGAAGCCAGTAACATTTCCCTGTGTAGCCAAAGAACCGGCAACCTATTGTTGGCATATCCGTGAAATGTTAGACTGCACACAAAAGTAGATATGGTAAAATGTGCACCTGCTGTGGTGACCAATGTAGGTCTCTGTATGTGCCGATGCCTCTCCATATGGTTTCACCATTCATCTCCTGTATCATTTTCCTCAGGGGGGCAAAAGGAAATAGACAGTTTACCTGCTGAGTGATGTTCTTCAAGTCTCTGAGCCGAGCCTGTCAACAAACACCCAAACAAAGAAGAACACTTTAAAGACCCCTATAGTCCTAAATTAGACAGATTAATCTCACTTTACTATATTTTCTAATCCCCAGACACAACCCGAAGGGTGTTGATGTTGAATGTGCCAAGATCTCTCCACCCCACCATTCAACGTGTGACACAAAACAAGGACCAGAACAAATGACAGGAAATAAGATAAAAGTGAAAAGTGATGCACAGAAGAAACAAATACCTCCTGTATTGCACTGTATAGTATGGCTCTGTGACCAGGCTTAAGATCAGTCAGCAACGTTCTCCAGCACGAACAGTGGGCAGCTTTACTGATCTCAGACCACTGGAGGCCTCTTAGCACAGCAGGAGAGAGACCAAAGTGTAACGGCTTCAGTCTGCACAGTTTATCCATGGTGAGCTGGCAGGAGGATAGGAACACAGTGGTGAGTGTGGAGTTGGCTGAAATACGGTGCAAATATTTTGAAAATGTCTACTTACATTGGCATCCTTTGAAATCTTGGATAACATCTGAAATGCCTGAGGGGAGTATTGAAAAAATAATCATGCACACAAAATACAACAGAGTTCGCATTTTAAGACAGTTTGTACACATTTCATCGAAATTCAGATGCTTTTTTCTGTCTGAGCTGATTGACCAATTTACTAAGGTCCAACACTTGTGATAAAAATGTCTGCGTGCGTCATGGTTCCACATGGCATTTTAGAGAAAAGGCTGCTGATTGCTGTGACAATTCGGGGACTCTCTTTCAAATAGAGCTCATTTTTATGATAAAGCAGAGGAAAACAGGAAAAGAGAGATAAGAAGTGGGGAAAGATGAAAAACCAAATGTGCAAGGAAAAGCTCACTCCCTGCTGACCTGTGCTGGTGAATATCTGCGCAATCCTGGCTGTGACAGGACTTCCAGGAGCTGCTGCGAGGGGAGAGACAGCAGGAAGGTAGCTCCTAACTGAGGGAGCAGACCGCTGAGCGCAGACAGCTCTGTAGAAGCCATGCTGCTGATGTTCAGGGTTTTAACTGCTGGTATCAACCAAGATGACAGCTACGGGTAAGCATGAAACACATAACAGTCTGTCAAGCATTCACTGACACATCTGAACAAAACAAAAAAAGTGTATTTCAGGATCCTGGTGGTTCGAAAAGCCTGTTCTGCACCCCTCACCCTGCCACTGGCACTGATGAGCCCCATGGACATGCACTGAGACAGCTGCTGCCACAGAGCAGAGGACACAGCAGAGTCCTGAAGATATGAACCCAAGTCTGCTGGATCCAGGTAGCAGGCAAGAACTCCTAATCTGCAAAAGACTTTATTCTTCATCCCTCTGTTTGTCAAATTGAAATGAACTTCAAACACATAGCTTATGTATAAAGTTTTAATGTTGGCAGACTGCTCAAAATGGAGGTTGAATCAGAAATAACACACCAGAAAACAATAAAAACAAAAAAATTTGTAGGATAAAGAAAATAATAGATCTGCTTTCAACTTTCTGAGAGAAAAAAACCCTTCCAGAATATGCTGTGCTGACAGTAATTACTGTTCATTACCAATATTACAGTGACCCTCTGTGAGCCTAATATTGAACAGTATAAATGCATATACATATAAATTATCTCATTTCCCACCTTAGTATGTCGTCTCCGGTCAGATTCTTCCTCTTACTGAAAATGGTCCGAAGCACATGGCGTCCCCTTACACCATCCAGGCTGCTGTTGCCTAGCAACTCCACCAGAGGTGTAAGCTGAGGAGAGAATTGATTAAATGTCAAAACACACTTTAACAAACGCCAATAAATATAATTCATCAAGACAATTAACAGAAAGTCTCGTGATAAGGTTGGAGTTTTTTTTCCAATCTTCTTCGTCTTTACTTCTCTACAAAGTCTTTCATCCAAGTATATTTAGTTTCTGCCAATGTAATTACTGCTGCACCCGCAGAGGAATTACAGAACAGGTCGACCAGGCCTAGCAACCAAGAGCCAGAGCCTCTGTTTGAAGTGATGGAAAATCTTTTCTAAACCAATTAAACAACCGCAAAGAGACATGTGACGATACCGAAAAGACAAAACTGCAACTGATAGTTGCCACAAAATGTATCATAATGACCAGAGAGAGATGCATACTAACAAAAAAATAAGATAAATTTACACAGACACATGCAAAATGACTGTAAAGAGCAAATAGACCATAAAAGCTGCAATTCCGAGACAGAACCAACTAAACAGAAGAGATGCAGAATGCCAAAAAGCATTTCTTTTCCTTCTTTCTTTCTCTCTTCTTTCACACAAATGAGATTTTTATAAAGTTTCTATGATACGTTTGCATGAGAGAATTTGATTTGTGCTCATTCAAAGAAAGTAAACAGGAGCAGAATTAACTTATTTCTAAAATGCATATTTTATTGTTTCCAACTATTTAAACTGGCCATCGGCCATCGGCCACCAGCCAAATTATTCTCTTTAACACTAATATCGCCTACGTATTTCACAGCCTAACAAAAAAGGTTGCAAAGACAAAGGAACGACTAGAAAGAACAAAATGAGCACAAACACTTGCAGAAACATCGCCAGTAGGGTTTTTTAAAAAGACACACAGATCAGACACAATATCATCAAAGACACTCAATCACTACATCTTTTTGTTTCTCTGCATCTGGTCCTCCACTCTTTTATTTAGCTTTTGTTCATGTCTGTGAAAGAGATACAGCAGTTATGTATAGAGCTGTACCTAAATGCTCTCTAACCTGCTGTGATGTCAGCTGCTGAAAATGACTGACTGGGAGGTAAGGCAGAAGCGGAAGGATGGAAGTGAGAAAGTATGGCGGCCATGTGGGGGCATCACCCACTACACTTGACTGCAGAAGCCTTTTTACAAAGGCCTTTTTTTGCAGCAACTTCATCTCCGAGCTGTGGTCACGAATGGCTATCAACCTGAGGAGCAACACAGAAAATGTTAGCATTAGTGGGATTTTTGATTGAGTACAATCATTTGTCCTGTCAGTAACTCACACGCTGTCGTTGACGATCAGGGAGGCAGGGAAGCTCATTATGTCAGAGACAGACATGAAGGGGATGAACTGAGAAAGGTCCACAAACAGCTCTGGGGTCACTCGGGGGAACTTATGGATGAAAGCGGCTGTCATCGTTTCCATGGCCTGTAACTCTTGTTGAGAAGCCTGACATAGAAACAAAAAGCATCGGGAATGGATGTGTATTCAGTTCGGCCCTCTTTAACTATGCATGGGCCATGACATGCATTCAAATCAGGTCCCTATAGAACAATATTTTGTAACAGCTTCTAATAAAAGGACTGCGTATCATGGAAAACATGTTACAAATCCTCCTGATCTTTTTCTTTTTAATGGTTTTAATGGGGGAAAAATTAGCTGCATTAAAAAAGATAAAGTGTCATTAAAATGCAGTATATTGCATGCTTTGCTAAGAGTTTGAGAGCAAACCTGGCTGGTTTCAACTTGAAGCTGGTCCCAACTTTGATGCATATGGGAGAGAAATCTCTTAACAGCGTCTTTCTCAGCAGACATCACAAGAGTTCGAATGCTGTCTCTTGGCATCTGGAAGTACTCCTGGTGAGACAGAGAGATTCAACTGAATGTTCAGTGAGCTGAGCACTCTTCTGTGAAATGTAAATATAGCTGCAGAGACCAGTACCTGCAGCAGAACCCTGAGAGCAGATGAGTTGTCATCCTGTTGGATGAGGTCCCACAGGACGGGCTGAAGTCACAGCAGAAACAGGTTATTTACTGTGCGTGTGACAGAGAAAAGGTGTTTGTGTTTATCAGCCAGACTGTATCTTACACTGAAGCAGCTCAGCAGGTCTTCCTTCAGAGTGGCGTTCTGCTCTCTGCGCAGGAAGACTCCCACAGTGTGAAGGACACTCGTAGAAGCATCTGGCTGCAGCGTGGCCCAGGATGTGTTGTCAAGGAGACTGGAAAGGAGGATGGCCTGACCCAGACCTTGTCTTGCTTCTCTTTCCCCTTCATCCAGCCCAGAAGAGAGTCCCACCATGAAGTCCAAGACACGCAACACATATCCCAGCGCCACTAAAAACCCCTCTCGCTCTCCTCCCTCAACCTCACACTGCCTTAGCTTGTGGAGGAGGTCGGCGAGCAGTGGGGACGGGTCCACACACAGCTGCGATGTGTCAAACGCATACGGTGCTGGTAGCATGTCAAAAAACCTCTGCAGGAGGCACTTCTGGCTCTCCTGTTCTGTCTGCAGATCTGCACAGACATCAACAAACTGAGGCTTCAATCTTAAGAGCTGATGGTAGAGAGTGGCGTTTAGACAGATGTGTTCTCTCAGTCCGTGTGTCTGTCCACAGAGCACCAGGAGGGTGGAGTTGGTGAAATGTTGCACATTCCACTTCCTGTACTGACAAGCCTCCGTGATGGTGTCATCACGGGAGAAGTTGTGCATCTTTGAGCAGTAAGCTGCTGCCCAGCTGCCCTCTGGCAGGGGTTGTTGTGAGTCAGGGGACACTCTGCCACACAGAGCAGTGATCAGGACTGAGTTGTTAGGCAGGAAGCAGTGTCTGAAAGCTTCTGCGCTGAGTGGCCCGCTGTCCAGCTGAGCCAGACAGGTCTCACTGAGGTCTGGACTCATTGTCGCTTCATCTGAAAGCTGCACGCACAAGTCATCTATTGTCTGGTTGAAAAAACTATAGTCCTTTGCCACAGCAGCCTGAAAATAGTAAAACAGGAGATGGTTAGCGTGAATTAAATGCGATTCTATGTTTGAAAAAAAATGTGTATGCATGGCATGTTCTCAGCGGCCCGCTTTGCTTTGCCAGTTTCTTAGAAAACTCTCAAGTGGAATGCTCACTCATCTGAAAAGTGATCCATTACCTGATGTGCTCTCTGCAGCCAGAAAGAGGAGTTGGCACACACCGTGTTGTTGAATTCGTGGGCAAAGAACTCGCTACAAACATGCACCCAAAAGAAGTCCTCCTCAGCAGCAGACAGGTACCAAGCTGCATCAGAGCATGTAGAATGAAGGTCAAGCCCCATGTGAGCCATGGCAGGATTAACTGACCCATTCTCCCCCTCAAACAGTTTACAATACAGAAATACAGTGAAATTAGAGACGCCCGTCAAGCCTGGGATGGATTCATTACACGCTGCCTCCAGGATCTCTGTAGAGGTGGAATACTCCATCTCTTTCTGCTTGCTGTTGCCCTCTCTGAACTTGAGGTGAGGCGCAGCGGAGAGTTCAACAGGGCGTTTTTGTTTGGAGATTTTTAGTGAAGAAGGAGCTATTTTTTTAGACAACTGGGCTGGTGGTAGTTGTGATCGTAGCTTTTCTCCCTCAGTGGGTGGGCAGGACAGAAATGGGAGTGAGCCTGGGAGGCCCTGAGAGCTTACGCCCAAAGCCTGAGTGTTCCACATCACGTTGTGTCTTATCCCCCTACAAATGCATAGATAGAAAAAAAGACTTAAATGTGTTTCTGTTCACTGTACACTTCAAGAATACAGTCAATATCATCCTAGAAATATCTTACCATAAAATCAGCTGTCTCAGGTCACCTTCAAAAAGACAAACAAGAGGTAAAAAATATATAAAAATCAAAGTGAATGAGTGGTGGAAAAAGCAGCTGGAGGCTCCTGTAAAAGACAACTATGGGAGATGTAACAGTGCAGCTCAGTTAACAAAGCCCAAGATATAATGTTACTGACATCAATGAAAGGATAAAGAGATTAGCTGGGCTGACAACAGGGGCTTTCACAGCACAGAATGATTAAAAAGATTTTAAAGCAGTGTCCGTGACTGTCACGTTCTCTGCTGGAGCTCTCAGGTGAACCCTGGACAAAGGCTTTTAATAGAACTCTTGATACAATCTAAACAATTCCTGCTTTACAGTTTTCTCAGCTCATTCTCTGAATCAAAGCATCCTAATATTAATGCATCCACACACAGCATCTGCTGTATGAGCCATAATTGGACAGTGCTCTTTCTTAATGATCTAATGTCTCTATTATCAGAATGAGGCTCCAACAACAGGCATGATGCCTGTTTTGTTTGGCTCCATATTCAGAAGTTGTCATGGCTCACAAGACTCCATCTTTCCTTCATACTCACCAACTGAGCACCGGCCTTGTGTGTTGGACTGTGGAACGTCCACCAAGCTGCTGACATCATCAAGCAGCGCCATGGTAACTCTTGACACTTTTTCCCTCAGGTTACCATAGACAGTGCTTCCCACTCTGTGCAGGAGGCCCCTCCTCAGCCCATCCAAACTCTGCACAAGAGCTAAGTTTTTCTTAGCCAAATGTCCTCCGCGCTCCCCTCCACCCGAACGTGATAAAGCCTGCAGCAGGAAGCTTTGCATGGAGTCTGACTCATCCTCTGTGGCCATCATCTCTTCCACAGATGCATTTGCAGACAGCTCATCCTGTCTCGTGGCCTCAGGAGGCAAGCTGAAGGGCTTGAAACGTCCCAATGCACTTGAGCCCCTAATGTGTCCAGCAGCTTCCCCTGCAGGGTGTAAACTGACCACTGGTTTCCAGTTGCGTGTTTCCAAGAACTCTAACAGCTGCTGAAGCCAGCTGACACTAAAGGCACAATCATTGCGACCCTTCAGAGCACAGATGAAGCCCTGCAGGCCTGCACTGGCCTGACCATAAGTCCCACTGACCACAGCCTGAAGTGCAGCTTCCAGCACAGCACTCACTGTCCTCCAGTTCTGAGATAAGAAAGTCAAGAAGGGCTTGTGGGGCTGACGCTCAGACACAGTGATGAGACTCTGCATCAGCCCCAGCAGCAAGTCCCAGTGTTGGCTGCCCCTCAGGGACAGAAACCAGTCCTGCACTCTGATGCTGGGTCGGGGTGGCACACGGCCATTCCACTGGTTCAGGGCAGCACTCCCCTCAGACTGCAGGAAGAAATGCAGCACCTTCTCCCACAGCTGCTCCTCATCAGACTCTGTAGGCACCTCGTCCAGCTCAGCACCCATCTCTTGGAGGTACAGAGAGATGTTGTAGAGGAAGCCAGAGAGACGATGTCTGTCTATTGGCTTGTTTAATGAAGGCAGGGTCTTGCTCGGAAAAAGTGTTTTCAAGCCCCCCATAATATTCCTCATCCAAGTATGCACAGACTGGTCCTTGTTTGTATCTGGAGGAGATCTGTGTGGACTCAAGCCACTTCCTTTACTCCACTTTGAGAGGATCTCCTTCAGAATAGCATCTCTATGCTCCACTTTATCACCTCCTAAAAATGAATCATCGGAGACATCTTGAGGCAGCATTGTAATGCACAAGTAGTAATAATCAATATTGTATTTATTGCCATGTTCTGGCGAAGCACTCACCTGTCCTCTCAGGGGTTCCTTGTCCAAGAATAAAAAAAACAGCACAAACTATGATGCTTGTGAATTTTAACGTGGCCATCCCTGACCCTTTCTTTACCATCTTCATCTCATACCTACATGCACAGTGACACCCTGGAGTCACATCTTTCTCTCTAGGCGGTTTTCCCTGTTGATTTCAGAAAAAAAAACGCAGTCTAAATACAAGCAGCATTGTTTATTTTGTCTTAGGCAATAGAATTGGGTAAAGTATCACTGCAGAGAGAGGATATTAAAGCTTAATGACTGGTTACCACATCACCTTACCACTTACGCCGAATGGTTACTCAAGAGAGTGTGCATAATGTAATTAAGTTTCACAAACTTTAAGTCTGAATAATTAGTCGTAGATTATCTGTGATGGTGAAAGTATCCGCCATATCCAGCTCTGAATTGTTCAAAATAGCAAGATATATCCATTCAAACTAATTCTCAGTTTAAACTATGTTGAATATCATGATGATTTCCAGTGATGACAGAAGAAGGAATAAAAAACATAACTTTAGAACTCACCAACAGTTGTAATCCACTTCTGTCTTTAAGTGTTGGCCAGCATCTCCTTAAACTCACCAGTGACAATGCACCCCGCGCTGACCTCCTCCTGAGTGGGGCTCTCTATTTCACCATCGCTCTGACTTTCTCTTCCTTTCACTCTCCACCTGCACCCCTCCCACCAGTGTCCACTACCGCTCTGGTAGTTTAACAGGGCGGGGTGCTTGTTGTGTTTTTCCCTTGGCTCTACATCAATCTGTGGCTTTATATTTCAGTATCATTCAACAGTATTTTAGCAGTTTATTTTCTCCTGACAATGTGCGTGCAAACACACAGGAGAGTAATTAAGCTTGGGCCTTCGAAATACATTAAAACAGTCTCGTATGGCTCTACTTTGGAATGTTTTTTTATGTTTTAGCTGTTCCCAGTTCTGTATTTTGGAGCATTGTGAGACTGCAGGAAGGTCACAGCACTCAGACAGGTGAAAATCTGGATCATATTAATCACACCTAGGATATCTATCCTGTTCTCGAACTGTCCAGTGTGTCTTACTGACCAATTCTCTATTGAGCTGGTACTCATCTTGTGACATTGAGTGTGTTGGGGGTGTAGTCTTACCGAAGTGGCCGGGCCAGCAGGACTGTGCATGTTGTCACTGTTAAGACACATTTATCCCTCTCCCAGGCAAACTTACAATTGAGCCCTGTGCAAGGGCACTGGAGCTGGCTCCCCAGAGTCAGACCTCTGTCTGCGGGCCCTGAAACCCTAGAGGACTGAGTGAAAGGACCACCTCCTCCCTCCACTTGCTTTACCTGCATGATACTGTGGTCCACACAGGGACAATAACTTCCTCCTGTATTATTGATGCTGCAGGGAACAGCGATCACTCAGTGCAGCAGGGCTCGATTCACCATGGGAATAGTCAATGAGAAACTTTATCTGCCCCATACGTTCCTCCTCTCTCTAGTGGAAACTCTGTCATAGCAGCAGGGAAATCATCGGGTGAAAATAGCTGTTGAGATTGAAATACATGGTCTGAGGCCAACTTTTCACCTCATTTTCCAATAGAAAGGCAAACACATGAGACCTGAAATGTGTCCTAAACTGAGTGGTGATTCAAATGATATATTGAGTCCTTTAAATCGGTTGGTTTCGATACTTTGCGTTTCACAAAATGGCATTTAAAGCTACACAAGATTTTTACAGCTTTGGAAATACCAGATTTCTGAATTAAAAAAAATGCTGATAAAATGTGTTCCAATCATCATCTAAGTCAGAATTACAGAAATATACAAACTGCTCAAACCAGTTAAACACATACACACACACACACACACACACACACACACACACACACACACACACACACACAGATACATATATGTATATATGTACATTTTCACTGAGTTATAACTCAATGTGAAAGCCAGAAAAGTGAACTCTTAACATTTAGCAACGACCAAAACCTCCTTTAAGTGCAACAATCAGATATTTCCTGTTGGAGCTTAGGAGATATTTCAAATGATGAGGAGAAAGTCTGGACCATTCTTCCTACACAACAGTCTCAGCTCATCAAAAGTTATAGAATGTCCTGATCGAACACACTTCTTCAAATCATGCAGCTACATTTCATTTGGGTTAAAGTCAAGCCTCCATTCCTAAATGGGAATTTTCTTCATTTTCAGTCATTCTATTGTTGATACTTAACCCACTTCCAACCAAGCTTTAGGCAATGAACTGATGCCCTGAACGTTTCTTGTAAAATTTATTGATATATTTTCAAATGTATTGATCCCTCTGTGTGATAAGGTATCCTAATCCTGAGGTGGCAAAACAGACCCTAACTATGATTCTCCCTTCTACGTGCTTCACAGTTGGGATGATGCTTTAATGTAAGTTTGAAGAGCCTTTTTCCTCTAAAAAGTGTTGTGCATTTTTACAAGAAAGTTCAACTGTTCCCCCACTTCCACAAAAGACAAGACGTTGCATTTCTTGTCCATAATTTAATTTCTCTTTTTTTAAAACAATGGTTTGCATTGTGGTTTCCTGTCATCATCAGTGACATTCTTTCATGGATAATATGAATGAAGATTTTTCAGAAGTTTTAGGTGTTTCTGCAGGTTTTTTAATGCTTCCCTCGTACTCTTGGTGGAATTTCTGTAAGATGATCGCCTAGCAAGCCAGACCCGTACAGCAAAAAGCTGTAAGTAGCCCCGGAGCAAATTCATTTTGCAGCCGCTAGGGGCGTCCAGATTTCTAGGCTGGTAAGATGACTGAATGTCTTCTAATTGTAAATAGTTGGTCTTACTGGGCATTGAATGAACACCCCGATCTTGAAATGCAATCTCCAGCTTCTTGCATCTAAGATATTGTGATCTTTGCTGTGATTGAAGATTGAAGACCATTGGCAGCCAGACATTGCATGTTTTCTTTTAGAGGGGAACTTATACTTAAACTTATATTCTCATCTCCTGAATCAGTACCACTGAGCCCAAGTGCTTTTTGGAGAAGGTGTTAGTAGAGATTTCTATCATTTCCAGCCTTGAAAGAGAATGACTGCACAATATGTTCAACACATATGTGAATAGTACAACTGCTTGTGTGTTAGTAGTTTAGTAACATAAGGCCAGACATTTTACAAGTAATCAAAACAAAAGTCCAGGTTATTCCAAAGAGTTCACAAAACTCTGCTTTCTTGTTGCCCAGACTGAGACCAAAGGGGCCTTCAAATACATACAGGTTATCTTACAGCATTCAATGGAATATCAAAACTGGCCTCACAGCAAGGGGATTCCTGGTTTGAAACCCGGCTGGGTCCTTTCTGTGTGCAGTTTGCATGTTCTCCCCGTCTATGCGTGGGGTGCTACAGCTTCCTCCCACCGCGCAAAAACATGCACGTTCGGTTAATTGGTGCCTTTAAATTGTCCCTAGGAGTGAGCGTGCATGGTTGTGTGTCTCGTTTGTCTCTGTGTGGCCCTGTGGTGGACTGGCTGTCACGTCCATGGGGTTTTCCCCGTGTTTTTAGTTTTATGTTTTTTCATGTGTTAGGTTGTTTCATGTCTTGGTTTTTGAGTTCATGTTTAGTTTTGCCATTGTTTTTCCCTCACTTCCCATGTTCAGTTCATTAGGTTCACTCACGCCACCTGCATTCATTGTCCCTAGCTGCACGCATTTGTCAATCACTCCCAGTTCAGTATTTAGTTTCCAGGTTTCCCCTTTCATTTTGATGAAATCCTTTTTCTGTTTTTCACCCCTCATGCCACACTTCAACAAAGCCAAGTGTTTTTTCATACCCTGTCATGCCAAGTCTTTTGTTTTTCTTGACACAGTTATATTCATGTTTTTGATTCCACAGTCTAGTTTTGTCTTCCAGCTCAGCCGCGCCTTTTGTTAACCTTGTTTTTGAATAATAAACCCAGTTTTGCCTTACACCTGTGGAGTCCGCATCCGTGTCCTGCCAACCCGCACCCTGACACTGGCGACCTGTCCAGGGTGTACCCTGCCTCTCGCCCAATGACAGCTGGGATAGGCTCCAGCCCCCCTGTGACACTGAGTTGAATGAAGCTGGTATAGAAAATGGATGGATGGAACACAACAGAGCATAAAAACTACTGTAATTCATGTGATCAAGAAAAGAAATGTTTGCAGAAAGTGTTCGCCCCTGGGAACAGGGGTTTTCGTGTGTTATGTTTGGTCTATGAAATCAATTTTTGAGAGTAAAATAATTATCCTTAAAAGACTTACCATGAAGCCACGACAGCCTTTAAATCACAACTTTACCACTTTTGTAATTACTGCTCTTTTCCTGTGGAGGGCAGCATGAATCCAGATCTAAAGTACCTTTTAGTGTTTTTTTTTTTTGTATCACTGTTATAGGATTTCTAATCATAATAAAGAGGAACAGAAATCATTGTTACATGTTAGTTTTTATTCATTACTGAACCACATTCATATCAAAAGGTAAATCACAGAAACATGTCTAAGTCTGATGAGATGCGATGCAAGAACAGTAAGACAAGCAGTAAATGCCAAAGATCCAAAATTGTGTTTCAGAACAAGACTTCTGTCATGGCAGGAGCTTTTTGAAGGGAACCCAGAGAGCTCTTTCCTTTGCTGCAGTCGTCAGCTGCACATCTCGACGGGCCTGCAGGATACACGGTGGTTTCACTTTCGTATCAAAACTCAATTGGATCATCGTCATGGCGTCAGGTTATCACCTTAAGAAATGCATGGCAGATGTTTCATGACTTGAATTAATGACTCACCTTAGAAATGATATTTCTTTTATATTCCAAGTTCTTCACGGCAGATTTTAAGGAGTCAACATTTTCCTGTAAGCGAAAGCACGTTTCTGTGAATATCTTGTGGAAAAATGAAAAAAAAATACGCACTTGCAAAACACAGAGCACACAGATGTGAATCTAAGACAGCACCTCAGCTTTGCTTGTGAGCCTGCTGAGGGCAGTGTGGTCCATGTTAGAGGCTTCTCCAGCATTACGTTCCCCACATCTGCTTTGCACTGAGAGCTCTCAATATTGGTGGCGAACGACTTGTACAGCTCATCACTTTTTAGCTGTGTGAAATGGGTAGGCACACACATAAAAAAAAAAAGGCTTTTCATCCATGGTGCACATGAATAATGCTATCTGAGCACTGTGCAGCGCAATCTTTGGCTTCTACCTCACTGAATTTCTGCTCCAAGACTTTATGATCCAATTTCAGCTCTTCCAGCTTCTTTGTTTTGGGCTTCTTTTCGTTGGCCTGTCAAAAATAATTTAACAAATTCCACTTGTCCTGTGCATGGTGTGGCACCCACAGAAGCTAATTTAAGGTTTCTTGTTATAGATAGAAAACTCAAACACACACCTTTTTTGCTGAGAAACTTATCCTCTTCTCAGTGTATGCAATTTCTTTCTTGACTTTTGAGAAAAAAGCTCAGCAAGGTCTCCGTTATTTTTCAAAACAGAACGATAGTCGTCTCTCATCTTGTCAACTTTTGCTGTCTTTTCGCTAATTGTTTTCTAGATGGTGAGAATGAAACAAGCCGTGTGAGAAAAGGAAAACATCTGGATCAATAAATACTTCAATACAAAACTGTCAGCAACTGAGTTATTGCTCAAAAGAACATAATAAGCTTGTCAAAGTTGAAGGTTTTTCTTTATTTTACTAAACTCCTAATCAATCAACAAATTTAATGACCAATCAAAACAAGGTGAGTGTGTCAGATTGATTAATTATAGAGGGGAAAATTAGTCGCCAATGGCCTAAACAAAGCATCCAAAACAAGTTTGTTGCTGCGTGTGCTTGCGCATATACCTTTAATGTTCCAACTTTCTCTGCATCCTGTTTTATGTCAACAACAATCGCACTGGTGTCATTGAAGATTTTGTTGTGGTCCTCTCTCAGAGCAGAGATGTGGCCGTTCCACTGGAGCTCCTTCTCGCTGGTCACACTTTTGCTTAAGTTCTCCAACTCTTGTTGCAGCAGCTCCATCCTTTCCTCATATTTTGCTGTAGTTTCTGCTCAAATTGTATCAAAAACATGGCAGCCAGTCAGTTTTTGATAACATGAGGTGTTAGATTCAACTCGGGAGAAGTTATTTACCTCCAAGTTACCTTTCCCAAACGTTCCTTGTTGTAGTCATTTCCTCATCATGTTTCTGTTGAGATAACGACCAAGTTGATGTCTGTGCAACATGTTCTCACCCCAAAGTTGTCACATACATGTTATGTTACTCATTCGAAGTGCAGGATAGCGCTCGACATCATATCTTTACCTAAGCTGGGTAGCACAACTAAGATGGACTACAAAAAGCACATCAGATCGTTTAACCCATGCAAAGTGCCTGTTACCACTGGGACCACTTTGGATCAGGACCACATCTACTCCAGTGTTCAGGACATGCTGATGAGAAGTGGGACACTGGAACAAGGCATATTAAGACTAAGTACTTTGAAAATACAGAATTTATGAAGTGCTAACAGAGGACCACAGTTCTAATTACACTATATTTTCAGCATTGTGAAGCTTGACAGGTATTTAAAATTGGGTGTTTGGAGAGATTGTAACTGAGAATCCCTCAATCTCACATGCAGTCTTAGTTTTTAGACGCGTCTCTTGAGGAGCCATCCAAACAGTATGAAAGCGGAATAATAACTTGCTGGGATTCACCTACAATGCACACTTCCAAACACATTACATCACTGACCTGCTCCTTGGACATCTCCTCTTTGGTAAGGCCATTTATCAGAGTGGGCGTCCTTGCCTTTGGAGGGTTTATACCTGAATTTTTATTTTTGGGTGGCTGGGAAAAAAAATAAATAAATAAATCAACATCACTCGTAAGGTTAGCAATACTTGCCTCGATGCCTGTTTTTATAAGTAAGGTTAGCTTAGATTCGGTCAGCACAGGCAGAAGCTAAACCAACTATGCATCTGATCAGTGTAGCCGTTAGCTGCTAGTTAGCAAACAATTAATGACAGCTTATCGACGTAAATGGTTGATTTAAACACCGCGTTGATTACCATTATTTGTGTTGCTCAAATAACGTTGAGACCGGTGATGTGAGGGTCGTTTTAAAGACAGACTACAGTAGACAGGAGTCAGGGGTCCCAGCTTGAGCCGACTGTTTCAAAAAACACGTCTCCATGGCAACACAATGAGGGGCGGGGCTTCAAGCTGGAGCAGGGTAAAAATCACCGGACATTACTTCATTACAGGTGGTTTACGTGAGTATTTCTTTTATATCTTGTTTTATACTGTATGCTCGTTGAAGTTTCTGTTTCAGGTTATACAGACAGGTGACTGTATGAATAGAAGTATACATATACATGTTTGTAACTTCAACTAAAATAGTTGTCTGCTACAGATGTTGAATGAGTTACCTGTAATTTATACATGACTTTTAAATGTCATGTATAAATGCGTCAGCTACACTTAAATGGCTTAAAGAAGAAAAGGAATTCTCAGTCCTACAAATGGCTCATATATATATACATATATATTCTTTTTTCCCTTTTGGACACTGCTTCATGAACGCAAAAGTGTGAATAATCAACATTTCCCGTGAGTCATTCATGTCTTTGGTGGTGCCTGATTTTTCCTCTAGCACCACCATCACATTGATGATTTTAAGTTGTCATATTCTCAAGATTTTAGCAGTTCACAACTTAAAGGGCGTGTACTCTGCGTTACGATCCATGTTTCGGACGCTGAATGAAATGGACACAATATTTGAAATCCTTGTTTTATTATTTGTTAAAACCAAATAACTGTTTGATATTTGATATCAGGAAAATATCCCCTTGTGACAAAACACAAGAGCTGATGGTCAAACATTGAGGGGGATGTCGAAGAGGTCAGAGCGGCCTTCGCTCTCATTCAGGCTGCAGACATATTCACGCTCAGATGGGTGGTGTAGATAGGCGGACGAGTGGAGAAAACACTGTAGGAGAGGTTGACATGCGGTTAACGAAAATATTACATGACATGTGATGAATAAATGTACATGAAGTGAGACAGTACCTACGCTTACCTTCAGAAGCCATGAGCTGTGTGATCAGATCTGCATTTTTTACTTCTACAAAAGTGAGGGAAGGCATGTTTAATCATCAAGTAGGATAATGTCAAGTAGACTGACTACTATCATGGAATTATTAGTATAAATAATGGAGGGACACAGCAAGACTACCAACACTACCTTTGGACTGATCTCTTTGGTCCAGAAGTTCATTTGATACATCAAGAACTGGAAGAAATCATTTTCTCTTTAAGTCAGTTTAAAAGCTCCAAGCAAAAGAAACATACAAGATATGTGAAAGCCGTCATTGTGCACGTACGCAGGACAGTGAAAAACATGGAAACTGAAGAACTAGAAACCGCTGAGAAGCCTGACGTCTGTGTCTTTTCCTCCACAGTTCAAATAGTGATTTAAATGCAACGTTGGTCACTTATAGACTTGTTCAATGTTTGAAATAAATGGTAAAAAGACATTAAGTTGGTTTTTTTACACTTTATATCAACAAGGCAAGGGGTCGGGTTAATGTAAAAAGTCTATTTCAGTGGCACATTAATGAAAATTAAAGTACTCACATGCAGGTTCGTCGGTCCTGCAGGGTTCAGACTTTATGAATGATGACGCATGAAGCGGCTGCATGTCTTCCACAGCTGTACATTTAGATTTAGTGCCATGTGTGCTATGAACTGAAGCCTGATAGGACTCTGTGCCGTTT
Source organism: Odontesthes bonariensis (assembly GCF_027942865.1). Taxonomy (NCBI): domain Eukaryota; kingdom Metazoa; phylum Chordata; class Actinopteri; order Atheriniformes; family Atherinopsidae; genus Odontesthes; species Odontesthes bonariensis. Next base: position 24,580,853 of record NC_134506.1, on the reverse strand, counting down.
TCTTTCTCGACTGACTTGATACACAGTAAAATTTCATCAGGCGGTGGGACTGGAAGCACAACAGGAGGAGAGGTGACTGAATATTTATTAAGAAGTACAACATCTATGGGTCCCCTGATGCTTTTCATGTGGATCTGGTACTTTGCCGGGCAATCTGAGACCTGAAAGGAGATGTATTCACTTCTGATCAATCCAGCTGTTTAAAGACAGGGAGCAGAGAGGAAGAAGCCATGAAAAGATCAAATGATGCAGAACCTACAGCTTTAGGAATGGGAACATCTAGCTGTGTTCCAGGTGCTGGTTGTACTGCCAAAAGAGTGTGGCCTGAAAAAGAACAAGACAGTCATTTAGTCTTTTATACATTTCAAGAACAAACAAGTTATTTTGCCTCTTTACTGAAAAACAGGTTATGATGTTTTGCCAGCCGTGTTGATACTTATTAAACTACTGAAGCAGCAGCCTCCTTGGAGAGCAACAGCTCATCCATTCAGAACATAATATTCTCATGTAACACATTTGTTTAATACTCTCTGCTTAATTTTCAGTTACATCCCTTTTAACATACATGCCGCTGGATACATCATCGTGTGTCCAAGAGGCACCACCAATATTCTGCTTTCCTGACTGACCACTTCCTGAGCTTTTCTCTTTAGGAACGGTGAGGTCTGCTATGAAGCTACATCATTGGCATTAGCGTCGTCATGGCAGCAGCTTCTACCATTTCAGATGCCAAACCAGGTTGGCTGTCTGCTCTGAGTGCTGTGGGTGACAGACAACAGGACTCGTACCCCATCGTGAGTATCAAACACCTCCCTAGGATGTGCTTCATGGTTCTCATCACCAGGCACAGAGGGCAGACTGGGGACTCTGCTTTCCCATAACAAGCTTGGTACAACATCAAGAGTTTTACTTGATGAGTCACTTGACACTATGTACTTTTCCATTGGCTCTCCTCTAATCCAGGTTTACAGATGTTATATTTCAACCATCCTGTTGGCCAATGCCTCCACAACTGATGCTTGCACCACACCCTGGATCAATATCCTCTCATCTTTTCCTCACAGCCCATCACTGATAAACATGGCGTTGCCACACAGGCAGGTCCTTCCACAAAAAGGGCAGAAACACGAACATAATTGAGAGTGGTAAAAAAAAAAAAGAATGGGATTGTACATTACCATTGAAGCAACTGCAGATATCTTCATGAGTCACATAGGTCAGAGTTGATTTGGGTTAAGAAATATTGAGGAGAAACATCAAGGATTGATGCAAATAGTTCACTGTTATAAACAATAAATGACCACACTGAATCTGTTTAGATCTGCTCACAGGTCTGCCAAGAATCTGATCTACATTTAAAGCAGGAACATTTCAAAGAATAAAACAGATTTATGTTCTTTTTGCTCAGATTTGAACAACAAAAACAACATGTTGGCCAGAATACCCATCAAACACTGAAATGTTATAGTTTTAAGAGATATTTTCTTTTTTTTTTAAAAAAGGATATTTTCTGCAGTCTTCTGTTATGTGTGTGATGCTCCGTTCAACCAAGAGTTTCTGCTGGTCCAACATAAATTCTTTCTGCTCCAAATCACTCAGCTCAGACCTTAACTTTATGAGATTATTGCCAAAAAAAAGTGGATTTTCTTCTGGATCTGCGCCTCTGATCAAACAAAAAGCAGATATTTTACACTTTGAAACTTTATGTCTTTGCACTCTGGGAACACAAAGGACAGTTAAAAACTTACATCCACTTCACAGTGCTCTTGGATATTTTGACTATAAGACCAACGCCCTCCAGCACATTTGTGATGTCATAGATTCTTCTTTTCTGTCCAACAGCCAGGACGCTGACCGCCTGAGAGGACGCAAAGGCACACTTTATCAACATTATCTCACTTGGTTCATTTTGTTTTTTGGAAAAATGCTGCTACAGCCTATGCTCTGGATGTTGAGCAAAGATATTTGTTTTTAAGTCAAAATCAGCTTGGAAAAGAAACACAGAGCTAAATATTTAGATGGCTTTTTCTTGTGAAAGTTGACTGAACTAGTTGCTATCGTTTAATACGACAGCTTCTGCTACATGAATGATATGCATTGTTTTCTATATTTACTGAAATGCAACATAAACTGTAAGCAGACTTCAATTACTGTAATCGATCCTTTCTTTACATCTTTGTTTGGTTACAGAAGTGGGAAACATTTTGGATGTGCGTCAAGTTTATAGGTGGTTCAGCACTTACTGTTTGACCAGTTGCATGCGTATAAACTTATAATTTAAGCACAGTCACGATATAAAGAAAGCCATAAAAGTGACTTTATATGCAAAGTTTGATAAAAGGCTGTAGCGTGTCGGAATCGGTGCTCCTTGAACTTTGGGCAGCTGTTGACTTACGTATTTGAGGTCCAGCTCTCCGCCTTCAGAATCTTGTAGTAACTTGACAAACCTCGTGGCGAGCATGCTAAGGCTCCTCAGGCTCCTGGGGCATTTGAGGTTTCGGTCCAGCACAAGCGTTTCCTCGTCTGGACTGGATGGGCTGCCATCAGGGTCCATGCTGCCACACAGCAGAGACAACAAGACAAACAAACCTGAGGGATTCCTGGCGGTTTGAATGAGCTGCACGCGCACGTCGCCAACCTTCTTTCGAAATAAAACCTTGTGCGCGTTCAATTTATATGTCTGCTTCGAGAGTGTTTGAGCTTTGCCCATAAATGTAGGGCAAAATAAATCACCTAAAGAGTCAACACATTTTTGTAGGCCTACTGCATCTGTACTTTTAACTTTAGAACTGTTATGGTCACTGATGAAGGTTTATTATGAAATTCCTATACCGGAAGTACTTCTAGAGCTACTCAGAGCTGTAGAGTACTGGAGCTACTAAACCAACTAAATAAGTTTTGGAAAGGCGTTGTTACACACACTGAGATATATTAGTATCTTATCAGTGTCAAGCATGAAAACCTGAATACGGAAACATATTATTTAATTATTTAAATAATATCTCATTCGTTGTCATGACAATAAGCACACAGTTGCTAGTGCGAAGCTAACAATAGCTGGGTTTCACTTGACGTCACTTCCATATTTTAACCTAAGTGTTGGTCTACAGGAGCTGGAGCCCATTGAAAACACTGTGTTTTGTCTGCCACTTTTTTGGCCAAAATGCCTCAGTTCTGTGCCGTTTTTGGATGTTGCAATCGGTCTAACCGAGAGAAGGGAAAGGGTTACTATCGAGTACCTAAGGAAATATCCCATAGAGGTGAGAAATGGAAAAAACTCGCAGAACAACGCCAAAAAAAGTGGATAGCTAACCTACGTTTACAGACTGGAGGAGCTGAATCTGCGGTGACCACTTCGTCAAAGGTATGTGCGAAATCTAACTGTTTTGTAGTAGTGCAGTAAAGTTCTGCTTTACTGCCCAGCCCTGCACTACACACTGCATTTTCCATTGGGATAATGCTCCATAAACAACACAGAAAACAAACTTACCATGGCGAACACCAAAACACAATCATTTCTGTAGACGTTTTACTCCGAGTTTGCTGATCCATCCGCTGTGGTAATAGTTGTATGCCTCCAAACTTTTGTGGGCCTTCATCTGTTGCTTGGTGTAGTAAGACGTATGGAGAACCAGGTAGCTCGTTATGTCCACAGCCTCTATTGAGAATGAGGAGTCACGTGACTCCTGTCGGCCATGTTGGCAGGAGACGCTATTGGTTGCCAGGGGCGTTTTTTTTTTTTTTTTTTTTGAGAACACCTTCTAGAGTGAGTGGGATTTTCGGATATACTACAGTTATAGTGTAATAACACTGTAATAACTAATACTACAGTAATAGTGTGCTAATACTACAGTAATAGTGTAGACTGTAATAACTAATACTACAGTAATAGTGTACTTATACTACAGTAATAGTGTAATAACTAATAGTAAAGTAATAGTGTACGAATACTACAGTAAAAGTGTACGTTTCACGGAGCGAGCTCCTGGTTTTACTTTCCAAGTGAAAGCGGCCATTTTAGTCCTTTGTAGCCGAAATAGCTCAGTTGGGAGAGCGTTAGACTGAAGATCTGAAGGTCCCTGGGTCAATCCCAAGTTTTGGCAAAGACTACTATGAATTGTGGATGTTTGTCAAGAGGGAACAACAGCCCATGTTAGGAAAGTGAACTGGTAAAAAGATATAAACTCCAAAAAACCTGCATTAATGAAAACACAGGAGGCTTCTTCGTCAGCTACAAAAATCAATTATTGCGCTTTTGTGGCCTTTATCTGGCTCCCCAGCTTTGTCGTCTACGCTCCACGGAGCGAGCTCCCGGTTTTACTTTCGAAATGAAAGCTGCCAATTTGGCCTTTAGTAGCCGAAATAGCTCAGTTGGGAGAGCGTTAGACTGAAGATCTGAAGGTCCCTGGTTCAATCCCAGGTTTTGGCAAAGACTACTGTGCTTTGTGGATGTTTGTCAAGAGGGAACAACAGCCCATGTTAGGAAAGTGAACTGATAAAAAGGAATTATCTCAAAAAACCAAGATTAATGAAAATACTCAAGGCTGGTATGAAAGAGAACTAGTAAAAAGGAATTATATCGAAAAACCTGCATTAATGAAAACACACAAGGCTTCTTCCTCAGCTACAACAGTCAGTTATTGCATTTTTTTTGTGGCCTTTATCTGGCTCTCCAGCTTTGTCGTCTACGCTCCATGGAGCGAGTTCCTGGTTTTATGTTCCAAATGAAAACGGCCACTTTAGCCCTTTGTAGCCGAAATAGCTCAGTTGGGAGAGCGTCAGACTGAAGGTCCCTGGTTCAATCCCGGGTTTCGGCAAAGACTACTGTGCTTTGTGGATGTTTGTCAAGAGGGAACAACAGCCCATGTTAGGAAAGTGAACTGGTAAAAAGATATAAACTCCAAAAAACCTGCATTAATGAAAACACAGGAGGCTTCTTCCTCAGCTACAACAGTCAGTTATTGCATTTTTTTTGTGGCCTTTATCTGGCTCTCCAGCTTTGTCGTCTACGCTCCATGGAGCGAGTTCCTGGTTTTATGTTCCAAATGAAAACGGCCACTTTAGCCCTTTGTAGCCGAAATAGCTCAGTTGGGAGAGCGTCAGACTGAAGGTCCCTGGTTCAATCCCGGGTTTCGGCAAAGACTACTGTGCTTTGTGGATGTTTGTCAAGAGGGAACAACAGCCCATGTTAGGAAAGTGAACTGGTAAAAAGATATAAACTCCAAAAAACCTGCATTAATGAAAACACAGGAGGCTTCTTCGTCAGCTACAAAAATCAATTATTGCTCTTTTGTGGCCTTTATCTGGCTCTCCAGCTTTGACGTCTACGCTCCACAGAGCCAGCTCCCGGTTTTATTTTCCAAATGAAAGCTGCCATTTTAGCCCTTTAGTAGCCGAAATAGTTCAGTTGGGACAGCGTCAGACTGATAGATCTGAAGGTCCCTGGTTCAATCCCAGGTTTCGGCAAAGACTACTATGAATTTTGGATGTTTGTCAAGAGGGAACAAAGGCCCATGTTAGGAAAGTGAACTGATAAAAAGGAATTATATCGAAAAAACAAGATTAATGAAAATACACAAGGCTTCTTCCTCAGCTACAACAGTCAGTTATTGCATTTTTTTTGTGGCCTTTATCTGGCTCCCCAGCTATGTCGTCGACGCTCCACGAAGCGAGTTCCTGGTTTTACTTTCCAAATGAAAACGGCCATTTTAGCCCTTTGTAGCCGAAATAGCTCAGTTGGGAGAGCGTCAGACTGAAGGTCCCTGGTTCAATCCCGGGTTTCGGTAAAGACTGCTGTGCTTTGTGGATGTTTGTCAAGCGGGAACAACAGCCCATGTTAGGAAAGTGAACTGGTAAAAAGGCATAAACTCCAAAAAATCTGCATTAATGAAAACAAAGGAGGCTTCTTCCTCAGCTACAACAATCAATTATTGCATTTTTGTGGCCTTTATCTGACTCTCCAGCTTTGTCGTCTACGCTCCACGGAGCGAGCTCCCGGTTTTACTTTCCAAATGAAAGCGGCCATTTTAGCCCTTTGTAGCCTAACTAGCTCAGTTGGGAGAGCGTCAGACTGAAGATCTGAAGGTCCCTGGTTCAAACCCGGATTTTGGGAAAGACTACTATGAACTGTGGATGTTTGTCAAGAGGGAACAACAGCCCACGTTAGGAATGTAGACTTTTGCCAACGGAACAATAATAACTAATACTACAGTAATAGTGTACTAATACTACAGTAATAGTTTAATAACACTGTAATAACTACAGTAACACTACAGTACTATAGTAATAGTGTAGACTGTAATAACTAATACTACAGTAATAGTGTAGACTGTAATAACTAATACTATATTAATATTGTAATAACACTGTAATAACTAATACTACAGTAATAATGTACTAATACTACAGTAATAGTGTAGACTGTAATAACTAATACTACAGTAATAGTGTAATAACACTACTAACACTGTAATAACTAATACTATAGTAATAGTGTACTAATACTACGGTAATAGTGTAACAACACTGTAATAACACTGTAATAACTAATACTACAGTAATAGTGTAATAAAACTGTAATAACACTGTAATATCTAATGCTACAGTAATATTGTAATAACACTAATAACTAATACAAGAGTAATAGTGTAATAACACTAATAACTAATCCTTCAGTAATAGTTTACTAATACTACAGTAATAGTGTAGTAATACTACAGTAATATTGTAATAACACTGTAATAACTAATACTACATTAACTCATTGGCTGCCAGCCATTTTCAGTGAAGAGAGAGCCAAACTGCCAAGTGTTTTACAGTATTTTGACTGATTTTCCAGTTTTGCAAGTTTTGCAATATTTCGGAGGTGAAAGAATGAAATTTTGCAGATATGCTTAATATGGCTTTCAAAGGTGAGCTGTGGATCAAAAATAACACCAAGATTGGTGACCGTACTGGAAAGAGAAATGTTCTGGCCAGAGAAGATAATGTTGAGAATTTTTTGTTGTTGAATTTGATGTAAGGTTCCAATTTGAATCATTTCAGTTTTTGAACTGTTAAGATGTAATACTACATTAACTCATTGGCTGCCAGCCATTTTCAGTGAAGAGAGAGCCATACTGCCAAGTGTTTTACAGTATTTTGACTGATTTTCCAAAACCCACAGAAAAGTGTGTCTTATGACTATGTACACACTGAAATTACCAAACGAAAGAGTAGACTCTCTTCTTTCATCAGGAAAAAAAAGTTTGTTTCTACCATTTTCAGTCCTTTAGTAATAGACAGTAGAACATAGGTTGGTTTCACCAAAAACAGCTGTTTGACCAAAAAAACGGAGAAAACCAGCTTCTTTTTTTTTGTGCAAAGTGGCACTGCTGCCACCTTGCGGGTAATTTTGCCAGTATATTCTCTGTTTAGTGTTTACAAGCCTAAGATTTAGTGACAAACTCTGCTAGATTGTCCCCCAGCCCGCTCCGTTTAAAAACGCAATTGACGTCTATAGACGTCTTTGGCACCGAAAGAGTTAATATTGTAATAACACTGTAATAACTAATACTACGGTAATAGTGTAATACCAATGTAATAAGACTGTAATAACTAATACTACAGTAATAGTGTAATAACACTAATAACTAATACTACAGTAATACTGTACTAATACTACAGTAATAGTGTAGACTGTAATAACTAATACTACAGTATTATTGTAATAACACTGTAATAACTAATAGTAAAGTAATGCCCATGGTAGGAAAGTGAACTGGTAAATAGGCCGAAATAGCTCAGTTGGGAAAGCGTCAGGCTGAAGATCTGAAGGTCCCTGGTTTAATCCCGGTCTTCGGCAAAGACTACTGTGCTTTGTGGATGTTTGTCAAGAGGGAACAACAGCCCATGTTAGGAAAGTGAACTGGTAAAAAGGCATAAACTCCAAAAAATCTGCATTAATGAAAACACAGGAGGCTTCTTCCTCAGCTACAACAGTCAATTATTGCGCTTTTGTGGCCTTTATCTGGCTCTCGAGCTTTGTCGTCTACATTCCACGGAGCGAGTTCCTGGTTTTACTTTCCAAATGAAAACGGCCATTTTAGCCCTTTGTAGCCGAAATAGCTCAGTTGGGAGAGCGTCAGACTGAAGGTCCCTGGTTTAATCCCGGGTTTTGGGAAAGACTACTATGAACTGTGGATGTTTGTCAAGCGGGAACAACAGCCCACGTTAGGAATGTAGACTTTTGCCAACGGAACACTGTAATAACTAATACTACAGTAATAGTTTAATAACACTGTAATAACTACAGTAATACTACAGTACTACAGTAATAGTGTAGACTGTAATGACTAATACTACAGTAATAGTGTAATAACACTGTAATAACTAATACTACAGTAATAATGTACTAATACTACAGTAATAGTGTAGACTGTAATAACTAATACTACAGTAATAGTGTAATAACACTACTAACACTGTAATAAGTAATACTACAGTAATAATGTACTAATACTACAGTAATAATGTAGACTGTAATAACGAATACTACAGTAATAGTGTAATAACACTACTAACACTGTAATAACTAATACTACAGTAATAGTGTACTAATACTACAGTAATAGTGTAATAAAACTGTAATCACACTGTAATAACTAATACTACAGTAATAGTGTAATAAAACTGTAATAACACTGTAATAACTAATTCTACAGTCATATTGTAATAACACTAATAACTAATACAAGAGTAATAGTGTAATAACACTAATAACTAATCCTTCAGTAATAGTTTACTAATACTACAGTAATATTGTAATAACACTGTAATAACTAATACTACATTAACTCATTGGCTGCCAGCCATTTTCAGTGAAGAGAGAGCCATACTGCCAAGTGTTTTACAGTATTTTGACTGATTTTCCAAAACCCACAGAAAAGTGTGTCTCATGACTATGTACACACCGAAATTACCAAACGAAAGAGTAGACTCTCTTCTTTCATCAGGAAAAAAAGTTTGTTTCTACCATTTTCAGTCCTTTAGTAATAGACAGTAGAACATAGGTTGGTTTCACCAAAAACAGCTGTTTGACCAAAAAAACGGAGAAAACCAGCTTCTTTTTTTTGTGCAAAGTGGCACTGCTGCCACCTTGCGGGTAATTTTGCCAGTATAATCTCTGTTTAGTGTTTACAAGCCTAAGATCTAGTGACAAACTCTGCTAGATTGTCTCCCAGCCCGCTCCGTTAAAAAACGCAATTGACGTCTATAGACGTCTTTGGCACCGAAAGAGTTAATATTGTAATAACACTGTAATAACTAATACTACGGTAATAGTGTAATACCAATGTAATAAGACTGTAATAACTAATACTACAGTAATAGTGTACTAATACTACAGTAATAGTGTAATAACACTAATAACTAATACTACAGTAATACTGTACTAATACTACAGTAATAGTGTAGACTGTAATAACTAATACTACAGTAATATTGTAATAACACTGTAATAACTAATAGTAAAGTAATGCCCATGGTAGGAAAGTGAACTGGTAAATAGGCCGAAATAGCTCAGTTGGGAAAGCGTCAGGCTGAAGATCTGAAGGTCCCTGGTTTAATCCCGGTCTTCGGCAAAGACTACTGTGCTTTGTGGATGTTTGTCAAGAGGGAACAACAGCCCATGTTAGGAAAGTGAACTGGTAAAAAGGCATAAACTCCAAAAAATCTGCATTAATGAAAACACAGGAGGCTTCTTCCTCAGCTACAACAGTCAATTATTGCGCTTTTGTGGCCTTTATCTGGCTCTCGAGCTTTGTCGTCTACATTCCACGGAGCGAGTTCCTGGTTTTACTTTCCAAATGAAAACGGCCATTTTAGCCCTTTGTAGCCGAAATAGCTCAGTTGGGAGAGCGTCAGACTGAAGGTCCCTGGTTTAATCCCGGGTTTTGGGAAAGACTACTATGAACTGTGGATGTTTGTCAAGCGGGAACAACAGCCCACGTTAGGAATGTAGACTTTTGCCAACGGAACACTGTAATAACTAATACTACAGTAATAGTTTAATAACACTGTAATAACTACAGTAATACTACAGTACTACAGTAATAGTGTAGACTGTAATAACTAATACTACATTAATAGTGTAATAACACTGTAATAACTAATACTACAGTAATAGTGTAGACTGTAATAACTAATACTACAGTAATAGTGTAATAACACTACTAACACTGTAATAAGTAATACTACAGTAATAATGTACTAATACTACAGTAATAATGTAGACTGTAATAACGAATACTACAGTAATAGTGTAATAACACTACTAACACTGTAATAACTAATACTACAGTAATAGTGTACTAATACTACAGTAATAGTGTAATAAAACTGTAATCACACTGTAATAACTAATACTACAGTAATAGTGTAATAAAACTGTAATAACACTGTAATAACTAATTCTACAGTCATATTGTAATAACACTAATAACTAATACAAGAGTAATAGTGTAATAACACTAATAACTAATCCTTCAGTAATAGTTTACTAATACTACAGTAATATTGTAATAACACTGTAATAACTAATACTACATTAACTCATTGGCTGCCAGCCATTTTCAGTGAAGAGAGAGCCATACTGCCAAGTGTTTTACAGTATTTTGACTGATTTTCCAAAACCCACAGAAAAGTGTGTCTCATGACTATGTACACACCGAAATTACCAAACGAAAGAGTAGACTCTCTTCTTTCATCAGGAAAAAAAGTTTGTTTCTACCATTTTCAGTCCTTTAGTAATAGACAGTAGAACATAGGTTGGTTTCACCAAAAACAGCTGTTTGACCAAAAAAACGGAGAAAACCAGCTTCTTTTTTTTGTGCAAAGTGGCACTGCTGCCACCTTGCGGGTAATTTTGCCAGTATAATCTCTGTTTAGTGTTTACAAGCCTAAGATCTAGTGACAAACTCTGCTAGATTGTCTCCCAGCCCGCTCCGTTAAAAAACGCAATTGACGTCTATAGACGTCTTTGGCACCGAAAGAGTTAATATTGTAATAACACTGTAATAACTAATACTACGGTAATAGTGTAATACCAATGTAATAAGACTGTAATAACTAATACTACAGTAATAGTGTACTAATACTACAGTAATAGTGTAATAACACTAATAACTAATACTACAGTAATACTGTACTAATACTACAGTAATAGTGTAGACTGTAATAACTAATACTACAGTAATATTGTAATAACACTGTAATAACTAATAGTAAAGTAATGCCCATGGTAGGAAAGTGAACTGGTAAATAGGCCGAAATAGCTCAGTTGGGAAAGCGTCAGGCTGAAGATCTGAAGGTCCCTGGTTTAATCCCGGTCTTCGGCAAAGACTACTGTGCTTTGTGGATGTTTGTCAAGAGGGAACAACAGCCCATGTTAGGAAAGTGAACTGGTAAAAAGGCATAAACTCCAAAAAATCTGCATTAATGAAAACACAGGAGGCTTCTTCCTCAGCTACAACAGTCAATTATTGCGCTTTTGTGGCCTTTATCTGGCTCTCGAGCTTTGTCGTCTACATTCCACGGAGCGAGTTCCTGGTTTTACTTTCCAAATGAAAACGGCCATTTTAGCCCTTTGTAGCCGAAATAGCTCAGTTGGGAGAGCGTCAGACTGAAGGTCCCTGGTTTAATCCCGGGTTTTGGGAAAGACTACTATGAACTGTGGATGTTTGTCAAGCGGGAACAACAGCCCACGTTAGGAATGTAGACTTTTGCCAACGGAACACTGTAATAACTAATACTACAGTAATAGTTTAATAACACTGTAATAACTACAGTAATACTACAGTACTACAGTAATAGTGTAGACTGTAATAACTAATACTACATTAATAGTGTAATAACACTGTAATAACTAATACTACAGTAATAGTGTAGACTGTAATAACTAATACTACAGTAATAGTGTAATAACACTACTAACACTGTAATAAGTAATACTACAGTAATAATGTACTAATACTACAGTAATAGTGTAGACTGTAATAACGAATACTACAGTAATAGTGTAATAACACTACTAACACTGTAATAACTAATACTACAGTAATAGTGTAATAAAACTGTAATCACACTGTAATAACTAATACTACAGTAATAGTGTAATAAAACTGTAATAACACTGTAATAACTAATTCTACAGTCATATTGTAATAACACTAATAACTAATACAAGAGTAATAGTGTAATAACACTAATAACTAATCCTTCAGTAATAGTTTACTAATACTACAGTAATATTGTAATAACACTGTAATAACTAATACTACATTAACTCATTGGCTGCCAGCCATTTTCAGTGAAGAGAGAGCCATACTGCCAAGTGTTTTACAGTATTTTGACTGATTTTCCAAAACCCACAGAAAAGTGTGTCTCATGACTATGTACACACCGAAATTACCAAACGAAAGAGTAGACTCTCTTCTTTCATCAGGAAAAAAAAGTTTGTTTCTACCATTTTCAGTCCTTTAGTAATAGACAGTAGAACATAGGTTGGTTTCACCAAAAACAGCTGTTTGACCAAAAAAACGGAGAAAACCAGCTTCTTTTTTTTGTGCAAAGTGGCACTGCTGCCACCTTGCGGGTAATTTTGCCAGTATAATCTCTGTTTAGTGTTTACAAGCCTAAGATCTAGTGACAAACTCTGCTAGATTGTCCCCCAGCCCGCTCCGTTAAAAAACGCAATTGACGTCTATAGACGTCTTTGGCACCGAAAGAGTTAATATTGTAATAACACTGTAATAACTAATACTACAGTAATAGTGTAATAACACTAATAACTAATACTACAGTAATACTGTACTAATACTACAGTAATAGTGTAGACTGTAATAGCTAATACTACAGTATTAGTGTAATAACACTGTAATAACTAATAGTAAAGTAATGCCCATGGTAGGAAACTTCACTTCACTTATGCCTGACACCCTTTCCAGGGTATAGGCCGTCGACAAGGGTCCTCCAGAGTTTTCGGTCACTGGCGTTCTTTTCAATCTGCAACCAGGTGCCTCCCAGCCTCTTGGTGTCTGCCTGGAGATCCCTCCGCCAGGTGTTTTTGGGCCGACCTCTGTTTCTCTTCCCTTGAGGGTTCCAAGTCAGAGCCTGTCTGGTGGTGTTTGACGCTGGTTTGCGTAGTGTGTGCCCGATCCATCTCCACCTTCTTCGCCCAATTTCGTCTGCTGCTGGTAGTTGTTTGGTCTTTGTCCATAGGTCTTTATTGCTGATTTTGTCTGGCCAGTATATGTTCAGGATTCTTCTGAGGCATTTATTGATGAAGGTTTGCACTTTATTTGTGGTGGTCTTTATTGTTCTCCATGTCTGTGCCCCGTAAAGCAGGACTGATTTTACATTAGAGTTGAATATTCTTATTTTTGTGTGTTGTTGTATCTCTCTAGAGCGCCAGATGTTCTTTAGAAGTAGGAATGCTGTTCTAGCCTTGCCTATCCTAGCTTTCACATCTGCATCCGTACCACCCTGGTTGCTGATGATACTCCCCAAGTAGGTGAAGCACTCTACTTCTTGCAACGTGTCGTCCCCTAGAAGGATTGGCTCAGTGCTGGTGTTATTAATCCTCATGAATTGTGTTTTTCCCTTGTGAATGGAGAGTCCTACTTGAGAGGAATTCTCTGCCAGTATTTTTGTTTTTTCTTGCATTTGGTGGTGTCTATGTGAGAGTAGGGCCAGATCGTCTGCAAAATCCAAGTCGTCTAGCTGTGTCCATAACGTCCACTGAATTCCGTTATTTCTTTGTACTGTGGTTTTTTCCATTATCCAGTCAATGGTCAGTAAAAACAGGAATTGGGATAGTAAGCAACCCTGTCATGGTAGGTAAATAGGCCGAAATAGCTCAGTTGGGAAAGCGTCAGGCTGAAGATCTGAAGGTCCCTGGTTTAATCCCGGGTTTCGGCAAAGACTACTATGAATTGTGGATGTTTGTCAAGAGAGAACAACAGCCCATGTTAGGAAAGTGAACTGATAAAAAGGAATTATCTCAAAAAGCCTAGATTAATGAAAATACACAAGGCTGGTAGAAAAGTGAACTAGTAAAAAGGAATTATCTCGAAAAAACCTGCATTAATGAAAACACAGGAGGCTTCTTCCTCAGCTACAACAGTCAATTATTGCATTTTTTTTTGTGGCCTTTATCTGACTCTCCAGCTTTGTCGTCTACGCTCCACGGAGCGAGTTCCTGGTTTTATGTTCCAAATGAAAGCTGCCATTTTAGCCCTTTGTAGCCGAAATAGCTCAGTTGGGAGAGCGTTAGACTGAAGGTCCCTGGTTCAATCCCGGGTTTCGGCAAAGACTACTGTGCTTTGTGGATGTTTGTCAAGAGGGAACAACAGCCCATGTTAGGAAAGTGAACTGGTAAAAAGCCATAAACTCCAAAAAATCTGCATTAATGAAAACACAGGAGGCTTCTTCCTCAGCTACAACAGTCAATTATTGCATTTTTTTTTGGCCTTTATCTGGCTCTCCAGCTTTGTCGTCTACGCTCCACGGAGCGAGCTCCCGGTTTTACTTTCCAAATGAAAGCTGCCATTTTGGCCTTTAGTAGCCGAAATAGCTCAGTTGCGAGAGCGTTAGACTGAAGATCTGAAGGTCCCTGGTTCAATCCCAGGTTTCGGCAAAGACTACTGTGAATTGTGGATGTTTGTCAAGAGGGAACAAAGGCCCATGTTAGGAAAGTGAACTGATAAAAAGGAATTATATCGAAAAAACAAGATTAATGAAAATACACAAGGCTTCTTCCTCAGCTACAACAGTCAGTTATTGCATTTTTTTTGTGGCCTTTATCTGGCTCCCCAGCTATGTCGTCGACGCTCCACGAAGCGAGTTCCTGGTTTTACTTTCCAAATGAAAACGGCCATTTTAGCCCTTTGTAGCCGAAATAGCTCAGTTGGGAGAGCGTCAGACTGAAGGTCCCTGGTTCAATCCCGGGTTTCGGCAAAGACTGCTGTGCTTTGTGGATGTTTGTCAAGCGGGAACAACAGTCCATGTTAGGAAAGTGAACTGGTAAAAAGATATAAACTCCAAAAAACCTGCATTAATGAATACACAGGAGGCTTCTTCGTCAGCTACAAAAATCAATTATTGCATTTTTGTGGCCTTTATCTGACTCTCCAGCTTTGTCGTCTACGCTCCACGGAGCGAGCTCCCGGTTTTACTTTCCAAATGAAAGCGGCCATTTTAGCCCTTTGTAGCCTAACTAGCTCAGTTGGGAGAGCGTCAGACTGAAGATCTGAAGGTCCCTGGTTCAATCCCGGGTTTTGGGAAAGACTACTATGAACTGTGGATGTTTGTCAAGAGGGAGCAACAGCCCACGTTAGGAATGTAGACTTTTGCCAACGGAACACTGTAATAACTAATACTACAGTAATAGTGTACTAATACTACAGTAATAGTTTAATAACACTGTAATAACTACAGTAATACTACAGTACTACAGTAATAGTGTAGACTGTAACAACTAATACTACAGTAATAGTGTAATAAAACTGTAATAAAACTGTAATAACTAATACTACAGTAATAGTGTAATAACACTACTAACACTGTAATAACTAATACTACAGTAATAGTGTACTAATACTACGGTAATAGTGTAACAACACTGTAATAACACTGTAATAACTGATACTACAGTAATAGTGTAACAAAACTGTAATCACACTGTAATAACTGATACTACAGTAATAGTGTAACAAAACTGTAATCACACTGTAATAACTAATACTACAGTAATAGTGTAATAACACTACTAACACTGTAATAACTAATACTATAGTAATAGTGTACTAATACAAGAGTAATAGTGTAATAACACTAATAACTAATCCTTCAGTAATAGTTTACTAATACTACAGTAATAGTGTAGTAATACCACAGTAATATTGTAATAACACTGTAATAACTAATACTACATTAACTCATTGGCTGCCAGCCATTTTCAGTGAAGAGAGAGCCATACTGCCAAGTGTTTTACAGTATTTTGACTGATTTTCCAGTTTTGCAAGTTTTGCAATATTTCGGAGGTGAAAGAATGAAATTTTGCAGATATGCTTAATATGGCTTTCAAAGGTGAGCTGTGGATCAAAAATAACACCAAGATTGGTGACCGTACTGGAAAGAGAAATGTTCTGGCCAGAGAAGATAATGTTGAGAATTTTTTGTTGTTGAATTTGATGTAAGGTTCCAATTTGAATCATTTCAGTTTTTGAACTGTTAAGATGTAATACTACATTAACTCATTGGCTGCCAGCCATTTTCAGTGAAGAGAGAGCCATACTGCCAAGTGTTTTACAGTATTTTGACTGATTTTCCAAAACCCACAGAAAAGTGTGTCTTATGACTATGTACACACTGAAATTACCAAACGAAAGAGTAGACTCTCTTCTTTCATCAGGAAAAAAAAGTTTGTTTCTACCATTTTCAGTCCTTTAGTAATAGACCGTAGAACATAGGTTGGTTTCACCAAAAACAGCTGTTTTTGACCAAAAAAACGGAGAAAACCAGCTTCTTTTTTTTGTGCAAAGTGGCACTGCTGCCACCTTGCGGGTAATTTTGCCAGTATATTCTCTGTTTAGTGTTTACAAGCCTAAGATTTAGTGACAAACTCTGCTAGATTGTCCCCCAGCCCGCTCCGTTTAAAAACGCAATTGACGTCTATAGACGTCTTTGGCACCGAAAGAGTTAATATTGTAATAACACTGTAATAACTAATACTACGGTAATAGTGTAATACCAATGTAATAAGACTTTAATAACTAATACTACAGTAATAGTGTACTAATACTACAGTAATAGTGTAATAACACTAATAACTAATACTACAGTAATACTGTACTAATACTACAGTAATAGTGTAGACTGTAATAACTAATACTACAGTAATATTGTAATAACACTGTAATAACTAATAGTAAAGTAATGCCCATGGTAGGAAAGTGAACTGGTAAATAGGCCGAAATAGCTCAGTTGGGAAAGCGTCAGGCTGAAGATCTGAAGGTCCCTGGTTTAATCCCGGTCTTCGGCAAAGACTACTGTGCTTTGTGGATGTTTGTCAAGAGGGAACAACAGCCCATGTTAGGAAAGTGAACTGGTAAAAAGGCATAAACTCCAAAAAATCTGCATTAATGAAAACACAGGAGGCTTCTTCCTCAGCTACAACAGTCAATTATTGCGCTTTTGTGGCCTTTATCTGGCTCTCGAGCTTTGTCGTCTACATTCCACGGAGCGAGTTCCTGGTTTTACTTTCCAAATGAAAACGGCCATTTTAGCCCTTTGTAGCCGAAATAGCTCAGTTGGGAGAGCGTCAGACTGAAGGTCCCTGGTTTAATCCCGGGTTTCGGGAAAGACTACTATGAACTGTGGATGTTTGTCAAGCGGGAACAACAGCCCACGTTAGGAATGTAGACTTTTGCCAACGGAACACTGTAATAACTAATACTACAGTAATAGTTTAATAACACTGTAATAACTACAGTAATACTACAGTACTACAGTAATAGTGTAGACTGTAATAACTAATACTACAGTAATAGTGTAATAACACTGTAATAAGTAATACTACAGTAATAATGTACTAATACTACAGTAATAGTGTAGACTGTAATAACGAATACTACAGTAATAGTGTACTAATACTACAGTAATAGTGTAATAAAACTATAATCACACTGTAATAACTAATTCTACAGTCATATTGTAATAACACTAATAACTAATACAAGAGTAATAGTGTAATAACACTAATAACTAATCCTTTAGTAATAGTTTATTAATACTACAGTAATAGTGTAGTAATACTACAGTAATATTGTAATAACACTGTAATAACTAATACTACATTAACTCATTGGCTGCCAGCCATTTTCAGTGAAGAGAGAGCCATACTGCCAAGTGTTTTACAGTATTTTGACTGATTTTCCAAAACCCACAGAAAAGTGTGTCTCATGACTATGTGCACACCGAAATTACCAAACGAAAGAGTAGACTCTCTTCTTTCATCAGGAAAAAAAAGTTTGTTTCTACCATTCTCAGTCCTTTAGTAATAGACAGTAGAACATAGGTTGGTTTCACCAAAAACAGCTGTTTGACCAAAAAAACGGAGAAAACCAGCTTCTTTTTTTTGTGCAAAGTGGCACTGCTGCCCCCTTGCGGGTAATTTTGCCAGTATAATCTCTGTTTAGTGTTTACAAGCCTAAGATCTAGTGACAAACTCTGCTAGATTGTCCCCCAGCCCGCTCCGTTAAAAAACGCAATTGACGTCTATAGACGTCTATGGCAGTCAACGATTTTTTTAAATTGACGTCTATAGACGTCAATGGCACCGAAAGAGTTAATATTGTAATAACACTGTAATAACTAATACTACAGTAATAGTGTAATAACTCTAATAACTAATACTACAGTAATACTGTACTAATACTACAGTAATGGTGTAGACTGTAATAGCTAATACTACAGTATTAGTGTAATAACACTGTAATAACTAATAGTAAAGTAATGCCCATGGTAGGAAACTTCACTTCACTTATGCCTGACACCCTTTCCAGGGTATAGGCCGTCGACAAGGGTCCTCCAGAGTTTTCGGTCACTGGCGTTCTTTTCAATCTGCAACCAGGTGCCTCCCAGCCTCTTGGTGTCTGCCTGGAGATCCCTCCGCCAGGTGTTTTTGGGCCGACCTCTGTTTCTCTTCCCTTGAGGGTTCCAAGTCAGAGCCTGTCTGGTGGTGTTTGACGCTGGTTTGCGTAGTGTGTGCCCGATCCATCTCCACCTTCTTCGCCCAATTTCGTCTGCTGCTGGTAGTTGTTTGGTCTTTGTCCATAGGTCTTTATTGCTGATTTTGTCTGGCCAGTATATGTTCAGGATTCTTCTGAGGCATTTATTGATGAAGGTTTGCACTTTATTTGTGGTGGTCTTTATTGTTCTCCATGTCTGTGCCCCGTAAAGCAGGACTGATTTTACATTAGAGTTGAATATTCTTATTTTTGTGTGTTGTTGTATCTCTCTAGAGCGCCAGATGTTCTTTAGAAGTAGGAATGCTGTTCTAGCCTTGCCTATCCTAGCTTTCACATCTGCATCCGTACCACCCTGGTTGCTGATGATACTCCCCAAGTAGGTGAAGCACTCTACTTCTTGCAACGTGTCGTACCCTAGAAGGATTGGCTCAGTGCTGGTGTTATTAATCCTCATGAATTGTGTTTTTCCCTTGTGAATGGAGAGTCCTACTTGAGAGGAATTCTCTGCCAGTATTTTTGTTTTTTCTTGCATTTGGTGGTGTCTATGTGAGAGTAGGGCCAGATCGTCTGCAAAATCCAAGTCGTCTAGCTGTGTCCATAACGTCCACTGAATTCCGTTATTTCTTTGTACTGTGTTTTTTTCCATTATCCAGTCAATGGTCAGTAAAAACAGGAATTGGGATAGTAAGCAACCCTGTCATGGTAGGTAAATAGGCCGAAATAGCTCAGTTGGGAAAGCGTCAGGCTGAAGATCTGAAGGTCCCTGGTTTAATCCCGGGTTTCGGCAAAGACTACTATGAATTGTGGATGTTTGTCAAGAGAGAACAACAGCCCATGTTAGGAAAGTGAACTGATAAAAAGGAATTATCTCAAAAAGCCTAGATTAATGAAAATACACAAGGCTGGTAGAAAAGTGAACTAGTAAAAAGGAATTATCTCGAAAAAACCTGCATTAATGAAAACACAGGAGGCTTCTTCCTCAGCTACAACAGTCAATTATTGCATTTTTTTTTGTGGCCTTTATCTGACTCTCCAGGTTTGTCGTCTACGCTCCACGGAGCGAGCTCCCGGTTTTACTTTCCAAATGAAAGCGGCTATTTTAGCCCTTTGTAGCTGAAATAGCTCAGTTGGGAGAGCGTTAGACTGAAGGTCCCTGGTTCAATCCCGGGTTTCGGCAAAGACTACTGTGCTTTGTGGATGTTTGTCAAGAGGGAACAACAGCCCATGTTAGGAAAGTGAACTGGTAAAAAGGCATAAACTCCAAAAAATCTGCATTAATGAAAACACAGGAGGCTTCTTCCTCAGCTACAACAGTCAATTATTGCATTTTTTTTTTGGCCTTTATCTGGCTCTCCAGCTTTGTCGTCTACGCTCCACGGAGCGAGCTCCCGGTTTTACTTTCGAAATGAAAGCTGCCATTTTGGCCTTTAGTAGCCGAAATAGCTCAGTTGCGAGAGCGTTAGACTGAAGATCTGAAGGTCCCTGGTTCAATCCCAGGTTTCGGCAAAGACTACTGTGAATTGTGGATGTTTGTCAAGAGGGAACAACAGCCCATGTTAGGAAAGTGAACTGGTAAAAAGGCATAAACTCCAAAAAATCTGCATTAATGAATACACAGGAGGCTTCTTCGTCAGCTACAACTGTCAATTATTGCATTTTTGTGGCCTTTATCTGACTCTCCAGCTTTGTCGTCTACGCTCCACGGAGCGAGCTCCCGGTTTTACTTTCCAAATGAAAACGGCCATTTTAGCCCTTTGTAGCCGAAATAGCTCAGTTGGGAGAGCGTCAGACTGAAGATCTGAAGGTCCCTGGTTCAATCCCGGGTTTCGGCGAAGACTACTCTGCTTTGTGGATGTTTGTCAAGAGAGAACAACAGCCCATGTTAGGAAAGTGAACTGATAAAAAGGAATTATCTCAAAAAACCAAGATTAATGAAAATACTCAAGGCTGGTAGGAAAGAGAACTAGTAAAAAGGAATTATATCGAAAAACCTGCATTAATGAAAACACAGGAGGCTTCTTCCTCAGCTACAACTGTCAATTATTGCATTTTTTTTTTGTGGCCTTTATCTGGCTCTCCAGCTTTGTCGTCTACGCTCCACGGAGCGAGCTCCCGGTTTTATGTTCCAAATGAAAGCGGCCATTTCAGCCCTTTAGTAGCCGAAATAGCTCAGTTGCGAGAGCGTTAGACTGAAGATCTGAAGGTCCCTGGTTCAATCCCAGGTTTTGGCAAAGACTACTGTGAATTGTGGATGTTTGTCAAGAGGGAACAACAGCCCACGTTAGGAATGTAGACTTTTGCCTACGGAACACTGTAATAACTAATACTACAGTAATAGTGTACTAATACTACAGTAATAGTGTACTAATACTACAGTAATAGTGTAGACTGTAATAACTAATACTACATTAATATTGTAATAACACTGTAATAATTAATACTACAGTAATACTGTAATAAAACTGTGATAACACTGTAATAACTAATACTACAGTAATAATGTACTAATACTACAGTAATAGTGTAGACTGTAATAACTAATACTACAGTAATGATGTACTAATACTACAGTAATAGTGTAGACTGTTATAACTAATACTACAGTAATAGTGTAATAACACTACTAACACTGTAATAAGTAATACTACAGTAATAATGTACTAATACTACAGTAATAGTATAGACTGTTATAACGAATACCACAGTAATAGTGTAATAACACTACTAACACTGTAATAACTAATACTACAGTAATAGTGTGCTAATACTACGGTAATAATGTAACAACACTGTAATAGCACTGTAATAACTAATACTACAGTCATATTGTAATAACAATAATAACTAATACAAGAGTAATAGTATAATAACACTAATAACTAATACAAAAGTAATAGTTTACTAATACTACAGTAATAGTGTAGTAATACTACAGTAATATTGTAATAACACTGTAATAACTAATACTACATTAACTCATTGGCTGCCAGCCATTTTCAGTGAAGAGAGAGCCATACTGCCAAGTGTTTTACAGTATTTTGACTGATTTTCCAAAACCCACAGAAAAGTGTGTCTTATGACTATGTACACACTGAAATTACCAAACGAAAGAGTACTCTCTTCTTTCATCAGGAAAAAAAAGTTTGTTTCTACCATTTTCAGTCCTTTAGTAATAGACAGTAGAACATAGGTTGGTTTCACCAAAAACAGCTGTTTGACCAAAAAAACGGAGAAAACCAGCTTCTTTTTTTTGTGCAAAGTGGCACTGCTGCCACCTTGCGGGTAATTTTGCCAGTATATTCTCTGTTTAGTGTTTACAAGCCTAAGATTTAGTGACAAACTCTGCTAGATTGTCCCCCAGCCCGCTCCGTTTAAAAACGCAATTGACGTCTATAGACGTCTTTGGCACCGAAAGAGTTAATATTGTAATAACACTGTAATAACTAATACTACGGTAATAGTGTAATACCAATGTAATAAGACTGTAATAACTAATACTACAGTAATAGTGTACTAATACTACAGTAATAGTGTAATAACACTAATAACTAATACTACAGTAATACTGTACTAATACTACAGTAATAGTGTAGACTGTAATAACTAATACTACAGTAATATTGTAATAACACTGTAATAACTAATAGTAAAGTAATGCCCATGGTAGGAAAGTGAACTGGTAAATAGGCCGAAATAGCTCAGTTGGGAAAGCGTCAGGCTGAAGATCTGAAGGTCCCTGGTTTAATCCCGGGTTTCGGCAAAGACTACTGTGCTTTGTGGATGTTTGTCAAGAGGGAACAACAGCCCATGTTAGGAAAGTGAACTGGTAAAAAGGCATAAACTCCAAAAAATCTGCATTAATGAAAACACAGGAGGCTTCTTCCTCAGCTACAACAGTCAATTATTGCGCTTTTGTGGCCTTTATCTGACTCTCCAGCTTGTCGTCTACGCTCCACGGAGCGAGTTCCTGGTTTTACTTTCCAAATGAAAACGGCCATTTTAGCCCTTTGTAGCCGAAATAGCTCAGTTGGGAGAGCGTCAGACTGAAGGTCCCTGGTTTAATCCCGGGTTTCGGGAAAGACTACTATGAACTGTGGATGTTTGTCAAGCGGGAACAACAGCCCACGTTAGGAATGTAGACTTTTGCCAACGGAACACTGTAATAACTAATACTACAGTAATAGTTTAATAACACTGTAATAACTACAGTAATACTACAGTACTACAGTAATAGTGTAGACTGTAATAACTAATACTACATTAATAGTGTAATAACACTGTAATAACTAATACTACAGTAATAGTTTAATAAAACTTTAATAACACTGTAATAACTAATACTACAGTAATAATATACTAATACTACAGTAATAGTGTAGACTGTAATAACTAATACTACAGTAATAATGTACTAATACTACAGTAATAGTGTAATAACACTACTAACACTGTAATAAGTAATACTACAGTAATAATGTACTAATACTACAGTAATAGTGTAGACTGTAATAACGAATACTACAGTAATAGTGTACTAATACTACGGTAATAGTGTAACAACACTGTAATAACACTGTAATAACTAATTCTACAGTCATAGTGTAATAACACTAATAACTAATACAAGAGTCATAGTGTAATAACACTAATAACTAATCCTTCAGTAATAGTTTACTAATACTACAGTAATTGTGTAGTAATACTACAGTAATATTGTAATAACACTGTAATAACTAATACTACATTAACTCATTGGCTGCCAGCCATTTTCAGTGAA
Organism: Odontesthes bonariensis; assembly: GCF_027942865.1. Classification (NCBI taxonomy): domain Eukaryota; kingdom Metazoa; phylum Chordata; class Actinopteri; order Atheriniformes; family Atherinopsidae; genus Odontesthes; species Odontesthes bonariensis. Next base: position 24,557,288 of record NC_134506.1, on the reverse strand, counting down.
GAGAGAGCCATACTGCCAAGTGTTTTACAGTATTTTGACTGATTTTCCAAAACCCAAAGAAAAGAGTGTCTCATGACTATGTACACACCGAAATTACCAAACGAAAGAGTAGACTCTCTTCTTTCATCAGGAAAAAAAGTTTGTTTCTACCATTTTCAGTCCTTTAGTAATAGACAGTAGAACATAGGTTGGTTTCACCAAAAACAGCTGTTTTTGACCAAAAAAACGGAGAAAACCAGCTTCTTTTTTTTGTGCAAAGTGGCACTGCTGCCACCTTGCGGGTAATTTTGCCAGTATATTCTCTGTTTAGTGTTTACAAGCCTAAGATTTAGTGACAAACTCTGCTAGATTGTCCCCCAGCCCGCTCCGTTTAAAAACGCAATTGACGTCTATAGACGTCTTTGGCACCGAAAGAGTTAATATTGTAATAACACTGTAATAACTAATACTACGGTAATAGTGTAATACCAATGTAATAAGACTGTAATAACTAATACTACAGTAATAGTGTACTAATACTACAGTAATAGTGTAATAACACTAATAACTAATACTACAGTAATACTGTACTAATACTACAGTAATAGTGTAGACTGTAATAACTAATACTACAGTAATATTGTAATAACACTGTAATAACTAATAGTAAAGTAATGCCCATGGTAGGAAAGTGAACTGGTAAATAGGCCGAAATAGCTCAGTTGGGAAAGCGTCAGGCTGAAGATCTGAAGGTCCCTGGTTTAATCCCGGGTTTCGGCAAAGACTACTGTGCTTTGTGGATGTTTGTCAAGAGGGAACAACAGCCCATGTTAGGAAAGTGAACTGGTAAAAAGGCATAAACTCCAAAAAATCTGCATTAATGAATACACAGGAGGCTTCTTCGTCAGCTACAACTGTCAATTATTGCATTTTTGTGGCCTTTATCTGACTCTCCAGCTTTGTCGTCTACGCTCCACGGAGCGAGTTCCTGGTTTTATGTTCCAAATGAAAGCTGCCATTTTAGCCCTTTGTAGCCGAAATAGCTCAGTTGGGAGAGCGTCAGACTGAAGATCTGAAGGTCCCTGGTTCAATCCCGGGTTTTGGGAAAGACTACTATGAACTGTGGATGTTTGTCAAGAGGGAGCAACAGCCCACGTTAGGAATGTAGACTTTTGCCAACGGAACACTGTAATAACTAATACTACAGTAATAGTGTACTAATACTACAGTAATAGTTTAATAACACTGTAATAACTACAGTAATACTACAGTACTACAGTAATAGTGTAGACTGTAATAACTAATACTACAGTAATAGTGTAATAAAACTGTAATAAAACTGTAATAACTAATACTACAGTAATAGTGTAATAACACTACTAACACTGTAATAACTAATACTACAGTAATAGTGTACTAATACTACGGTAATAGTGTAACAACACTGTAATAACACTATAATAACTAATACTACAGTAATAGTGTAACAAAACTGTAATCACACTGTAATAACTAATACTCCAGTAATATTGTAATAACACTAATAACTAATACAAGAGTAATAGTGTAATAACACTAATAACTAATTCTTCAGTAATAGTTTACTAATACTACAGTAATAGTGTAGTAATACTACAGTAATATTGTAATAACACTGTAATAACTAATACTACATTAACTCATTGGCTGCCAGCCATTTTCAGTGAAGAGAGAGCCATACTGCCAAGTGTTTTACAGTATTTTGACTGATTTTCCAAAACCCACAGAAAAGTGTGTCTTATGACTATGTACACACCGAAATTACCAAACGAAAGAGTAGACTCTCTTCTTTCATCAGGAAATAAAAGTTTGTTTCTACCATTTTCAGTCCTTTAGTAATAGACTGTAGAACATAGGTTGGTTTCACCAAAAACAGCTGTTTGACCAAAAAAACGGAGAAAACCAGCTTCTTTTTTTTGTGCAAAGTGGCACTGCTGCCACCTTGCGGGTAATTTTGCCAGTATATTCTCTGTTTAGTGTTTACAAGCCTAAGATTTAGTGACAAACTCTGCTAGATTGTCCCCCAGCCCGCTCCGTTAAAAAATGCAATTGACGTCTATAGACGTCTTTGGCAGTCAACGTTTTTTTTTAAATTGACGTCTAAAGACGTCAATGGCACCGAAAGAGTTAATATTGTAATAACACTGTAATAACTAATACTACGGTAATAGTGTAATACCAATGTAATAACTAATACTACAGTAATAGTGTACTAATACTACAGTAATAGTGTAATAACACTAATAACCAATACTACAGTAATACTGTGCTAATACTACAGTAATAGTGTCGACTGTAATAACTAATACTACAGTAATGCCCATGGTAGGAAAGTGAACTGGTAAATAGACCGAAATAGCTCAGTTGGGAGAGCGTCAGGCTGAAGATCTGAAGGTCCCTGGTTTAATCCCGGGTTTCGGCAAAGACTACTATGAATTTTGGATGTTTGTCAAGAGAGAACAACAGCCCATGTTAGGAAAGTGAACTGATAAAAAGGAATTATCTCAAAAAGCCTAGATTAATGAAAATACACAAGGCTGGTAGAAAAGTGAACTAGTAAAAAGGAATTATCTCAAAAAACCTGTATTAATCAAAACACAGGAGGCTTCTTCCTCAGCTACAACAGTCAATTATTGCATTTTTTTTTGTGGCCTTTATCTGGCTCCCCAGCTTTGTCGTCTACGCTCCACGGAGCGAGTTCCTGGTTTAACTTTCCAAATGAAAACGGCCGTTTTAGCCCTTTGTAGCCTAACTAGCTCAGTTGGGAGAGCGTCAGACTGAAGATCTGAAGGTCCCTGGTTTAATCCCGGGTTTCAGCAAAGACTACTGTGCTTTGTGGATGTTTGTCAAGAGGGAACAACAGCCCATGTTAGGAAAGTGAACTGGTAAATAGGCATAAACTCCAAAAAACCTGCATTAATGAATACACAGGAGGCTTCTTCGTCAGCTACAAAAATCATTTATTGCGCTTTTGTGGCCTTTATCTGGCTCCCCAGCTTTGTCGTCTACGCTCCACGGAGCGAGTTCCTGGTTTTACTTTCCAAATGAAAACGTCCATTTTAGCCCTTTGTAGCCGAAATAGCTCAGTTGGGAGAGCGTCAGACTGAAGATCTGAAGGTCACAGGTTTCGGCAAAGACTACTATTAATTGTGGATGTTTGTCAAGAGAGACCATTTTAGGTAAGTCAACTGGTAAAAAAGAAAAATCTCAAAAAACCTGCATTAATGAAAACACACAAGGCTTCTTCCTCAGCTACAACAGTCAATTATTGCATTTTTTTTGTGGCCTTTATCTGACTCCCCAGGTTTGTCGTCTATGCTCCACTGAGCCAGTTCCTGGTTTTACTTTCCAAGTGAAAACGGCCATTTTAGCCCTTTGTAGCCGAAATAGCTCAATTGGGAGAGTGTCAGACTGAAGATCTGAAGGTCCCTGGTTCATCCTGGGTTTCGGCAAAGACTACTGTGCATTGTGGATGTTTGTCAAGAGAGAACAACAGCCAGAAAGTGAACTGGTAAAAAAGAAATTACAGTGAACCATCGCTATAACGCGGTTCACCTTTCACGGTCTCGCTGCTTCACAGATTTGCATTGTGTTCTGCATTCTGATTGGCTAAACAGTCTCTCCGCTTCTTCTTTACCTGTGTGTCAATAACGTTGCGGTTTAATATGTACACGTACGTAAAACAGCTTGCCAAATTTAAGTTTGCAAGTTCTCTTGCAATTTCAAGTTTCTCTCTCGAAAAAACAAACCTGCACCGCAGGCTTTAGAAGAAAAAAACTTTACAGAGCCAAGTCAGGATGCAGCGGCTCAGTCAGAAGAGCAGTGAAATACACGTGAGTCACTATTTGTCCTACTGTACTTTGTATTTTTTTTCATTATCATTTTTCATTTTCTCCCGTTCTAATCCAATGACTCGGGTCGCGGTGGGGCGGTGCTGATCTCCGCAATTTGAAGCCTTCAGTTCGTATTGATGTTTAAAATGCTATGTTAAACGACATCAGGTTGAATACTGATTCTGGTAATGTTTCAGTCCTGGTTCTGTTGGACCTCAGCGCTGCGTTTGATGCTGTTGATCACAAAATCCTGTTGCACAAGCTTGAAAACTGGGTTGGACTTTCTGGAGCGGTCCTTAACTGGTTCAGGTCCTACTTAGAAGGCCGGAGTTATTTTGTTACAATTGGCAGCTATGAATCTGAGCGAGTGGCCATGACTTTTGGAGTCCCCCAGGGGTCAATTCTTGGACCTCTTCTGTTTAAAGCGATACTCCGGAGTAGAATTAACCTGGGGTCATTTGAACCGTGATATCCAGCCAAGTAGCCCACCCGCAGTTTTTTCGATATTGGCTGAACATCAGCTGAGTTACTGAGTTATCCCGAATAGCTTCGTACAAGGGTTAATGGATCCTGGCACTATCTCCAAAATTACCACACTAAAATCACATGCCATGACACCAAACTTCTACAGTAGTACAAATATGGTCTGTACTCACAAAACGATGCATTTGGAAGTTTGAAAATAGTCCAGGAGTTTATCATTATCAACACAAGCCTGATAGCTTTTCTGCTGCTAAAGCTGCATCGACGTCACTTCTGGGAGCTTCAAAGTAAGATGAGAGTTGATCTACTACTAGTAGAGTTGATCTACTACTAGTAGATCAACTACTACTACGTGACGTCGATGCAGCTTTACAAACGCACATCTTGACTGAGCCTGGTCTCAGATCGATCCGGTTTGTCGTTCTCGGCGCAGCCAAGTTACAAATATCGACTGGTGCATGACAACGCGCTGCGCCGTCTTTTCAAGGCAAGCGCCAGGCCTGAAACGTCATTTTGACGTCACGACTCGTCAACTGTAAATCCAGCTTTACGAAGCAGCGGTTGTGACCCTGGATTGTGGAGGCTATATCCTTGGCCTATGAGAGCAAGGGGCTTCAACCCCCCTCAGGGCTGCGTGCTCATTCCATTCGCGTCATGGGCATTGTTCCAAGGCATTTCTATTGGGGAGATATGTGCGGCTGCTAGCTGGACTACGCCTCACACCATATCCAGATTTTACAGATTGGATGTTACGGTACCCACGTTGGCTCACACAGTTCTGTGCGTGGGTTCTGCGACAGATATAGGGCTACCTATGTGACTGTGGTTGTTTTGATAACTGGTCCTCGAGGTATGATTGTCTGGCAACACGGGAGTCTCTATATCCCATAGTGAGATACTGAAACGAATGTTGAAAGAGAACTATAGGTTAAGAAATTAACCCGGTTCTCTGAAACATGAGTGAGGTATCTCACCAGATCATTCTCCTTGCCTGGAGTGAGGAAGAGGTGTACTTTGCTCAGATTGAATAGACGACATGATGCCCCGGTCTTATAAGGAGGAGGAAGTCAGTCCGACACGTCTGTCTGCCAGTCAGGACTGGCGTAGTGGAAAATTGCTTCTGGGGAGAAGCGCAGGGGGCATGTCCCATAGTGAGATACCTCACTCGTGTTTCAGAGAACCGGGGTTAATTTCTTAACCTAAAGTTCATGCACGATATTGCTAGTATGGGATGTCATACAGCTTCATGTCAAAAGAGGCGAACTATCCCTTTAAAGCAGCTCCGAGAAAGCTGAAGGTTTTGTGTTTTTTGCCTGTTTTTTATCATGTTTTGTCCGTGTGTCCTTTGCTATGTTATTTTCCGAGGGTTTCCCTTTTTATTTTATTTATTTTATTTCTACGTTTTTACATTTTACATCTGTTCATAATTTTCATTCATTTTTATTTGTAAATATTAGCATTTTAGCTCAATAGCTGCCAGGTCATGTGATGAATTGACTCCAAATCAGTTTGGGATCATGTAACTACACTGGCTGCATGAGATACACCTTTTATTTTTACAATTTAGTTCTGTTCACAAGTTTTATAAATTTTTAAATGTAAATATTAGCATTTTAGCTTAATAGCTTCTAGATAACGTGATCAATTGACTCCAAATCAGTGTGGGATCATGTAACTACACTGGCTGCATGAGATAAAACTTTTATTTTTACAATTTAGTTCTGTTCATAATTTTTATTAATATTTATATGTAAATATTAGCATTTTGCTCAATAGCTTCCAGGTCATGTGATGAATTGACTCCAAATCAGTGTGGAATCATGTAACTACCCTGGTTGCATGAGATACACCTTTTATTTTTACAATTTAGTTCTGTTCATAATTTTTATTATATGTAAATATTAGCATTTTTGCTCAATAGCTTCCAGGTCATGTGATCAATTGACTCCAAATCAGTTTGGGATCATGTAACTACACTGGCTGCATGAGATACACTTTTTATTTTTACAATTTATATCTGTTCATAATTTTTATAAATTTTTAAATGTAAATATTAACATTTTAGCTCAATAGCTTCTAGATAACGTGATGAATTGACTCCAAATCAGTTTGGGATCATGTAACTACACTGGCTGCATGAGATAAAACTTTTATTTTTACAGTTTAGTTCTGTTCATAATTTTCAATAACTCTGCAATACGAGTGCACTTGAAATGTTGGAGTGTTTTGCGAATGTCTGTCGAATATCCAACTTAAAACTAACTTCACTGAAGTCTGAAACACCCAGGAATAGCACCCACCCCTACAGTGAACATGGTCAATCAAACTGTGCTGCTCATCTACCTCTACCTTAAAAACATTGATCTGAGTTACAGTATTGCTATTAATATATTGTTATGCACTGAACTGCCTTGCACTACAGTTATACCTAATCCTTAACCTGCCTACTCTGATATTGCACTATTGCACAATTCTCACCCTCTTCAATTGTATCAATTGTATTATTGCATTTTGCTTGTACCTGTTGAGGTGTCCATGACCATGGTACACTGACAGGGACAACAAGAAGGGGGACATTCCCAGCCGCACACTCCTCTGGACAATTGCATTCCCACCCATAGTGTCTATTTATTGCAAATGTACATACTGTATTTATTATTTTCATACACATCCCTATTTACCACCCATACTCAATTCCATTCTTACTGTTCTGCATTTCTAATTTGTATTTTTTTACGTTATTGTTGAGTGTTGTACTTTGCGAGTGAAGTTTTACCGGAGTCAAATTCCTTGTTTGTTTAGTCAAACCTGGCCAATAAAGCTGATTCTGATTCTGAAGTTTATACCATGCAAAACAAGGGGAACCTTTTGCATTTTTCAGAAGTGTTACAGATAGTTGTTAAAAGCAGAAGCGATGTAACAAAGCGGCAAACATAACCCTACAGCAACGTCAACATGTCTGAAAGTCGGTCGGAGTCATGTGGCACGTCATAGTGGTCATGTGACGTTTGGTCGGGCTCACGCGGAGTTTCGGTAGAGGAACTGACTGACTCACAGTCTACTCTTCCTATAACTCGACACTGTCAGCATTGGGGTTGTTTTGTCGGAGGAGAGTGAGGTTCAGAGATGTACGCAGGTGGTTTTCTGTTGTGTTTGCTGGCCGTGTTTCCGCTCGGCTCGCGGACTCAGTACGCCCCAGATGAGGTGACCTCCCTGCCAGGTGCGACGTTCAAATGTAACTATCGACAATGGTCTGGATACCTCAAGGCAGGGCCCGGAAAGTTCTTCCATTACTGGTAAGAAATAGCTGGTTTTGACCCAGCGGGTTATGGTGTGGAAGTGTTTCATACATTGGGGCCTAGAAACGTTTTCCGTCCATGTCATGTCAATGTTTGGTTTCAACTCCCCCAGTAATGGTGCGCACTGCAGTTGTCCGTTGCCAGGTTTTAATTTACATTTCCCGCAATAGACTATTTGTATTTGTTTTGTGTTTTTTTTTCATTTTATTTTTAGACAGTTTACAAACGAACGTGCATTAAATCCCCCTTGTTCACCTTATGAAAATGCTTTTTTTTTAATGCAAGAAGACTTTGGAAAATCTTGGTTTTGTCAGGATGTTTATTCCTAAAGACACAGCAACCTTATCAAATGATCCACGTTAGACCAACGATACCAGATTTATGACATGGAGCAGAATAATAGAAAACATTTCCTGATGAAGAAGAAGTTTTGAGCACAATTGAGGATTGGGTCAGATGATTGGATCAGTTAAAGATATTGGTCTTAATGATTGAATGATGTATTGATTTTGGCTTGGTGATTGCTTTGGGTGCATAAAGCACAGGGGATTAGACTAGAGTCATTTGACACTGGTTGATGTACCATAGGTAATTTGTTCATTTTGAATAAGGCTGGAGGGACTTTTTAAATGTTTTCTTGCCATGTATAAATTCTTTATATGATGTGCAGCAGATTAATAAATACATCTCAGTAACCATTAAGTATTGTTTATTGTTCAGTGTGGACGATTTAATCCCAGGTCCTGATCTCCTTCAGGTTTGTGACTTCTCAGAGGGACCCAACCAAAGACCCGTTGGTGCTCTGGTTGAACGGAGGCCCCGGCTGCAGCTCTCTGGATGGATTCTTGTCTGAGAATGGACCGTTTCACGTGAGCATAACTGCGCCTGTGCTCTGATTTGAAGAGACGTTCTGTTTCAGTTGTTAGAGTTGAATTTTTTTTTTTTTTTTCAGGTAAATGATGATGGGGCCACTCTGTATGAGAACAAATTCAGCTGGAACAAGATTGCCAATATGCTGTATCTTGAATCTCCTGCAGGAGTGGGGTATTCCTACTCTGATAACGATACTTATGTAACTGATGATAACCAGGTAAGTTCAGTTGTTTCGTTAGCAAATAAGAAAAGTTTAGAGCAGTGATACTCACTATTTTTTTCACAAGAGCCACATTGGCAGAGCAAAATCAAGGGAAGAGCCACTTTTACGACAACATACTAAGTCCCCTTTTTGCAAATATGCTTTTCTACATATAAAACATCCCACAAAAAAAGAAACCTTACCTTAAAGCTGCCGTCGGCAACTTTTTTTTAGTCATATTAGCTTGAACTGTCATGGGATTCTGAAAGGAGAATATTAAATAGGCTGTTTAGGAAAAATCCCGAAATCTGTAGCTCCCTCTGAAGCCTGTAATCGTGCTTGCAAAAATCGAGCGCTCCCGGCTGTTTTTAACCAATCACGTTAGGTTTATTATTGATCTATTATCTGAGCAGAACAGTCACCAACCACGTCTTCCATGCTGAGCGTGAGTCTGCCCCCAGCTTGTGTGCGCGCACACTGGTGTGAACTCACGTGCACGGCCTCGTCCACAGAGGGGGAGGAACCTGAAAGTTGTATCAGTTCGAATTTTCCGACTTTAGACTCGGAATTTTGAAAACCTGCCGACGGCAGCTTTAATACCTTAAATTTGCCTTAATACTGGGATGAGCGGAAGCTGGCATGCACGTCCTTGACTTTCTTCATGTTGTATTTGTAGTTTGTTGTTGTAATCATAGTGAGACATTCAAGATGAGCATGGTTTTTGTGCTGGTTTTTGCCATTTTTTGATTAAAAAACGATTCATTGTGCCAGCATGTCGCGCTGGCTAAAGGAGCTAGTGTGCACTGCGTTCAAGTGTGAGTTGGTTTAAGCGGGCTGCGTTGCCAGGTTTAACAGAGCCCCCTTTAGGAAACACCATTAAGCCTTAATTAATACTTAATACTACAAAAACACAAACTTAATAAAAAATAGTTAATACTGTGCAGAATTCGCTGTATGTCATTTGAAAAAATGTATTGTTATTGTTACCATATTGTTATAAGCTACTATGTGAGTGCGAGCCGCATGTGGCTCGCGAGCTGCGCAATGAGTATCTCTGGTTTAGAGACAGCCTGGGACTATACTCAATTTTAAAAAAACATGATATTTTCTTGGCTTAGGTCGCTGATGATAATTACAAAGCTCTGCAGAGTTTCTTTGCCAAGTTCCCCAACTTCACCCAGAATGAGTTCTTCATCTTTGGGGAGAGTTATGGTGGAATTTATGCACCGACGCTCAGCCTGCGTGTGGTCACAGGAAGCGCCAATATCAACTTCAAGGTGAGATGCTTCGTGCTTCTTTCCCACTGTCAGAATGAAGCCTTCTGGCAACGTCATGAATGCTTCTCTACGCGATTTTAAACATCCTTAAAATCTATTTTTGGATGTTTTTGGCTTTTCAGGGCTTTGCAGTGGGAAATGGTCTCAGCAGCTTTGCTCTCAATGACCAGTCTTTGATCTATTTTGGATATTACCACGGTCTCTTTGGAGAAGAGTAAGTTTCTCTTTGTATTACTTGTTTGCTGTGCTATGAGGAAATGTGTGCAAAAAAAAACCAACCCGATCGCTGACCTATTAAACAGGTTAGGGAATATTTACGTCCATGGAAGTAAAGACTACACAGACAGTGAAATCGCTTGTGTAATCATTGATCAAATTGTTGGAAGCGTAGATTATTGAAATGTCCTAATAACGTAATTCAGCAGCTTAGTTTTTGATCAACTGTTTTTGTTTTTTTATCATAAAATGGTTGAAATATGGGTCAGTGGGCTTGTGAACACTTTTGACCCATGATGCAATACCCATGACATTTGCTTGTTTTTAAATTAATTTAAATGATTTTATTTGTTTCTCTTTATATTCTTTTATGTATTTTTAATGCTTCCCTGCTGCAATGCTTTTATTTTATGTAAAGCACTTTGAATTGTTTGTACATGAAATGTGCTATTCAAATAAATTTGATTTGATTTGATATTGATTTTGCAATACACAATGAAACGAACAATTAAAAGATGGAGGACACAACTGGCATACAACAAGTGTATAATTAATTTGGACAGCATTCATTTTTATATAATGCTAAATTAAAGACGTTGAAAACGTTTATTACGATGTAGCAGACAGCTGTTTGAGTGTCGTATTGTAATGTTTAGCATTACAAGTTGCTCATTGCTGATTGTTTTGTACATTTTTTCGTGCAGTTTGTGGCGTGACCTGAACATAAATTGCTGTAATGAGGGAAAATGTGACTTTTCCAACCCCGTTTCTGAGACCTGCAAAACGCTGGTATGTGTGCACTGCTTTACAGTCATAATCAGCGGGGACTCCTGGTGTTCCAAGTTTACTTGATCAGATTTCTGCTTCTCTTTTTGGCCTCAGGTAAACGTGGCCTTTCATATTGTTTACGAGAGTGGACTGAATGAGTACGCCCTGTACTTGGATTGCGAGGGTCGCAGAGCGTTCCACAAAGGATACGAGACGGCCATGAGCCATCTGTTTAAGAGCTTCAGGGAAAACTTGCACACCAACAAGGTGTTCTGAACAAGTCTATTGTGTGCTTTGAATTTTTTTTTTAATTGAGTTGTTGTCTTCATGGTAAATATCTTAAATGAAGTTTTCAGATGGCGTGACGACCTCCGTGTCCGTGAATGAAGTTCCTCCCTGCATCAACAGCACAGCTCAGACAAACTGGCTGAACAGAGGCGACGTGAGGAAAGCTTTACACATTCCAGATACGCTGCCAGCCTGGGACATCTGCAGGTACGCCGCAGCAAATAATGAGTATGGCGAGATGACGGTGGTGCTTAATATTATTATGTATCGATCCTTCCCGTGGCTGTAGGCCTGAAGATTGGTCAAAAACAAATGCTCTCTCTGCGTTATGCACTCATCAATATATTATATTTTCTTACAAAAGGAGAGTAGCCATTGTTCCTTTATAAATATGTGTACATTTGGAAATGGCAAGCATTGTTTCCTAGACGTTATTGATACTTAATGCTGTAGTCATTTGTCCTGCAAGGAGCAAGTTCAGACAGTTTTTGAAATACAAGAGATGTCTGCATGGAGGTTTAAGAAAAAAAGGTGGTAAATTATGGTGTCATAAGCTGGAACGGGGGCCTGTTCACCACTGCATTGCATCCATCACTTCTCCTTTTAACAACACTGTAAGTGTTTGGTAAATTAGAAAACCAGTAGCTCTTAGTTTTGAGTGAAATGTTTTCCCATTGCTTTTTTTAAATGTCTTTGTGCTGATTTTCAACAAACACAGGATTTAAAGGGTTTGCAAACCATTGCATTGTTTTTATTTCGGCTATATTTTACACACCATTCCAATTTTTTTTAAAGAAGTGTACCCTCATCCAAGGAACAAGTGATCCTTTTAAAGAGAAAAGATTGTAGCAACACTCATGGTGATTTACATTGGCGTTTCAGACCATATATGGGAAATGTAGTGCTTTCATAGGGGCAGTTAACACCTTGGAGTACAACTTTTGGACAATCTGCTTTGTTGAATCATGGTTGGAGGTTGACATTTTTATCTTGAGGTTGATGATGGATGTGTCTCTGTTGTAGTGATGCTGTTGGAGAGCACTACAAAGTTGTGTACTCAACCATGAAGGACGTGTATTTGAAGCTGCTCTCAATGGGCCTGCGAGCGCTCGTCTACAACGGAGACACTGACATGGCCTGCAACTTCCTGGGAGACCAGTGGTTTGTGGAGGACCTCGGCATAAAGGTCATTTTCAATTCCTGGAAAACTTAATGCACAGTTTTGTAGTTCTATGTACGTCTTTTTTTTTTTTTTTTTTTAACAAAGTTGGGCCCACTTCAGTCTCTTATTGTAGTTTTTGAAGGTGTAAGTGAGTGATTTCTTTCCAGAAGCTCTGCCATGCAAGCTGCTCCCTGAAGCCGCCTACAGACACTGCTGCTGAATTTGTGTCATTAAAACGAGCTGTCAGCTGAGGAACAGCTAAGCTTCTGACATGCACACTAGACACGGAGAGAAAGTTGCCCTCGGCAGAGGAAGTAACCCTGAGCGTCCCACTTCTCGTAGGTCAGTGTGCGCCCCAGTGAGGTGATGCAGTGAGAGCCTTCTGAACGCCGTAGATTCGTCCTCCTCGTCTCAAAACTGGAACACACTTTCTGGATGAACTATTTGCTTTCAAATTACACTTGAGGGCCAACAGCTAAGGTAGCTGTTTGGGGGAGTCACAGAAAATGGTGTTTGCAACATTGCACCTTTTCCGGTGTTATAATGTGTTCCTTGACACGGTGCTTCTACATAACTACCCCAGTACTGTGAAGACTGAAATCTTTCACATCCGTGTTTTTACTTTGGGAGGGTCTTGTGTATTGTTTTTCTCATACTGCTCCACAAGATATGTGACTTAACTGCACCAAAATGTTTTAGGCAACCAGCAAGTACCAGCACTGGATTCATAACGACCAAGTTGCTGGTTTCTATCAACAATTTGGAAACGTCACTTTCCTGACAGTTAAGGTAAGGAATGAATGTGTTTGCATACTTGTGCTGCTTTAGGTGGAGGATGTGGTGTCATTATTGCAAAATCATTTCAATTTCAACTGTGTTTCAGGGGGCAGGTCACATGGTTCCTCAGTGGGCTCCAGGCCCAGCTTTGCACATGTTCCAGTCCTTCATAAGGAACGACATCTACTGAGCCGTGATGGAGGCTGCATTCTCTAACTCACCTGCACTTCTCACTTGTTCGGGTGTACATGGAAGAGCGATTTAGGGAGAGCAAGTTCTACTCAGGAATCTTTTTTTATTGTCTCAGTCATATGATTCATGCAGTACATACAGGTCAGAGCGTTGGATTTTTTTTGGAACTCTGACATATTCGGTTGATGTTTTGCGTCAGTTTAGTGAACAGTATAGAGATTATAGTGCGTTTCACACACATTCGAGGTTGAATAATTTTACTCACTCTCTGATAGAACATGGATATCCCAACCTATTGGCAGCCTGAACAAAGGTGCAGAAATCATGTGTTATAAAACTAAGAATAGAGCGCAATCCTGCATTCTTTCACAAGGCTTTTATGTGCAGGCTGGATCTAAATCTTCATGGAAATAAAACTACAGATTCCTTTTTGCCCTCGCTCTTGTAAAATGGTATTTTAAGTCTGTCTACAACTTTCTGAGTAATCCTGCAACCAAATAATCTCACTGGAAAGGAGACAAACTCCAAAAACTGGTCTGAAAGGGAAATTAAACAAAACACCAACATGTTGGAAATGAAAAGGGATAGAACCACACAGAAGGTCACTCCAAGATTAATGGCACAAAGTGACCAAAAGTGATATTTCATTCCGCGTTATGAAACAGTTTTGCTTCTCCGTCTTGGGGAAATTCTTTTGCTTAGTAGGTCGCCTTGTGTAGTTGTGTTAAATGATCATTTCAATATTTGACCATTTACCCAATAAGAAGATGAAAATCTCTGTGGTTAACTCGTCATTGAAAATTGAAAAGTTCAATGCCAGAACAGGAGCGACCCATGTTTTAAATACATGACACTGTGCTTTGTCTTTTTTTGTCTATGATACTGATGAATGTTCTTTCTCTTGGCCTTATCAGTGACCTTTTAATCAAACGTCACGTGAACAAAGTAGTTCGACATCATTCTTAAGTTACTGACGATGCTCTGGATCAAATCATAAACTCCACTTCGGTTTGTCTTTTTATTAAATCTTTTATTGAGCTTGTGAAACGTGGATCGTCTCTCTTTTCTTTTCTTTTTTTCCACATGCTTTAACAGAACATCATTTATGGGAGTATCATCTGTGAGAACATAAACATCCTTTAAAACTTCCCATTGACATGTTACGAAGTCATCTTAAAAAGGCAACAGCGATGACGGATGTCTGTCTGATTGATTAGTGTTGATCTTTCCAAACAGAAAAAAAAAAATCAATTACGGATCATAAAAACTGCATTAACTATACAAACTATAAAAACAAATTTGTATTCAAACACTGATTGCAAGACATATTCAGCTAACACTACAGCCCAACATTTTCCTGTTTCGACTACTGCGTCTTTCCGTTCTTTGACATTAGATATGTAGGTCAGTGTGTTGAAACCAATAACTTGATCAATACAACATAATTGCTTTTAATCCCTTTTAAGGTTTGTCCTTTATGCACCCAACGTAAAAAAAAAATAAAAAAAATCATGGCTGTCGGGTTTTGATTTTCATTCAAATCATAAAAACTTCCTCAAAGCTTCGTCACGGTCTACACCCAACAGGGATGACGATAGTTTATGTCCAGATTTCCATACAGTTTTAAACCTTTGAAATATTTTCTTCTCCAAAAAGGTTACTTCAGCGAGCTTTTGCAGCTTTAGTGGGAAAGGTACTGCAGTGTTCTTAAATTAAACGCATCAACTGTGCCCCTCACTTCCTAAGTGTTGAGCAGAAGTCGTTTTGGAAACCAGAACATAAGAAAGATCACACTTAGACTTCAGGTAAGAGAGCAACCATTGTTTTCTTAAGTCCTCGTGAAAAGACGTCTGCAGTCTGTGCGTCTTCACTCTCTACACCCCGTACACCCAACAGTCTCCTTTAAATACACCAAATCGTGTAGGTTACATCCCTTTTGTTCTGGTTCTTAATGGTACGTTGCTCCTAACTTTTTCTGTGAGGAACCAGCACTCTCGAAAAAAGTTGAATTTTCAGGTCCTGAACAGGGCTTCTTCCTTCTGCCCTTCAAAAGCAGCTCAATCATTTCTCTCGTCGGCCTAAATTAGACGAGATTTGTACTTAATCGTCCAAATGCAATCCAACCTCAAAGCCAACAATAATTGTTCCTTCACAAAAAAATATGAAGCCAACAAAATCAATGAAAAGAAACAAATGACTTTCAAAGTAAATGACATAAATCAAATGTCCCAAGTTTGAAACGAGCTGTATTTTAGAAGTTCCCAAATCAGACTGAACTGTACAGACCTGCGATTGTGTCCCTCATTAAATATGTTAGACTTGCTATGTTCTAATGTGTTTACGTGTTTATTAATTTAATTTCTTTTTAAATGGAGAGTATAAACCATCAGCAGCACCTTAACTTATGGAACAGGACGCGGGAACCAAAAGGTGTCGGTTTTCAATGATAAACATTGACATGCAGGTTAAAATTCACAAATTGGTACAATTTTATGAGGTAAATCAATTTGATTAAAAGACCATTCAATACAAAATCCTTCAGCTCATGTCAATAGGACAGGAATCTCTTGACCAAGAATCCAGTCTGGTTCTCCCTTGAATGACGACTCGGTCATGAACATAAACCATGCAATTACAACTTCACAGAAAATAAAAGTGAAAGTGTCTGAAGTCACTTGGCATTTGTGGTCACTTCCTGACTGAACCACTCTTGATTTGTAAACTGTTTGGAGCAGATGATGATTTTCTTCCAAATGAGCATCATGTGACACTTCACCTCATCCAACAGTGCAGAATAGCAGCTCAGATCTGAGTACTCCTCCTGTCTTAGTAACACAGGACAGCTCCAGCTCCAAAAGGGAGGCACCTTTTAGTTGACAACATCTTGATAGATGGAGTTTGTTGTCGTGAGGCCAAAGATGAAAGCACCGAGTGTGACCATGGCAACACCGAAGCAAACCATTCCATGCCAGCTGTAAAAGAGATGACGAAACCAAAAGCAAAGAATTAGCTGCATTAAGCATTTTATAGTGACTGTGACTCACATGTCACTGTAAAATGCTTGATGCTTATCAAAGTGTTCTTTTCAGGGCAATTTGTTTTTCTTCAGTCGACGCACTCCATCAACCAAGATCCAGCTCCGTTAAAGGACGCATGCTTCCAACACGTGAACGCACACAAGTTAAGAGATTTTCAAAGGAGAAAATAACTGACAGACAAAGAAGAAAAAGCAGCATCTCACCTTGCGGATCGGATGTCTGTCTCTGACAGTTTGACTTGCATCAGACACAAACCTGTAAAGTTAAAGACATTAGTGGGACAATAAAAACGCACAACCCCCCCCCCCCCCCCAAAGTCTTCACAGGACATACAGCTTTACCTGGAAACACAAAGATGAAGCAGGCTGCCAGTCCTCCGATCAGCGAGATCACACGTCCGATGTCTGGGATGAAGAGGGCGAGGACGAGGGTGACGACGAACCACACCAGCGTCTGCAGGATCCTCCTCCTCCGCTCACGGCGAACACACACCTCCACCTGTTCGTTTTGGAAGCGCAGCCAAAGTCCCTCTATAACAGCCCTGGAGAGACATGTGATCACAGCAGAGTGCAGAGAAGAAATGCCTCATAAACTGCATCGTAAAATAAGAAAAGCTGTCGGTGCCACTCAGCAGACCTGCTCAAATCCAGCTACGGATATCTGTTCTCAGGTTATAAGCAGAAATCTTACAGACATTCACAAAGTTCTGGTCAGACATTTGCATCATCAGCTCAGCCACAGTGAGCTTTCTTTCTTATTTTATTTATTAGTTATGATGTTTTTATCTTATTTTATACCATATTTATGGTCCTTTTAACCTTTTACTGACCAATTGCACTTTATGTTTGTCCTGTGTTATCTGTTGTTGTTCTATGTGCTTATGTTGTTGTCTTGCTGCACATTCATTCGCCCCTTTTGGGGACAATAAAGTGGAAAGTTGAAGTTGAAGTTCTTCCAGATGTTGGCAAACTGTCATCCTTAACCAAGTGGAAACTTGTTAGAGATCTTAAAGAAGAGCCCAAAACCTCCAGGTTATAGGTCTATGAACCGAGTGGAAGCCCCTGCTCTACATTTGACACATTCAAGCTTGAATTGAGTTTGCAAATTATAATAAAGATATATATGATGAGATAAAGATGGAGTGTTACGGTCCCACAGACCCACAATCTAGCAAGTTTGGAGGAGAGAAGGCGAGGCAATGACAACTCAAAGAACACTCAACTTGCTGTTAGGCATGGCGGTGGAAGCATCATACTCAGGGGCTTTCTGCTGCCACATGAAATGGTTGATAGTTTGAAGTAGAAGGGTAATGAAGTAGAAATACCCAACTTCAACAGTTCTGTCGGACCAAGTAGCCAGTCAGAATGCTGAAAAAAGCTTGTTAATGGCCAGTAAAAGAGTCTGGTCAAGGTGCAACTTTTATTTCTTAATGTGTTGTTTCTACCCGTGTTTTTTTTCATTTAAGATGTTTGCTGTAGAAGTACTCTACTTCAGAACCAGAACAACTCAAAGAACATATGACACAGCACAGACAACCGAGGTGTCCAGCATTAAAATGCCAACTTTGGTCAAGGTCAACTGAGTAAATTTATGCAGCCTTATCTTAAATAATGACTTAGCAATAAAAAAAATTAAGTTTTCCTTTTGCTGTATCTTACCTGCCACAGAAGTGTAAAATGGGATAAGAGGTGACCACGCAGATGATGATGAAAGCTCTTGCGATGGCCACGGCGATGTCGTCCGGCGGGTACGACATCAGCACATCCTGACTCACGTTGGAGCCAAAAGTCAGGAAGCCACAGACACCTGACGAAAACAAAAAAACATCACACGTAGTGGTTAAGTACCCACGGGACAAATGATGGAATCCCGTTTTTACTGACATCAAATAAATAAACGGACAACTTTTATTCATCTCAGATTACTTTCATTTTGTAATGAAAATGATTTCAACATGCCTGTTCCTGTGTAGACAAAAAGGCAGATTATCATGCTGAGGGTCACTACAAGTCCCCACGGTTTGATCTCTTTCCTCCTCATGCTGTTGAACACCGGCACACAGCTGACGTGACACTGCAGGAGGGAGAGGGCAACATTCATCAACATCGAACTCGAGGGCATTCCATTTTAAGGTGCCAAATGATACTGAGTGAGGAGATACCTGGAAGCCAAAGCATATGGTGGGCATTGCATTGAATACAGCAGTCCAGGAAGCAGAACTGTAACAAAAACAACAATTTAGCAACACAAGGCGAGCAAGGTGGTGCGAGTCCAGATAAGTTGGACAGAGACTAAAAAACAGAAAAGAGATTTGCTTTTAGAAAGGACCGTGCCACGAATCATGGTGTAGGACTCACCTGGTGGGAACTACACTTGGAGTCAACTCTTTGTCCGGCCAGATGTACTTCACAATGACCACGATGGTAACGTACCAGGTTCCCATCACACTCAGGGCACTGCAGGCGAAAACAACAACCGATATGATCAACATGCGGCATGAAAGGAAAACGTGAAAAGAGTTCAAAAAAGATTCAGCTGTCAGTCAACGATTTCCGTACCTGGCATACTTCTGAAAGCCAATCTCTTTGGGAATGGAGAGAGGAAGAATGACGAGTACGGCAGTGATGACGATGGTAAACTTTCGGTCAGTGTACCAGTGGCCACCGGCCGTGCCGCCTGCGTCGTGATCCGCTGCAGCGATCACTGCGACAGAAAGCAGCGATTACGCTGAGAAGAGCTTTGAGGGAGAGGCAGTGAAATACGAAGTGACGAAGACATGCAGAGAACGCCATGCAGGGAATTAACTGAAGACTGCTGCACATTAAAACAAAAGACATAAAAAAAAAAAAATTAACTTAAAAAGACTGCATGGAGAATGTAGGTCACCAATAAGCCAGATCAGGATTTCTACTCAGTCAGCGTCTCAGAGCAAGGACATGTAAGAGTTTGTCACATGAGTGAGACACGTTTAAAAGCTGAGGGGAGTCATACTTCATGCTCTTTGCCCTCGTCAGTGCCAGCACAGCCTTTCTCTATATTATTATTGCTGCTTCACTAAACTTCTAAACAGCTAAATGCAAAACAATAAAAGTTAAAGTCTTAACAGATAGAAAACTAAGCTCAGAGCAATGGCACTCAACTCTTAGGTGTTAATAAAAGATAAACTGAGATCCAGTGTGTGTCTAACTAGTCTGACAGAGAAAGACAGAGAGGCTGCTGTTCACTACCAAGTGATACACTTACAGCGATCCAGCTGGTCTCCAATGACAATAAAAAAAGCAATGCAGGTGCCGAAGGTGTAGACAGCAATGGCTACTTCACATATGACTCCTGAGACTTTGCCACAGGTGGCTCGAACAACCTCCTGATAGGTGCCTTCATTACAGACCTGAAGAAACCAGACAAACCATTTAAGATTATTCATTCAAATGAAAAACAATATTTACTTTGTGTCCAATCTGCCCTCTGAGACAACCGGCATAAAAAAGGGCACGCACTGAATAGCTGAGGGCTTTGTGTCAAGCTGAAGAACTGCACCTCAGTCTGAGCGGGCAACTGATTATTTTTTCATAGTTTTATCTTCAGAAGGTTTACACAATCAATCTGAGATTAATATGTTGTGTGACGGTGCACTGCGAGTGGGAAAAGATCCATATATGACACGATGCACCCACTCAGGAAGATACACAATGTTAAAACTGGGTGTCAATCATTTATCCACAGAATGAGATGAGATTAAAGCAACAGCCAGAAGGCCAATTCTCTCTATCTGAGACTTAACACTTAATCACTGTCTATCCAAGCTGAAGTCAATGGTCACTTATACAGTTAGTTGCATGCAAAAATGGAATGACATGGTTTCTCCTGCAGCAGAAAACACATGAGGTTTGACTTTTCTTGGAATATTTCTGCATCAGAGCTTACTTTATATCTTTAAACGATGAACTCGGCTTACTAAGCTTTGGTTCTGCTTCGTCTTCACTTCATGTTTCAACTCATAAGCATTTGTCTGAGCTGTTCAGGAACTGAAAGTCAACATTCACATGCAAAGTTCTGCATGTGATCAGGAGTACAACCACAGACTAAAGAAATGACTGCAAAAGCATGCTGCTTCCTAACGTTTTCCACAAATGAAGGAAAAATTTTGAGGAAAGACTAAAGTGATCAGAGTAGAACAAATGGTAATAAAAACATACCAGGCAGCAGTAGCCCAGAATCACAAGCCCACTGATGATGAAGATCAGCATAAACTGAAACACAGGAAGAGGAGACGAACTGTTATTGTATACAGCCTGTAACTGTGTTTGTGCTGGTTACAATAATATAAAGAAGGCCAACTGTCAGCTGTTATCAGCTTTAACATTCAGACGGCAGCGACAAGTCATTTTCCTCAATGATGACATAAAAGCAAAACAAATTGGTTCAGTCTGTTATGTGCTTCTGGTAATAACGGATTCCTTCAACAGGAACAGAGCAGGGACGATTTATGTTATCAGTAACATCTGTCCCTCAAAAAATACCTTTTGATATATTAAATATGCAGCATAACTTTTTGTTACTTTATACCACATGTTAACAGTGTTGAACACAAAACAGAAGGGAACCCGTTATATCACTGATATCTCCTCACCATCTGAAGCGTCACTCCTGCAGTTACTCCTCCTGCCATGTTGAAGGCGGCAGGAAAATTCAACAGACCTGCTCCCAATGCTGCATTCACAACGATGAAGACGGCGCCTATGGACGACACGCCTCGGCTCCTGTTGCCGTCCGCCTCAAGCTGCCGGACAGAATCCACACTGGGGCTCTGCAAGAGCCACGCCCTTTCTCCAGAGTCATTACTGCTGATGCCACCCCAGTCCTCAATGTTGGTGTTAATCGCCATGAGAAAATGGAAAAAAGTCTGAGTGGAGGGACTCAGCTGCAGCTGAAGATGAACTGTGTTCGGTTCCACAGGTCAGAAGACAGCCATTGTTCAGGAGTTATCAAGAGAGATGGTGCGACAGTGAGGCCATTTACTGATCAGTCTGTAATGAAAGATTGCTTGCATTTAGACCTAATGGAAAGGGTCACAAACAACAGAACAGTGTGGTATCATTACCAGTGTTTAAATTGGCTTTTGTAAAGTGGGGGAGCCCTTCACTCGCAGTGGTCAATGTCGCGAAACATTTCTACTATGTGAAAACACTGCTACTAACACACTGTTAATTCACATTATGTGTTCTTTATTAGTTATTCATCTCATATGCACATATCACAACAATAACATAACTTTAAAGGTGCACCGTGTAATATTTTTAGCAGTTTCTTTCCAGAATTCATGCTGCCCTTTCACAATTTTTACCTTTTTCACAAATACTTACCACCACCACCATCAGATTCTAAGTATTTATTATGACTGGGAAAATTGCACTTTTCATACATGAAAAAATTCATCTTCTCCATGTCTACCATTTTGAATTTCTAGAAATAGACATTTTTAGCAGCTGGCCCTGCACTTACTCCTTTGCTGCTCCTGTTAAATGCATACAATATGATGGTTACCAATTCTAAACACAGATTTTAGGAATTTATAATCCAATGTATTAAATATGGCTGGGTTTATTTTTTTTTTTTTTGCCAAAATGACCTCAACATACCCACTAAAAAAGTCCCTCACTGTTGTCAGAGTTACAGTGTCTGAACAGAAAAATGAAGTTAAATACCAATGTGGGGGTGGTCCACTATGCACTGGCTCACAAACTTGAATGTAGTTAAAATCAACATGAGCTACAGTACAGAATGAAAAAGAATTGAGCTACCTAAAGACATTGTGGCACTGAATCCATCTGATGTTATTAATAAGCGAAGCAAAAAAAAAAAAAAAAAGTCTTTCAAAAGCCTACCCTACCAACACTGCCATTTACCCCTTTACCATGTGTGCTGAAGTAGGCTACCACTCATCCTTTCCATTAGAATAACTCATTTGTAACGAATAACGAAGTTTAGCGACCTCATAACTTTGGCCAAACTCATAGGATTGGGAGTCGAGCACGCTATCCAGGCTGCAAGAGAGAAGTTTGCTAGTTTCCATACGCAAAGCTACGTTGCAGCAGGCATTCGTTCAATCAGTTAGTCAACTCTTTTTTTTAAAACATTCTGATGTGATATTTAACTAGCACGAAGATACAGCACAGACCAACTTCAAACTCGTTTCACTCAGAATGACACGACTTGATGAGAAAATCTCGGACGCGCATGTTGCACTGCCTGCCTGGCTGGATTGAATAATGCTAACTGTGATGTCATGGCTCTGCGCATGTGCACAGTGCTGTAATTCACCTAAACTTGCTTTTATTTTCAGCGTAATTATTGACAAACCTTCCAGACAATTGTAAATTTTTTTTGAAGACTTGAAAAATGAATTTAATCACATAAAAAAAAAAAACGTTTAAAAAAAAAAAATAAATAAATATGAACACTGGAGCAGGCGGAGGCGCGCTCCGGAGCGCTCCGCCCCAATTTAAACCCTGATGTACATTATGAAGAAGCAATAGGACTGTTTGGTAAAACACAGACTCTGTTAATTGACTCTTAAAAGTATAAATCTATATACATTTCGCGAGTATTATGACGAAAATCCTCTTCAGTCAGTTATTTAGTCTGATTTGAGTTCCCACGTGTACCACACTGTCTGCTGCTTGTCAAGTTTGCAAGTAAGCTCCTTCACTTGTATTCCTTTTTTTTTTTTTTTTTAAGTGCTGTGCAAGCATGTGATTTTTAAAAAAGTCAGAGAGGTGAATGGACGCTATGCTGTAAATACCTTTATAAAGAGAAGTCACGATGTCTTTTGAATTTTCACTAACTAAAACACAACAGAGAACTATAATATTCAGCCTGGGAAAAAAAGAATGGTTTTTCTCCCTGATTTAAACGTGTCTTACTGTGGTTAAATGACCGATGAGCTCAATCAACAGAATCTGCATGTGTAAAAGTAACTTGGGAGTAAGTGAAGATGTCCACAAGACTGGAATTTAATTTACTGCCATTTCACCCAGACTTAAGTTTTTTTCTACGACACGTATATATAATAAGTACACCACTGTTTAACGTGATTGGATTAGGGCTTCTCTTTTCATCTAAAGAACAATAAGATTTGTAAACGCTGCCATGCCCTTTGTTATTGTGTCCTACAGCAGCTAGCTAACAAACGAACTCAACTCAAAATACAACGAAGCTCAAGTTCACCAACCACACAATCAAATCTGTCAAATTCACTGTAACGTCGTCGTTTTTTTTTTTTTTTTACCAATCACAGTTTAAATGGGGGCAAACAGATGCCAGTTACCTTATCTTCAGCCTCCGCCGCAGGGAATGACTGAGACCTCCGTGTTTTCGGCAGAACGTACAACCTGGAGGGTCATGTGACATTGCGTCAGGTGACTGAACTCTCAGCTTTCCGCCTGCTTGGAATTGTGGGAGTTGTAGTGCTCTGTACAGGGACGCATTTCTCGACGTTTCCAGAATTCCAACTGAGGTGTGAAACCCTTCATTTGACAGGGTTACAAATGTACGAATGCGTTTCACGTGTGCTTTCTTTTGTATTCTGAGTAACTACCGACCCAAAGCTGTGCTGGAACACAACCGCTATTTTCATTATGTCCACAGCAAGTAGCAACTACACTGCTGAAGCTGAACTCAATGACCAAACGTCACTCGCTACGTGGTTTATATTTGATTAGTAAACCACCATTGGTATAAAATAAAATAAAAATACTTTACATGTGAGGAAGGACGTAAGGCTAACCAACGGCAGGCTGAGGAAAACAAACACATTGGGACATCTTATTCTGTAATGATTTATTGTTTGTTCAGTGAGGTACATGATCAATGATCCTTAGTTCAAGACAGAATGCAGAGCATGGAGGAAAAGTGCCAGAAGTTTGAGCAGAAAGGGGCAAACCCCACATTTCTAAATGCCATCTGTGTCTCAATGATGAGCAAACACTGAAATGTGGCATCTGAGTAACTGAGCAGCATGTGTGCTTTTCCTACCAACTGCCCCGTTCACTCCGAGATGCCCCAATTCATCTTTATAACCGCACACAGACATCAGCGCTGGTGACAAGTACAAAGCCTTCAAGTATGAAAAATTAGACATGGGGTATTCCATTTGGGGCATGAGCAAAACATGAAGATATTCATACAGATTTACGTCGCTTTTCTTTGGACTTTTCTCTCTCCATACCGTTTAACTCTTGTGGCTTATGTGCTTATTTTTGAATTGGAGATTTAAAAATGGCCGAATGAGAGACCGCTGTCATGTGATCGCCTCGATTGGAACCACAAAAGATTCACACATCCTGCAGGAAAAGTATTGAGTACAAGAGAGATAGGAGAGCCCTTCCCAAAGAGAGAGAGATAGAGAGAGATCAAATTACTGGATGATTGATCAGATTAACAAAGTGACCTGATAACCTGATAAATACCTATTTATACAGTGAGGAACTCAAATAGTGCCATAAAGCTTTATAAAGTGCTACCACACCACCAATGAAATTAAATAAAGAAGAAAGGAACAAAACTCACATGTCCTACAGGTTTTCACAAAGCAACAGAGATCCCCATCTTGCACATAAAGCGGATATACATTAACCTGATGTTTTTTTTAACTTGATGTTTAGAGAGTAGAGAGGGGGGCCCCAGCAGAACCTGACAGTTGTGCACAGCCAACAGCTGTCTCCATATAATAAATAAAATGAGACATGAGCTCAGTCAGAAGGGGAAGATCCATGTGTTTAAATTTTGTTGGGGGAACCTGTTCAGTAAAATGTTGAAAAGTTGGAAAATACACAGCGACCGTTCCAAGTTGAAGTCATGATGAAATCCAGAGGAAACGTATAGCTAAATGCCGAGCTCTTCTCTACAGGTGGAATGGAGGAGTGACACTGCAGCTTTGATTCTGTCGGGCCTCCAGCGGGATCAACTCTACTTGGTGACTGCATGGATTCCCTCTGCCAGGAAGCCCACGTTCCCAGAGGTCACGCCTGCCATGGAAATTCTGCCGTCCTTGGTCATGTAGACTGAAAACTCCTTCGTCAGACGCTCAACCTGCGGGAACGGGAAAACAGCCATAACTCACACAACTCTGACAAGACCGTCAGCAGGTAACAGGGCTCCTTTCTGCAACTGTACCCACTTCGCACTGAAAAGGTGCAACTACTCAGCACAGCTACGTGCACAGTTGAGTCAAGGTACGATTACAGCTCAACTTGACCATCTAACTGGACCCCCGTTCTTGTTCCTGTGTACATTAACAAGGTCAGAATCCAATTATTGACTGATGTATGACCGACACCACAACACGGTGGACTGTGTGAGAAAACGGCAAAGACAGTATGCCGCTCCTAACCTTCACTGTGGGAGACATGAAAGAACAGCTGAATTCGCTGCTCAGACGTCTTTAATGAATGAATGGATCAAACAGTGATTGGGTCAGACGATGATGCAGTTAAAAAAAAAAAAAAAAGATTTTAAGAGTCTGAAAAGAGCTTGTTGGCGGTCGGAATGGACTGATTTTCAGTCACAACTTCTGAGCAGCTTTATTGGAAATTCAGCTGAATTATGTGCTTACATGTCACTATATTTACAAAAAGATGGAACTCTGGAGCATGTACAGGGAACCTCGGCCCATTTGAGTCTAGTTGAGGGCAAACATGCAGGGTTATAAGTGTTAGTCCGGTTTGGACAAGCTCAACTCTGTACAGTTTCAGACAAACTGATGCCGTTTAAATGCATTTTATATGTCAGGTTTCGATGGGACCAATAGAATCTTTTTTTTTTTCCTAGTGTTAAGTAAATGTGCTTAACGTGTAAAAAGGGCTGCTGATAGGCTGCTATGATGCCTTCATCTAATCATGATTAACAGCTAACAGCAGGAGGGGTTTCCTTTACACTGTGGGACACTCAAGCTGCAACTGATAACGTCTCTGGTTCAAAACTTGGTAAAGAGACGAGAAATTATTAGATACTTTTTCGTTTAATTAGGGTTTTTTTTTTCCCTTGTAAAACTTTTAACAAACAATGCTTTTAGCTGCAGTTTTCAGTTAGGTAAACTATATTCTTATATAGTCTCAGAATATCAAATTAATTCATTTAGATCTGCAAAAGCAGACCAGTGGGGACAAACGCATATTACATGAGAAATTAGTGAATTCTTCAATCTAAATACTGTTAATATTCATGTTCAAATATCTTGCTGTGAGCATGCATGAGGTAGCTTTATTTTTCTTCCTCGACTGGGTTTGAAACACTTCTTTTCAAGGTGCTATTTTTTTTTTTTTTAAACGTAATCTGTATGACCTTTAAAGGACAGTTGAATGGGGGAAATGCAGACATTTGTCTCTGGCGGAGCATTAGGTCATTAAAACTGCTCACACGTCTATACAGTTAATATGAAACTACAACTAGTTTAACAGATTAAGATCAGACGCATGAAAAGCAGACACGGTAGCTTGTGTCCCACCAAAATAAAAAAAAATCCATCTGACAGCACCTAAAACTCGGATAATAATGCAGAATGTCTCTTGTTTACCTTGATAAAAATGGACAGAATTGTTATTGCATGACAATTTTTTTCTACTGGTTTAGTTTTAAAACCAACTTTTCAACATACATTTCAATGAAGAACATAGTCTCCTTAATGTCTCCTGCCGTCAACTCTTAACCTCAAACATGTGCCGGAGTACCTGTTCGGGTTTGAGGCCCGTGAAGCAGAACATGCCGATCTGGTCGGTGACGTGCTGCCAGTTGTGGGAGGAGCCCTGCTTTTTCAGACCTGCCACCAGCTGTTCTCTCATCTTAATGATGCGGTTCGCCATATCGTGGACCTCCCCCAGCCTGCGAACAGAGATAAAAAAGACGGTGTACATGAATGATGGGGACGACCTTTTAGCTTTTATTTCAGCAACAGCACGTGAAAGCATCCGCCTGTAAGCTCGTACCAGATGGTGCGCAGTTCTGGTGTGTTGAGAATGGTTGATGCAATTCTGGCGCCGTTCATAGGTGGGTTGGAGTAAATGGGCCTGATGAGGATCTTGAGCTGAGACTCCACCCGCTTTGCCTCTTCTGCATCGTTGCATACGACAGTGAAGCCTCCCACACGCTCACCTGTCGGCACCAACACAAGTGAGTCTGACCGGCTCAGGCCAGCGTTACACTGCGAACACTGATGAGCTTTTACTAAAGCTGTGAAGAGGAGGTCATGCCGTCATGTCTGAAAGACCGCCTCGATCAAGATGACCGACTCATTTTGTTTAAAGTACTGTAATCGGTGCACTAACTCCCAGTGCTTTAAGCGCCCAAATGCGTCTTTATCATATCATCGAATCATATCAGTCTGCCACCACTGGGTGGTGGCAAAACACAAGAATACAGAATATTTCAAATCAGTGCTTTGATGTGCTTTTCATCTTTATGTACTGACCGTACAGTCCCATGTTCTTGGCGTAGGATTGGGACAGCAGGATGTTGTGGCCCTGTTCAATGAAGTAGCGCACAGCCCAGGCATCCCGATCTATGTCTCCACTGGCAAAGCCTTGATAAGCCATGTCGAAGAACACCAGCAGGTTCCTCTTCTGCAAAGGAGAGACGCAGATAAAAAGCAGGCAGTTAATGTTTGAAGGGACGACATGTTAGCTAGATAATATTCAGCTCATATCAGTTATGGCTTTTCATTTTGCTGATAATGAGGCAACAGCAAAAAAAATGCATTGAATCTCTTTTGAGCCGATCCTCAATCACCTTCACAATGTCTGCAATCTCCTTCCACTGCTCGGGCCGGGGGTCCACACCAGTGGGGTTGTGGGCACATGCGTGTAGCATAATCACACTCTTTTCTGGGATTTTCTGTGACACAGAAAGGTTTTAGTCCACACAGTGAGAAAAAAACTGACACCAGCTACGAGGTATACACAAAAAGGGCAGGAGGATGCATATATTATAGTCTTACAGAGATGTCTTCAAGAGCTCCTTTGAAGTCAAAGCCACAGGTGGATGGGTCGTAGTATCTGTAAGATTTGAGCTGCAAGCCAGCGTCTCTGAATATGGGTGTGTGGTTTCCCCAAGAGGGTTTGGGAAGGTAAACATCAAGTGGGCCTGCATGGAACCGGGCCTGTGTCAAAGAAAGGCACTGCGACTTAGCAAGCATAACTTTAATGCTGTTTATTTTGTCCAAAGTGACAGACGTAAGCAAAACTCACCAGATAGTTGCCTCCAATGCGCAGAGATCCAGTTCCTGAGATAGTCTGGACAGTAATGTTCTGTTTCGGAGAAAAATACTGCTGCACTGATCTGGATTTAAAACACTCAGGACCTTTGTTTAAATTGGATTAAGCGAACCCAGCCAACTTACCCTGCCACTCTTCAAGACCTCATTGTCAGCACCAAGAGCCAGCTGTGCACAAGCCTTGGTGAATTCCCCCAGACCACCAATGCCGAGGTACTCCTTATCCAGCTGTTGGGCCGCAATCAAAGCCTCCGCCTACAGAAAAAGCGCCGAAAGCAAGAATATACAAAACACTTTTTTAAATTCCTTAACTGAAAACAACCGGTTAGAAAGTACAAAGCAATGGAAACACAGCATCTCACGGGGACAGTGCAGTAAATCTCCTAATTATTGATTTTGTTTCATGGCACTGAACTCAAGTTTATTCATAAGCTTGTTTAACCCATTCAGACCTGAGGCTTAAAATGGCCCACAAAGACCTTCTAATACTTAAAGGGATATGCCACCCCCAGGCCAAATTAAGTGTATCCCGAGACATAAATAAGTGTGTGGGAGCGTTTTCCTGGCGACCCAGGCATTGTCCGAATCTCACAGCACTGACCACTGCTTGGTTGCGCGTAATACATACATGCTAGCGTCGCCGATCGAAATATTTCGCCCAACGTGAATTAATTTACTTGATTTACCTTCTAATTAATGTGTGAGTGGTGTACTTTCACATCGAGTGCAAATGACTGTGTAAATCTACACAGAAGGCTTGTTTTGCTCATGTCGGTTTGGGAACTAGTTTCCGGTGCGGAAAACACAGCCGAAGCACACTCCCCGCTACGTCTTTGGGAATCCCCCCCCCCCACTGTCCCATCTGTGTTCGAAACAGAGGTTGAGTGGAGTAATATTTCGATCGGCAACGCGAGCATGAAGGTATTACGCAAAACCAAGCAGTGGTCAGTGCTGTGAGATTCGGACAATGCCTGGGTCGCCAGGAAAACGCTCCCACACACTTATTTATGTCTCGGGAATGCGGGGATACACTTAAAGCTGCAGTCTGCAAGATTTGTTGTTGTCATACGTAAAGTTCTAATTTTTGGCATTTTAAGAGTTTACATGATCTATCAGAACGCTTGAAGTTGAAAACGGTGACTTCTGTAGTCGCAAAATGCAAGAAATGCCTATTTTTTAACCGAAAAATAAAAAGTTATTCAACTTCCTGTCCCGCCCCTTCAAAACACATGAGAACTCGTGCACGTAGACGTGCACGCCAGATGCGCTTACACGACTCCTCATTCATCAACTCACCTGTCATTTGCGATCATGGAAGACACAGTAAGTAGACTAGCCCGTAATGAAGTTCAATAGTCCAGATAAATAAGCGTGGGGACGAGCCTACCTTGTATCGCGCGTGCACAATCGGTGATTGACAGGCAGCAGAGCCCAGCTCGTAACCTGATTGGTTACCTTTTACCGGTCCGGTCTGCAATTTTGTAAACAAACCTGCTGGCTTTGGAGGGACCTAGCGGGACATATAGGGGACCTAGAGAACTCGTTTTTTTTTGTATTGGGGTATTTAATGTACTACTTTCAGAATCCCCGGACAGTTCCAGGCATTATGCTTGAAAAAGAGTTGCAGACTGCAGCTTTAATTTGGCCTGGGGGTGGCGTATCCCTTTAACCTCTGAAGAAATTAGAAACATGGAATAAAAACTAACGGAAAGGTTTAAAACTTCTGCTTTTACTGCAAATTACTGTATTTGCCTTCAAGTTTATAAATATTTCCAAAGAACTGTCCGTGACTAAAGTGCTGTACATTAAAAAGAGCAAAGAAAATTAAAGCACCAAAAGCATTAATCCAAAAAATAAATAAAAATGTCTAAAAGCTCCCATTTCAAAAGGCTCCACAGGCACCGCAGAGAATGGCTAAAGATGTCAGGATGACTGTTAGTGGGAAGCTTTAATTCATGAAAATATAGGCAGAGCAAATATAAGCATTATGCTTCTGCTTTGATTTGTTCGTACTGTAAAATTATTCATATTCATTGTAATGTGTGCATTCTTCCTAACAAAGCAAGAATCCACCAGTGTGAAGCCAGTGTGAAGCCAGTGTGAAACCAGTGTGAAACCAGTGTGAAGCCAGTGTGAAGCCAGTGTGAAGCCAGTGTGAAGCCAGTGTGAAGCCAGTGTGAAGCCTCCTGACTGGTGACAACAACATGTTTAAATGTCAACCAGCCATCTGCCTGACACTGCACAGCAGTGGAGAAATGCAGCTTTCTTCGACTTCAAACCTTCAGGAAATAAAAATGTGCACGTGTCTGACGCGAGGAAATCGTAACCGATTCACTGGCGGTTTTGACGGTTCTACCTTGCGAACACAGCTGAGGACAAAGGGCTTTCCCTTGTCATCCCTGTAGGCTCCCACTCCCAGGTTCATCTTCTTGGGGTTGGTGTCCCTCTTGAAGGCCTCAGTCACCCCCAGGATGGGATCGGGGGGGCCCATCTGAACTCCACTCCACCATGAGCTGCACCAGAGACACAAAAAGCAGATGAACGGGGATGATGACACAACTGCAAACACTGAGGTCAACTACATGCTACGTGCTGAAAAGAAACCTCTTCATTCATGAATGGAAACACTTGAGAAGCTTCACATGCTCAAGATCCCATCATGACCCTATTTGACAGCAAGAATTACCAAAGCTCCCATTGCACACTGTGGACCTAATACTTAAGCTTAACACCTCATGTGACCTGACGATATCACACTGACGTAGAGGCACACATGCTGAGGGGACACGAGGTTCAGGAAACAAAAAAAAAATAATCCTTTCAGAAGTTTCAAAGTCCAAAAACAAGAGAAACAGCTAATCTGGGTCCAACATGCGACCAGTCACTAAAAATCGCATTCACTCACAACAACCAGTTGGATACTGTATAGTTGCAGTTATTTCTAGAGAGGCAGGATTAGCCAAGACGCCTGGCCTTTGTAAGCTAGAGGGTTTTCAGAAGATTTCTAAAAGTCACAACACAGGTGGTGACACAGATCTGTGCCGGGGGGGGGGGGGGGGGGGGGGGTCCTACGAGATGGGGGCAAGAGTTAAGGATTTCTCCCTGAAGGTCTGCAGCTCGGGCTGGGGGATGGTGGGCAGACCCATGTCAGAAGAGCAGCGTGCCAATTTGCAATGGCCATTTCTTTTACTCGTGCTTTTAGCAGCATGTTCAATCTATTGGGCTATGAAATGTTCATTTATTTTTCTTATTTAATCTTTTTGGTTTAATGTTTTCTTTTAAAACACATTTGATTAATCCTGTTTTTTTAAATTGATTGAGTTGTTCAGCATTTTACTATAAGAACAAATGGGGCATCAGCTCATTCTGTCTTTTAAAAAGCGCTCCCTGCGAAACTAAAGACAACTGAGAGTATATTCCAATTTCTTAACTCAGATGTTTTAGGAGGTAATAGGTCAATAAATATTAGGTTTTCTTGTGATGAAGAAGCCAAATCTACTAAATGAACTGCATAAATTAAAGATCTGCAAAGACTAGCAACACCTCCAGTCATAAAAAAAAAAAACTGATATTACCTGAGAAAAGGGAGAGAGCACTCAAAAAAAGAGAGGCAAGTAGGCCGGGATTAAAGGTCGTAAGGTCAGCTAAATATCAAGTGTAAACACATCTGAACCGTTGGCCTCCATCTGACAGTCCACAGCTCATCATGCAAATGAAAGTAGTGTAGTGTAAGCTGAGTGAGTTGACAGGATCCACCTAAGATTTGCACGTTATTTCATATAAAATAACCGATTTTTCTATTCTCACTCTGAGTCAATAGTTTTCCAGCTGGATCTCTACATGTTGGTGTTGAGGCCAAGTTTAAAAACCTGAACAAGAATCTAGACTTTGAAAGCTCTTCTGTCCCACAGCCAACTAAAAAATAAAATCTGTTGTTTTAGATCAACATGTCTGCCAGTTGGGTTAGAGTAAATATAGGTTGGTTCATGTTGGGACTTCAAATGCACTCCTATGCTCATGAACATGTCTTTGACTCAGGTTTCTTATAGTTTTGTAATCTGTCAAAACTTTGCAGCTAAATTTAGGACAGAATACTTTGCAAAGGGCAAGAGTCTCCAACCCCCGGCCCCTACCATTACTACACGGGCGGTATTATATTGTCACATCATTTATTGAAAACCATACATTCACTAGAAGAAAATCTTGCAGAAATAACAAGGTATGTGCAGGGTTGAGCTCTGATACAACTCTAAAGGATAGTGCTGGAGAATCCAGGAGAAGAGGGTGAAATCCACCTCTGATGCTTGGTAGGAAGATTGTTCTAAAGAGTGTACTTTGATATATTTGAGTGTTTCAGGTAAAAGGATGCATGCAGTATAGGAGTGAACCTTAAGGACACCAAAGTTAACGGTAAGTTCAAGTGTACAGTTTTATTTAACATTCTATTGCATTTCAAATCATAACACTTAAATGCTTCCCAAAGGGGCATTTGGGCTTAAGCAGCATCACTGTTCCTGCAGAGTGCTTGCACATATAAACTTTGACCAGCTGAACCTCAGAGTTTATATAAACAGACTGGCAAGCTACCAATGATCAATAGACCAAAGGTCTTTTGGCAAGACATGCGGCAGGACTGCTGTTCCTTCCCCAAAACATCTCAACATCTCACATTTAATGAGGACTTTTAGTTGCAGGTGTTGATACTGGTGGCTTGAAATGAGCCGAGGCGGCAAAGAAACAGACCCAGGACTGCACTGTCAAAACGAAACTATATGCCTGTTGACATAAAGCTAAAGCCAAGAAAGATACTGCATCAAATTATCTAAATTAAGAAAAGGATACATGATAAAAGATTTCAAATAAATGCTAAATACATTATCTACACGAGTTTGCCCTCCAAACAAAGTCTGAAAGGACACAACAGTCTCTCCGTTTCACCGTTAATTAGCCAATCAACGATCGAAGGTGGGAACTGATAACCAATCAGCGTCCAGAGATGGAATAACACTCTGAAGATATCCAATCAGCTTCGACGACTTCAACTACGACAAGTCTAATAGCTCAAAACGCACGGCACATTTCAATTTAAAACGATGGCGATCGTATGAACATCTGAGGAAGTTATTCTAAAGACAAACAGATTTTTCATTTAGATAAATAAAATGACTAAAGCACGTATTTTAATCAAGCCTTCTAAATCGTAGCTAGCCGACCTGAGCTGATTTCTTCCACACACTGCGGTACTTGAGTTTGTCCTATCGACACACTAACGTGACTTTCATCAGAGTAACTACTGGCAACACCTAACTGCTCTCTGGTGCAAGTTACGTGATAATCAAAGAAGGTGTCTGAAGTTACAGATAGGATTTAGTGAACAACCTGTTAGGTTACAGAGTTGTAAAACTAAAGACTACATATACAGCTTCTTAGCCGCGCTGTGTTCACTGATGCTAACCTACACCGACAGCACACCGGGGCCTGTTCAAACCGTTTGACCCCTATGTGTAGCTAGCTAATCAGCTAGTGAAACTTCACTAACCACCGATAAACGAAGCTGCCCCGTATAACTGAAGGTTGGCAGGTGTGATAAGATTTGAAAAGCTTATAGCCTGCCACTCTGTGAGCTGTAAAACGTGACAGCTCGCCGCTAACTTATCAATGACATCTGGTGATGAACTGTCTAAATGCCCGTGTGCAGGTTAGCTTTAGGCGTAGTGCGGCGGTTTACCTGTTGCGGATGGACAGAGCTCCCAGGGACGGGGAAATATTCCCCAGGCAGTAGATCACCTTGTTTGACTTGAGCAGGGCCATAGTTGCAGCGCTTGGGAGACGAGCCTAGCGGGATGTGGACGGATGTGAAGGACAGCAGCGGCCGCGATGATACGCTCTTGGTACGCGATGACGTTAGCACGGCGTCGTTTCCAGACACGGAAAGAGAAAGAACTGAGATTGTAATTTATTGATCCTCTGAATGACGTGCAGGGAGAAGAGAGCCACACAAACATAAATTTACACAATACAAGTGCAGTCTTCCACATGATGAAATCCATCTGACTGACAAAGAGGAGGTTTATGTGTTTCATGACCCTGTGTTCATCAGGTTATCTGCTTAGAGGTCTGGGTACTAAAGTATAAAGGCCCATTTATGCCCTACGTTAACTACGGAAACGGACGCTTTCACCCGGTTCCGGGGGGCGTTTCATCCGTCAGTTTGTCCGTAGGTCAAGAGCTTAGCAATCCGGTGAGCTCCGGGCGAAACGGAGCAATACCAGAGGAATTCGTGGGGGCAGTAGAGAGTCAGGAGCGTGTTGGCTCCGGAAGTTATGGAGGAAGAAGAAGAACGAAGAGTAGGAGATTAAAACATTTTAAGATTTAAAAATGCCAGGTAATGGAGGAGAGGATTTGTGAGATGGTCAGGGGGTATATACATTTGTATGACTGCAACTTCCTCAATTGACGCCATGTTTCTCAAACCCGCGGCCGACAATGACTCAATATATAATACCGCCCTCTAGAGGATTTCTTAGGGACGTGCGCAATACGGACGGAGGCATAAACAGAAGCTCCGGGAGCAACGTATGGACCGGACAGACGAATTTCGTCCGGTTCCGTAGGGCATAAATCGGGCTTAATCCGTTTTTCTGTCAAAACGAAAAAACGAAAAACGGAAGTAGCTGTCCTTTTTCCTTTTTTCGTTTTAAACCAAAAATGAAAAAACGGCAAAAAAAACGGATTTTTTTGATTTCATAAAAAAACGAAAAACGAAAAAACCAAAATCAAATAACGACCCAAATTTGGTTTTTGGAAATTACTTTTTTCATTTTTCGTTTCTTATGTTCGAACATGACGGCAGGCAGACCGGAAGCGGAAGTAACGCCAAAATAAAATTAGCGTGCTAATTTAATATCAAACATATTTTCCGCTTTTTATACACCCATTGTAGGTAGTAGGCTGCATTTATTTTAGTTTAGTGAAAATACAACAGCTGGTTGTTTGGGAGAACGTGATAGCCTATATAAAATTATAATACGCTTAAAAAAAGTGATCACAGGCAAATATGACAAAAGATGAGGCTAGCCTTTCATTTCTAGCTGAACATTGCATCTACAAACCTTAAACAAAAACAACCGTCTTTTTTTTTTCTTAAAAGATGTTTTATATTGTTTTCATATAATTTTCTGATGGTAATTATAGAATGCGAGTGCATGTGTTATATTGAAAGCGAGGCTGTCTATGAATATAGACAACAGTGAGGTTTTTTTTTTTAATGTGTTTATTTTTTTCAATAACCAGACATACAAAAGACAAGACTAGACAGAATAATAAAACGACGACAACAACAACAAGCTGGGAACAACAACAGAAAAATCAAAAACTCAAATGGAAGGATCAGTTTCAGATAGATGTGACAGGTACATTATAGAGAGAGAAGAGAGACACCCCCCCCCCCAATGTCCTGTGCCATCCTCTCAATGAGGGGGCTTTATCTGAAATCCAGTGCTGTAGAATGACATAACATTATACAGCTTCTTCTGGTACTTATCAGTCACACGCTCACTGGGAAGGCCCAGAAGGAGAGAGACCGGGTCGAGATCGAGGTCCTTTTTCACAATCTTTTGCATTTCAAATAAGATATTACTCCAATAAATTTGTATTTTAACACAGGATCAGAAACAGTGAGTAAGATCACCAATTTCTGTCAGAGACTGTGGTCAGTAGCACTGGAACTCCATAAGGAACGGTGCTCTCCCCGGTGTTGTTCACCCTGTACACCACTGACTTCAACTACAACTCAGACACCTGCCACATGCAAAAGTTCTCAGATGACACCGCCATTGTTGTATGCATTAAGGATGGGCAGGAGGGGGAGTACAGGGGACTGGTGGAGAACTTTGCCGGATGGTGCAGGTCAGGACCAACCAGCTGCAGCTGAACACCACCAAAACAAAGGAAATGGTGGTTGACTTCAGGCGAACCACCCCGCCCCTGGTGTCTGTCTCTATCGAGGGGGAGACAGTGGAGACAGTCTGCACGTACAAGTACCTAGGGGTACATCTGGAGAATAAACTGGACTGGTCTGCAAACTCTCACGCACTCTACAAGAAGGGTCAGAGCAGGCTCTACTTTCTGAGGAAGCTGAGATGTCTGCAACAGACTCCTGCTGATGTTCTACCAGTCTGTCATGGCCAGTGTGCTCTCCTATGCTGTGACATGCTGGAGGGGTAGCATTAGGAAGAGAGATGCTGGACGCCTTGACAGGTTGGTGAGGAAGGCTGGGTCTGTTGTAGGCACAGAACTGGAGGCTCTCACTACCACAGCTGAGAAGAGGACACTGAGCAGGCTCTTCTCTATAATGGACAACCACAGTCACCCTCTGTGTTTGCCAGCCAGAGAAGCCTGTTCAGCTACAGGTTCTGCGCCATCCCCTGCAGGACAGACAGGCTACGGAGGTCCTTTGTCCCCAGGGCAATCCAGCTATCCAACACCACACAGAAAGAGACTGCCATAGGTGATTGGACTGCATAATCCCCCCCCCCC
Source organism: Odontesthes bonariensis (assembly GCF_027942865.1). Taxonomy (NCBI): domain Eukaryota; kingdom Metazoa; phylum Chordata; class Actinopteri; order Atheriniformes; family Atherinopsidae; genus Odontesthes; species Odontesthes bonariensis. The sequence continues at coordinate 24,520,059 of NC_134506.1, read as the reverse complement.
CCCAATAATCAGGAACAACTTCTCTGCACTAGGACTCTGCGCTTTTTCACTAGGACAATAGACACATACTGTGTGTGTGTGTGTGTGTGTGTGAGAGAGATCTGCCTTTTTGCTGAATGTATGGAAGAGCTATATGGTTGATATATGTGTAATGATGTGTGTGTTGCCTTGTGTATTTTCTATTGATGTATGTTTGCTACTGGACACCTTAATTTCCCTCTGGATTAATAAATGATACTCTACTCTCTACTCTATGTCCTACTTTGCCCGGACTTCCAGTGTAGCCTAACTCCTGGCCAATTCCCACCTTCTCCACTCTTACAGCATAAGATGCCATCACTCACTTACCATGTAATACGCTGAACTACCCTAACTTCCGAATCAGTGTATTGAATGAAGCACTGTAGCCTACACTATAAACAAATATGCTTTGCTCTTTTTTCATGTCTGCTTATTGAAAAAATTAAACACATTTAAAAAACAACAACTCACTGTTGCCTATATTCATAGACAGCCTCGCTTTCAATATAACACACGCACTCGCATTCTATAATTGCCATCAGAAAATTATATGAAAACAATATAAAACATCTTTTAAGAAAAAAAAAGACGGTTGTTTTTGTTTAAGGTTTGTAGATGCAATGTTCAGCTAGAAATGAAAGGCTAGTCTCATCTTTTGTCATATTTGCCTGTGATCACTTTTTTTAAGCGTATTATAATTTTATATAGGCTATCACGTTCTCCCAAACAACCAGCTGTTGTAGTTTCACTTAACTAAAATAAATGCAGCCTACTACCTACAATGGGTGTATAAAAAGCGGAAAATATGTTTGATATTAAATTAGCACACTAATTTTATTTTGGCGTTACTTCCGCTTCCGGTCTGCCTGCCGTCATGTTCGAACCAGAGTGGTGGTTCGAACGTAAGAAACGAAAAATGAAAAAAGTAATTTCCAAAAACCAAATTTGGGTCGTTATTTGATTTTGGTTTTTTCGTTTTTCGTTTTTTTATGAAATCAACAAAATCCGTTTTTTTTTGCCGTTTTTTCATTTTTGGTTTAAAACGAAAAAAGGAAAAAGGACAGCTACTTCCGTTTTTCGTTTTTTCGTTTTGACAGAAAAACGGATTATACTTTAGTACCCGGACCCTTAGAGATGTTTGACATGTGAATACCGTCGCATCAAAGCAAATGCCATTTGACTATGCCAAGATCTTTGGAGCCATTCCTTCTGGTGTGTGTATGCTATTTAAGAGTCAACCAAGACTTAACCTCAGTTATTTCTCCTCAGTGTGTGTAGTTAATACACCAGTAGGAAAAGTCTGTTTCTCCAGCCCTCCAGTCAACAAGAAGAGATCCATTCGTGCTTTACTTCAAAAAGACATCACGTCTGTACCTTATGTTCAAAGTTATTGGGACAACCTAGAAGTTGGGATACCATGGAAAAAGGTCTGGCTATTACCAAATAAATATATGATTACTAACAAGGTTAGAGAAATCTGTTTTAAGCTTATACATAGATTATATCTAACCAAAATGTATATTAAATCTAGATTTAACAAGGACATTGATGTAATGACTGTCCTGAAATTGATGTACATTTATTCTGGCATTGCCCTGCTGTGAAAGACTTTTGGCAGAGACTCTGTGACTTTGTTGTTAATAATGTGTGGAAAACTTTGTTATTTTCTGGAAGGATGTACTGTTGTACTGAACAGCCAAATCAAAAGTGATGCATTGTACCTGATTAACTTTTGATTATACTTTCTATATTTTATATTTATTGTTGCAAGTACTCAGGGAAGAAGCCAAGCTTTATAGCATTTTGTAATACATTTAAACAGTACATCCTTTCAATCAAGAACTCAAAGAAACCCAAAGCCATAAGAACTATCGAAACATGTTCCTCATTGAAGATAACTGATGAACCCTGAACCCCCCTGGCAACTCAGAAAGCATACTCTCTCTTCTTCTTCTTTCCTCTCTCTTTCTTCTTTCTTATTGCCTATATATTGATATAAGCACTTGTATATTGAGAATTCACGTTTTGTATTGCAATGTAGATTGTTGTTGTTGTTGTAACATTGTGGTTTTCAATAAAGAAAAGCAAAAACAAAAGCAAATGCCATTTAAAGCTATAATGTGTAATATTTCACGGACAATGAATGTCTCCATGTCCTTTTCAATGTGGAAACGGAAAGGGCGAAGCTGATGACATGTCCTTCTACAAATCCCGTAGTTTTAAAATGGCGGAGCGACATGGAGACATTCATTGGGGTGTTACACTGTTACGTACATTAGCATTCTGAATATAAGAACACTGCACTTTTGTGATGGAGGTAACTAATAACGATTGAGGTAATACTTGTGAATGATAAGACTCAAATTTGTTAATAGACAACGTGAAATATTACACATTATGGCTTTAAATTAAACCATAGAAACAATGTGCATTGCCTTTCTTAAAGAAAAAAATATTTAAAAAAGAGGTTCATCATCTTTCTTAAAGGTTTTTTAGGTTTTAGAGGTTGAAAAATATTTTTGAAAATAAAAAGTTTTAAGGTCATCGTTATCTGTTTATTTGATGTTTGATTGTAGACTGGATGCTATCCCGGGCACCTGTAGTAGCATCCTGTAGTTAATTCACAATCCACTTGAGGGCAACATTATACAATAGCCAGTATATCTTTTTGAATTACAGCTGCCTTGACAGATGCTCAATGTATGTTAATTTTATCATAATCTTGGAGTCTGAAATAGTCCGAGTGGTCGAAAATGACATCCTACTATTTTTCCTAAGCTCTTTCCTAAGCTATCTCATTGGGAAACGTCACGTGGTCAAGGAATGATAGTTGTACATTTCTAAAGAATCCAACGAAACTCAAACTAAGCTGTGACGTGGATCTGCAGTACTGAAACTGAGACCATTCAATAAATACTCTACAAAATGTGAGTTAGATACGTCTAATGTAATCTTATCATATTGTTACACAGTGGCTACTTTATACACACACAGTGGTTTATAATATAATATAAGAACAGCTACTTCATGGCTGCCACTCAGATACTTTCAGGTCATTTCTCTCAGTTTGGAACCTTCCTGGGCAAAAGAGGTATTCAGCTGAACCCCAGCACCCTCTCAGAGATCCCATTTGAATATTTGAATATCGATGGCCTCACATAACAGTAGTTGATTCACTGCAACATTTTATGCTGTTTTTTGGCTGATATACACTTGAAAGCTACCATTATTGATGTATTTGTTCAACCTATTCAAATCGTCAATCAGTAATCATCCAAAGGGATCCAGCAGTAAGTGCTGCACAAAGCGAGAACTTGTTTTTTTTTTTTCAATTCCCAAAGGCCCACACTGTTCAAGAACACTAACTTCACTGTCACCATCTGAAAGGATGGAAGGAGCAGCAATCTGAATGAATATTATAGAGCCTGGAAGTACATGAAACCCATATCTGGCAAGAGACTGTCTGCTAGAACACAAACAGAGTGACAATACATGTTCAAGACATGTTTGATGCTTACATGTGGGGTCGCGTGTGTGCAAAGAAGATATGGATATTACCAACAAACCTGCAATGTCACAAACAGGAGCAGAGAGGGAGCAGAATGTTTTTTTTAATCCAGAAGTAGCATACATCAAAGCAGAGGTAGTGAGTTAGTGTAGCTGTAGTCTGGACATTGCAGTCATCGTATGATATGAATGTCAAAGCATAAGCTCAAGTTAATACAGATACAATCCAAATCTTTAAGTATGTGTCAAGTAGTTAATCCTGACCCCAAAGCTGAAATGAAATCATTCAATGTTTTTCTGTTAAAACACTCGGCTGACTGAAAGTGATGACAGTTTGAAATTTACTGATGAAGAGAGGTAGGAGGTTGAGGATCAGCGGAGCAAACAGAGCGGAGCACAGGAGGCATTAAACCGAGAGAGCAGCTGAGAAGGAATAAAAACTGATAAGAGACATATTTCTGACTGTAATGCTGACTCGCGTTTCTCTGCTTAAAGGCTTCTTTAAGAACTCCCTTTTCTGTATATCATGTATGTGTGCACAGGTATGTGGTAAAACACACACTCTGCAGGAGCATATGTCACCTCTCCCCTGCACTCCCTCAGGTCATGGGTTAATAGGTTGTGCATGATAATTGAGATGATTAAAGGATGAGCAGTAATGCTGTGAACCATTAGATGTTTCATTTTATTCCACATGTAGGGCATAGTGCTGGCCAACACTGTGTTTTATTTCATCATATTTATAAAAATCCTTTCTTTTTCTTCAATCATATCTGTAACACAGGGAATTCCCTGTATGTTTAGAGCTGCTGTGTTGCAGCCGTGCAAGTGCTGCTTAATGCTTCTGTGCTAGTTTACAGCAGAGAGAAGTAAGCATGTGTGTGACATAACAACCAAAAAATTAAAAGAAACTGAGGCAATTCTGAAGGAAACTCTTTTTAATGAAACAAAAGTTACGAATGTCTCTGATATAAAAAATTAAACATTAGTATTTGACAATAATCAAAGTTTACAGAGAACACAGATACTTTCATTTTAGCAGATTAGTTGCTCTCCACATTGGCCTTTTTCACAGCTGACACAGGATTTCTGGTTTAAATCTACAGAACACAACCTACTGTCTCAGAAAGGCTGTGTGTGTTATGTGGAAGATTGGAGGAACCAGTCCTTCTCTCGGTACGTGCAGATTCAGGATATACTGGTGTGTTGTGTTGTTGATTAGGGCAGACCTGACATGTTCTGTTTATGGCTGTAACGGCACACAATCACATTATTTCAGCCATCACAACAGAAGTTTATCATATCTACAATGTCTACAGCTTAGACATTGTGGTGTCAGTCGTCAGCAGGGTCAACAGTAATTTTTCTGACGACCGCTTTGTAAATTTGACCCTAAAATAGCTGGATTTTGTCACTACGCCCTTCCTGCCTTCCAGTGGTATATCTTGATGCACGAGGCCGTGTCCAAAAGTTCTAGGTGCCGAGCAGCTGTATGTTCAAATATGAATGGCTGGATTTTTAATCCAAATATGTTAATCTCTGCTACTAAATGTGGAGATATAAACCCTTTCAGCTTGCTAATAGTAATAGTGGGCTCTTTCTGGTCGACCTATGATGTCATTGACCAAAACTTGGTTATGTGTCCAGTGTGAACAGCGTTACAGCTGTGTACATTTTGTGCATGCTGTTTTAGTTTCAGATGCTCCGTCGTTACCAGCTTCTTCTTCTGTGTACTCAATTCTGTTATTCTCGGGTCATAGTCTGAGGCAGGAACTACGAAGCATGCTCAAAGTGCCTCGTCCAGTTGACTCCCAACTACATTATCTAGATGTGTTTGTCAATGTTTTGTGGAGGAGCGGACCCAAGTGCAGCCTATAGGAAGAGGTGAAGAGTATCTACAGGGGAAAGGAACTAGATGCAACTTGAAAAGATCCGATAAGGGAACAACTGTGAGGAAAAATATACGACCAGGTGTAACTCAGGAACTGACGTTAAATTCAACATAATAAACAAGGGGGAGGTCTACAAAATAAAACAGGAAATAACCAGAATATAAGAAACAAAACACATAAATCCAAGATCATGGCAGTGTCTGTCTGTCTTAAGTATGATTTATTGAAAAGTAATATTTATATACTAACATGACTGTACACGTTAGTCCAAGGGAATTTCTTCTAAATCAAATTGATTAAAATCCAGTTTTATTTAAATTAACAGAATAATTAGATTTTTTTCCAACATTGTAATTAATGACTTATATCTCAAAAAAAGAGAAAAAAGCCCAGTGCAGTGAATAATAATCTCCACCACGAGTGATTGTAATATCCGAAATTTTTTTTGAGTCAGTCAAAAAGTAAATGAAATCCTTGAATCTTAAACACCACAAGAAGCTAAAAGGGATGAAAACAGATTGAAAGATGAATAAAAGAAACATGGTAGTCTTAGTGATGTGAAAAAGAAAAGCAAGTCAGGTTGAATTTTTTTCGCCTGCAGACAAAAGTTCCAGTGATGATATAATTTGCATAATCTGTCATGTATCAACAAAAACAATATAGTATTCCATGTCTAAAACACTCAGTTCATGACAGTTGAGCCAAGAAGAAATTAAACCATGTCAGTGGCTTCTCTAGGGAATGTGTGCAGCTGTGCTAAGGGTAACAAACAGAGGTAATCTCATCTGAGCCTCATTCCTCTCACTGAGTGATGTGCGTGAAGGAATCAGAGCGGATGAAACTCTCTTTTCCCTTGTTGTCAGCAGTTAACAGCTTGGTCTACAGCCAAGTGTTTCTCTGCATGTCCTTCTGTACTTCTGTTGGCATATTTACTGTATATGTCTATGTTCATGCCCAAACGTGCGTAAAATTGAACATTTGCTGTGAGAATTATGCCATGAGTGAGTGAGTTTGATGGCAGTGATGGCATTCGTGTGTTAAAGATAGTGAGTTTGATTTAAGAGGAAAGTGCTAATGATTAATTGATGGAAGGTAGACAGCTCCATAATGCTGACATATGGGAAGGTATGGGAGAGTGAGTTGATTTCCCCTATAGAGAGAAAACAGAGAAAAATAAAACCTGTAAAAACCAGGGCAGTTTCTTATAAGGACGATCTAACCTACAGTCTGTTCAGTCCATGGTGATGTCTACTTATCTACATATAATCAATATTAGGCGTATATTGTGTGAGGTGGAGGTTCATATACACACATCTGAATGGTAAAAAGATTTCAGTTATTAGGAATTGCAAATCGTTAGTCAGATTTTATCATAACAGGCTTTCATGCATGTAGGAGTGAGATGATCATCTCGCTATTGTTCTGTCATTCATTTCTCAGCTGGTCCTATTTTGCTCCCTTCCTCTATAACTGGCACTCATAGAGTCCAGCAGTACCTCAGACTCTCCTTTATAAAAAAAAAAATTTAAAATGGAGCAGCACAAGCTCTTTCTCCACCACGCTTCTTGTTTCCAGGAGAAAGTGAAGCAGGTTCGTTACTCTTATTCTGATCGTCTCTACTGGAGATGTAATCTTTGCACGCCTCTGAGAAGAATGTCCTTGTGTTTCCCCTGTCGCTGAGCGGAAAATACAAACAAACCATAAACCTACATCTGCATTTTTAGAAGCTGGTGAGACTTTCTGATGCAATTGAATAATTGGGACAAGAGCTCTCATGTTATATTTATTCATTCTCTCATTAATATATCTTTAATAGAACAGTACAAGCCTCTTCAAATAAAATAAGCTCATGATAAATTAAAGTGAAATAAATAAAAGCGAGGAGATGCTACAGAACTGGAGAAATCCTCTTAAATCCAGTGGGTGAGAAAAATATTAAATTATAGATACAAATGCATATTAAAAATGGAGAGTCAAATAAACAAACACACAATATTTTCTTGTTGTCACTGCTACGGCAATCTCACTACGTAAATGCATGTTTAAAAAAAGAAAAAACAACTCAGAGGGGTCACAGATCTGAAACAGCGAGTCCTGCAGGACACTTTTTGCTTTCAGGAGCAAGTTTAGGGTCACACATGCACCAGGTTACATCAGGAGGTAGGAAGGAGGAAGCAGTGCAGGAAGGAGGGTGGCAGGGTCCCAGGCAGGAAGGTCACAGCATGGAGTCCCGACAGAGGACGATCTCCATCTCAGTGCGGTACAGTTTCCCTCCATCGGACAGAGCCATTATGCTCTTCTTGTATTCCACCAATCCGGTCGAGTCCACGTCCTGCCAGAAAAGCCACGGGTACATAGTCAGTGGAAAATACATTACAGCGGTCACTAAGTCAGCGTCCCCATCTCACTACTATTATTGGAAAGAAGAAAAGTAACCTGAACTGATCAATCAATAGGGAAACTATTCATTACCATTTTGTTCTTGTCACAGAGGTCCTTCAGCAAAGCATCCAGCTCCTGCTCATCAATGTAACCGTTACCATCCTAGTGAAAGAAACAACACAAGAGATTGGAGTTACACAGACAAAGAAGCTTTTACTTGAAGTATTGAGTAACGCAAGGGGCTCTGCACTTTCTCTCATCTATCAGATATAATGTGGCTGTTTGGCAGGTAAAAGGTTTACTGTGTTTAACACTTTTTTTTACCTTTGAAACAATTGGAACAATTGAAATTTGGATCTAGTGATGACAGGACAGGAGTCAACAGATGTTGAACTTGATTCTTCTGACAGTTTTTTAGATAATCTAAAAGAAACTTCATATGGCAGCCTCATAGAAGTCAATGGTATGCATCTTCTGGAGATAATGAACATAAACATACATAAAGGTATCTATCAACTGTTGATGTATTTCAGTTTGGGCCAAAGCACTGGACTGACAGACTGATGTCTCCATCGTTAATTCAATGCTGATAGCATGGCTTAAACAGGGAATTAATTAAATTTGTATTGGGATTGGTAGCATTAATTGGTAAATTTGTAACTAAATAGCTCTAAATGTCTCTTCATCACGCTTAGTTTGGCAACCTGTGAGCCATCAGGATGGTCCCGACTTAGATTAGGGTTTCAACATACATTAGAGAGATTGTCACGTAATTTCCCGCAGAGGATTAGTCCAAATGACGAGATCCTTTAATCTATCTAGGACGCCCACCAGGCGGACATTTGTAGTTTTGAGCGAAACAGATCGACTTGTACTGAATGGCTCACCATGACATTTATACAGTTTCTCAAGGTCCAGTGTGGGTATGCTGAACATGCTGATTCTAGCTGCAGTGCAGAGCCTGTAGAATGGCTGCATGCTGTTGTTTAGGCACCACAAACTGTGTAATTTACATAAAACCTTGTACAGACACAAAATATGAAAATACAAACAGAAACAGGCTTTTTTTTCACCTGATCATAGAAAGTGAAGAGTGAATCAAATTCCTTCACGGTGAGTCTGATTCCCTGCATGAAAGAGAGACAGCAAGAGCATTGAACATTATCAGAAACTGATGGATATTTCTAGAGAGTGGTAAAAGCCCCATGATCCACAGCTGATATTAATCCATGCAGATTATATTAACTGGGACTAGAGTTGAGTTAATCCACATGAGACAGACTAATCCTCGGTCCAGAGGAATTGTTGATCTGATCTCAGCAGCAATAAAAAGGAGCACATACAGTATATGTGAATATAAATGTGTAGCTTTATGGGGGAATAACGGTACTTGTGACCACGCTATAAATATTGACTTCTGAAATTAATCGAAATGTGTATATAAACTGCATTCTTCTTCATGAACATGGTTACATATGTCTATATATATCATACAGATATATATGAAAATATATACTGTATATGTAAGATTGTAATTTTCTCCCATTGAAAGAAAAAGCAGCCAGGCGTTTGTTGGAATCTGATAGCAGACTTTTGTTTGTTTGGTAGGAAAGGTGCTTTATATGGTTATAGAGTTTAAATGAATTGAGTAAAGTTGCGATGTTAAGACTAACTTTGTAAGTTAGGTTACATGTTCTGACATGTCTCTGGGTGGGAATTAGACATGTAAAAGTAAATAAACAAATTAATTTCTGGCTCTTCACTGACGCGGAACAGCTTAGCAAGGACACAGGGCCAATGAAACACCACAACGTTTACTGGCAATGAGCTTTTAGAGACTTTATGTTTTGGCTCACTTGGCTGTGAGATGTACAGATTTTAATTTCCTCAGTTTTGAGAAAAAACACAACACAAACTCCTTTTCTTAGTCCTGTTGTAGGTTCTGTCTTTTTATTGCCCATTTCCAGTTCAAATTGGCGAGAGCACTGCTGTAACCCTGTTCCATCCATCCATCCATTATCTATACCGCTGAATCCGTCGGTCGGGTCGCGGGTGTAAAACTGTTATCTAGTTGAATTTCTTTGCTTCTACACTCTGGTGCAGCTTAAGATGTGTCTTCTTCATTTCGTCAGGCTTCCAGAAGATGGTCGATCCAAAGAAAGTGGGCTTTTAGGGAGGCAGGGCTTAAAGAGACAGGAGCCATAGCTGACAAGCCTCTCAGTAAATAAATAGATATTATCAATGGCTTGTTTTCTGTCTTTCAAACAATTTTTTTCTAGATCCAAGTGTCCATATGGTGTCCATGTATTATTTAATCCTTGAAAGCCTCAAAGTTAGCATCGACACATTTGTGTCAAAGCCCAAATGTTCTTTCAGGTAAATTTCATCTTCCAATGTTGTCTGGCTTCTCTGTATGACAGCCATGGATTTGACTTGAAAGTAGATGCGCTCATTGTTCGCCAGCATAGTCTTACCTGAAACTTAAGCAGGAAATTCTCCTGGACTGGCAAGAGCCTGTGGGAAAAAATACAGAGGCTAATCAGTTTTTTTCCCTGAGCAGCATTTTCAAGGAAAAACTGAATGAATCTTGTAAACACATGAATAAAAAAGAAGGGACATTCACCTTGCCATCTCAGAGAGGCCCAGCTTTCCATCACCATTAAGGTCAAACATCCTCAGCTACACAAAAAAAGGAAATTAACCGGGAGGTTAAAAGAAAATGTCGTGACTATCTCTTCCTACACATGCATCACGTGTTAAAGCGTATCTATTCAAGTGAGATTAAATGGCAGCCGTGTGTTCAGCACACAGATGGTCCACTGACCCTGGTGGCAAGAAAAGTGAAGTCTCAGCATGACAGGTGCACTATCTGAAGCAGAGGTTATTAATATTCAAGCCCTCAGATATCTGAAGATTATGAAGTGTGCAGCAGTTAAATGCTTCACTTCAAGCATAGCAGGATTAAGACATATTTAAGTCATGTAGAAACGAATCAAGCCTGAGTCAGCAACTTTCATCACTGCAGCTGAAACTAAAGTCTCAACCAATATGATAATTCTAGGTTTGAAAGGTGCTTGGCTTTTGTACACTGACGGGCTGTAACATCAATTATCTAAATGTTATGACACTCACAATCGTCTGCGTGTACTCATTGAGCTTCTTGTCATCATAGTTCCTGTTGGCCTTCTTCAGCAGTTCAGACAGGAAACCCTGAAGAGAGAGAAACAAAACAGCACACAATCAGTGATGACACAGTTTAATATATATTCATGTTCAATTGAAAGTCATTTAATGTAAATGATTGGAGTGGATGTGTTTAAAAGGTGCCGTGGGATTTAATTTTTAAATGACAAAAATGGAGCATGTATCGTTAATTTTTAGAGTTGGTGAATCACTGGAGATATTAGCACCAATTATACATCAATAGCTTGACACAGAAGCTAATCATCAGCCGGAGCTGGATTTGTTTATAAAACTTTCTGGACAAATGCACAAATTTTCTTCTTTGAGAATCTACCGTTCTCTCCTTTGTTGTGAAAGTAAGAAGAACAGCTTAATAATATGCAGGTAAGCAAAAGTGCATTTTAAAAAAGTTTTAGACATCCTTGTCGTTATATTAAAAATGATTTTATCGTTGCATCTACAAAAAGCACAAAACTCTTGATGAAATCATGATTTCATGTTAGGAGTTGAGTGTTTTACCTTCAGCTCATTCGACTCAATGTATCCACTACGGTCAGAGTCATACCTCCTCCAGGCCTGCAGGAGAAGAGTTATGTTTCCAGAATACAAGCACAAACTTTAGCCACAGAAACACTACAAAAAACACACTTATAAACTTATGCAGAGTACAGGAAAGAGAAACATTAGTGTCATCTGACTTTGTGAAAAAATGAAATTTGTCAAAGCCCTCCTCAAAGATGGATACACAAACGCCTCCAGCGCTCACTGACTTTCCCCCCAACAGAAAGCTGGGGGTGCATCTATAATGTATGGATGTCTGAGAATAGCTTTAACTCACATAACAGTCTGAACATTGCACCAAAAAACCCTCCTAAAATGCTGTAAGCCCAGTGTGTGCATGTGTGGAGTACTGAATGCAAAGCATTTGGTTTATGTTAAATGCTACATCAAATGAGACACTGAGATGCTTTTCTGTCTGTGATATGGTAGCTATTTAGCAATGTTAACTTTTAGCCAGCTGAGTTCCAGACACAAGACAATTCAAATCTTAGCTGGGCAGTTACAGCATGAAACAGATGTCAAAACTTGGCAGTGAAGCCACAGGAATTGTTGGGCAGCTGAACATGTGTCCCATAGGACAGACTGTGAAGGCACGCTGGCTTGAGGCATTTTTGAGGCAATTTCACAGCTCAGTAGGGTTTATCAGTTAAGCCAGTGAGCAACCTTCCCTCAAAAATGACAGGACTCCAATAGAGACTGAAAAGGAACAAGACTATTTCTTTCTTTTTTTTTTTTTACAGTCATTAAACTGAAGGGCTTTTGAAGTGGATGAAAGCTTGACAGAGCAGATTTAATATAAAGACTTACATAACATCACTTGCTCCATGTCAGCACACAAGGTAAGGGACACAGATGTGAATATATACCAACTTACGTCCATGAATTGAGTACTGGATCCAACAAACTCTCTGAAACAGAGCAGGAAGTTTTCTTCTGTGGGCAGAATCTGCGCCAACTACAGAAGGAATTAGGAAGATTTTGAGAGTTAATGTTTACAGTTTAATAAAAAAATGTTTAAACTATAGGCTTTACTTTGGTAATTTACAATGTTTGCAAGTTTTAATTTTGGTCACTTTAAACTTTATTGGGTAGGTTCATGGGAAATCTATAGAAGGAAAAATTACATAATATACATAATTAAAAAACACTAAACTATGTATGAATACCCTAGACTCACCTCTGACATCTCAATTCTGCCATCAGAATTCTTGTCAAAGTTGGCCATGAACTCCTTCATCTTCTCCTTGAACATCGCATGTGAAGGATCCTGCAACCACATCAGATCACACATACATATTAATCTATCAATTATGCCAGCACATACTTTAAAGATTACATTTACAGCCTACTGTTAATTTGCAACAGCAACTCAGCTTTGTCATCTGGCTGATTTGTCCCGTTCCTGATGAAAATGACTCGCAAATGACTCAATGTTTTGGAAAAAATATCCCTGACAACATGTTCAATTTATTTTCTGTCCTCAAGTTTTCTGTTTAATACCGTGGGTAAATTGTGTACTCAAAAAATAGATCAAATATCAATGAAATTGGTTGTCAGTACCAGTGGCTCCAACCTTTTCCATGTGTTAACACCCAAAGCCTCGTCATTTGTCGCATAAAGCCTCCATCAGCACCATCTCTCAAGCTCAGATGTTTTAATCTATTTTTAAATTGGACCTGGACTACACCCTGGACAGGCCACTCGTCAAACCTAAACTATGCTTAACTAAAGGTTTAGATTTAGCAACGGTATTTAACTTTATTCTGGGTGGCTGTAGCTGCAGCTTCACTAATCTACCTACCAGTATGTCCTCACAACATGGACAGAATCATTGTGATTGTGAGCGTTTGTGACAGAGGGGGAAAAAAAACCTCTGTGTCGTATAAGAGTGTGTGTGAATGAGCATTAATCTACTACTTTACGCTCGTACTTCATTTATCTATGTTTGATTATCAATACTGTATAGCAAACAGTTTCAACAGTTTATGCTTTTAGCAAAATAATAATAATGATAATAATCATTATAGATAATAATAATAACAATAGTGTTTGTATAAACTCAGCTAACAATTTCAAGTCTCAATCTATGGTTTTATCTACCAATTTATCTTGTTTATCCTTCCATTTAACTAACATTTTCAACTGAGGTGTGCCTTTGATAATTAGTGATATGCTGTACAAGCACAAACTCACCATGCCTGCTCCTCGTCTTGCAGTTTCCAGCTCTGTGAAGAAATGTTCCAGCTCCTTCCCTTCGATGTAGCCGTTTCCTGTGGTGCACCAGAGAAACGGAATTAGTTTGGTAAAATAATGTTGTTGGGAAACTTTTAAATTTCTCACAGCTTTGTTGACTGTTCAAACGCTTAATTAAAGACTTAGATGTGGAAGAAAGATTAATGGTTACTGAGGGTCTTTAAATTTTAGAAGAGTTGCCCAACGCTGAGCACTAGTTCAGCCTCAAGCCTTCTGAGATTAAAGCAAAAAATAATCACTTTCCAAGATAATGTGGAGTGCATACATTCTTAAAGCTGTACTAAAGTCAACTGGACCATTTCTGACATTTAGCTGAGTTCAATGCACAAGTCATGCTTTGAGTTAGAGCTTTGCTTAAGTAAGAAAAGATTGTCGGATGTTATTTCGTCCCTCCACTACATTTGACTAAAAACTCACTTTGATTACCTGCTGACGGCATTTCACACAAAAACAAGGTCATGTCTGTATGAATGCATCTATGTATCCTTGATCACAGTCATGTATCTCATTCAAACCTGACATTTAACTGTAGGATGGACTGTACGTATATGTTTGCTGCAGCAGAAATAAAACACACAAAAGTGGCACTGGGGCGTAAGCAGAATAATGACCATCTTCTTGCCTGAAAGGATGAGAGTGGGCAATCAGTTTGATGCTTATTGGGGCATTCTGTCTGCACTTCTACTACTAGTAACACTCATATAACTGGGTATAGTTTAATGCAATAATTTGCTTCATAGTTTATTTGCAAGTCACAGTCTACGCAGGTTATACAGTGTTCTGTTTTTAATCTTAAAGTGTCCCACCAGGTGACAAAAAAAAGACACAAATGGTATTAGAATTCCAAAAATAGAACATTAATGAACTGAATAAGATGTGAATTCATCCCATTTCCATCATCATCTCTTAATCTCTCAGCCTCTCATCTCCTTTATTTTTTATCTTCCCCTTCCTCCCATCTCCCTGCCTAGCTTCACTTACACGCATTAGTTGACAAGGACTCCCATCTGCTTAGGACGAGCTGGTGTTGCAGACATAAACAAATCAGTGTACGGACACAGCACTAAGGCTGAAGGCAACGCAGCCTTAATAGAGTCTGAAATTAATCTTCAGTTCACTTTCACTTTGCCTTCATTATTCATAACTTCTAATCACCAAGTAGACTTATAGTTTGAAAAATGGCTTAAAAAAACACTTGAGGAACAAACTAATCACAGTTTGCATCAATCTGTGTCAGCAGTGATATGGGAAGGATGGTTTTAAAATGCATTAAGATGCATTCTCTCCTTGTGTCAGCATATGTTTGCCCCTCTTCTACTCTTTGTTTTGACATAAACTATATTCTATTGCAGCTGAATTCCTAATAAAGCTGCTCTAATTAACATATTTTTTCAGTTTCTTTTGTCAGATGACAGAACAAGCATGAAATAGCAGTTGAAAAGAAGCCCATAATGACAACAACTTCCAATCAGCTACTCTGAACCATCAAAATCCCAACTCTATAGCCAAAACATAAACTGTCATTTTAGATATATTTCTATGTGTAATGACCAAACAGAGGGAAAGTTAAGAGGGATATAATATTTTTAACCTCTAAAATAGCACACAGTTGCCCTCTAACTGTGTCTACGTTGTAAAGGCTGATGTTTTACTGTTTGCCTGTACAGTCAGCCCAGTGTCACAATGAGATGTCCACACGTTAAAAATGTAGCAGTGTGTGTCACATTTCAAGACTAAAACTTGTAACATGGCAACGTAAGGCCAGACTGTTGTTCTCTGGAGGGCAGCGACAGCATCATGTGGCGGGAACTGCGAACCATGACTATAAAAAAAATTTTTCAAACCAGAACCATGTACTTTAAGCATCCAACCCCCAGCCGTTCGCTGGTGAGAGTGAAGCAGAAGAGTGAAAGGACTATGGAAAACGTGACATAGGACAGGGGTCTTAACTACCAATCTGTTGTTTAAATGATACCATCTACTAAACCCATCTTACACCTTTGCAGGTAACCTTGTGGAAGTCAACAGTGTGCTCAGAAGCTGATGAAATCTGCACCACGGTAGGTAAAACAAGTCAGGAAAAATAACAACTTTTTAACCTTCATCGTGAAATTACAGCTTTGACCAATGCAGGTATTACAGATATTATCAAAGAACTGCTTTGACACAGTTGACATTGTATATTAGTTTATGGTTTTAACATGGTAAGGACTCTATTACACGTGGGTAAAGGAACACACACGAACAATTGTGAGCACAATGTATGCAGAGTCGTTCCTATTCTAGCATCTGTCTGGAGTCCTCTTGGAGGACAGCTTTCATGTGCACATATACTCAATGAGACAAGTCAACAGACAAGTTCAGATAATATAAATAATTAATAAAGATCATTTTAAACAGAGTAGTCTTGAATATGCAAAGGAATAACTTTTTTTTTTGACAAAATGGTGGTTCTGCATGCATGTATCGAAATGAATGCGTTTCATCCTGGATGACATGAATCTCTGGACAAAATGTCATTACAACTGATTGAATAGTTTTAAAGTAGTACATGAAATGGCAGTCTGATGTTTTTCTTTTTCTTTTTATGTGCACAGACAGACAGCAGTTTAGGAAAAAAAATAGCTTATTATTGTGTTTTCACCTCATTCATATCTATGTGAATTTATCTTAATGATTGTCTTTTTTCTATCGGTGATGATGATGAAATGTGAGCTGAAGTGAACGGAAATGTGTAAATGTTGCAGTACAAAGTAAACAGAGAACAGTCATTAGCCAGTCATCACTCTAATCTGTCAGCTACAATAGCACTCAGTGAAAAGTTAAGCATCCCCGCAGGAGTGGGGTTCATACATCAAGTGTGCATGCAATAAGAAGACGATGCACAGCCTTGTGTGCGTCAAAGTGTCTGCAGTAAAGTGGGAAGCAACGTTGGCCAAGACTTCTGTTTCCAAGGGAGTTCTTTGAGGAGAAAAAGTTTCCTTCCCATGCTGAGACTGGAGAGAACTGCTGGCCAAATAAATGGACTAAGAGCCAATCCTGTCCTGTCTGATCAAAGGAATAATTTACTGAATATCACTTAGATGTAAAATTAGATGATATCCCAAATTCAACATTTTTGAAGGAAAGTGTCGTTTTTGTGTTAAATTCACTCAGTAATGGCCTCCTCAGTTCATTGGTACTCACTGACTAAGTTTAGATGTGATCCAAAGCTCAGCTGCCTCATGGAGCACACCACTGCACACTGAGCAGCTGTAGTTCTCTGCCCCAAAACATTTGATTGCTCAATGGCACCTCGAAAATAATTCAGCAGTCCAACATATGATGGCTTGAAAATGTCAAAAAGACATGCGAGTGTTTCGTGTTTGAGTTTCTACATGTTGCTGTGTCGCCCCTCAGCTGAAGGGGTCGTGTCAACTCGTTCCATTTAACTCACATCATTAAGACACGATTAAACATGCGTCAGTCTTTATGTCTACTGTGAAGCCAACTTTTGAATTATGGCCTTTCTCTGTTGATCAGACATCATCTGGGGGGCACATTCTGTAGTTCGGGGCTTCCAATGTGACTAATGAATATTCAAATATTCCAAAACCCAGACAACAGATCTAGGCCGAGACTTTTTCTGTTGTACCATTGATATTTTATGATTTCACAAAAAAGTGAAATCATATATGATAGCCATCCTGTATCCGGTGGTTGTTTAATTCAGAGCTTATTTTCTTCAGCACAGTATAACTTACCTCTATGCAACAAAAGCTAGCTCAAAAGTGATTTGTCAATACCTCCTCATGTATCAAATATTGTCTGTTGCCTATATCTTCAACATATTGATCCCCAGATATCACTTTGTATTGGTTCGTTTAAAAAAGAGTGACCAGAACATTATGTGTTTACTGGTGTGTTTGCTATTAGTAAGAATATGTATAGAGCGTAATAAGGGCTTAATTCCCTCAAAGCAAATGTTTTTTAACATGTAACTGATACATATTACCAGTAAACTGATCAATAGTCACTCTCCGGCTCTGATAAGAGTTGTGTTTCGGAAGAAAAAAATCAAATTTGAGCAAATTCAAATTTGCATCATCAGATTCTTCTGCTGTCAACCATCTCTGCAAAGCAACTTTATTAAGGTTCACCCATGAGGACACATGATTCCAGCCCTCTAAGTGGTGAAAGTATAACCTTCCTCCCCCCGACTGCCAGTGAAGAGGTGCGTTTGAGCAGGGCACTCTGCTCCTTAACTCCTCCAGCGCAGCAGCTGTTCGACTCTGAAAAGCTTCGGATCAACGACCACTTGGCCATTTATCTCCAATTATGTGTGATGATTTTTCTACCACTCCTGTAAAATTCAGATGCCATTTTGTCTCCCTTTACATGAGACGATAGTGATGTATGGCTTTTGCAAAGCTTTGGCCATCTTCTGATCAATCAGCACTGTGGTCAGGATTACGGTTTGCATCCTTAGGCGCCAAAAGACTAGAGCGAGGGCTGCGAGCCTGTTTGTGCAGTCAACTCAAGCTGCATTGCTGCTTCACACGCGATCTGCCTCTCACTCCGCACGACAACAATCAAACACAATCTCTGTTTGTCTGTTTGAGCTGCTAAATTCCAGTCTGGTTTTGATATGCACATGGTCTTCCCTGCATGCTTCCAGTTTTTTCAGCCTCTGAGCCACCCCACATCCACCTGCAGGTTCCGGGGCAAACTTCCAATATCATCTTAAGAAAACAAATTCAGAGGGAATGATGAGGTTTGGAGCTTGTACACGGCAAACTCATATTATGTTCTGCAATAAAGACTTAGAGCCATTTCAAACATGTATTGTCTGAAATTTATGAAAGAAAGATGAAGATTCAAGTCAAGACAAACCAGCCTGAGTGTTGGGATAAACAGGACGTAAACGGTAGTTTACAGTGTGGAGGGTTGTGGCTGGCGTGATTCAATACTGTCGAGCTATATTGTTAGATGTAAAAAAAAACAGCTGTATAGTTTATTGGGTGGGGGTTTGAAAAGGGTTTAACTATATATAGGTCAGTGTTTCCTCTGAATGGCAGCAGAAATTAATCTTTATTGGAGCTGCAGTATGGAAATCGGTGAAGTTGGAGTGGCTCATAGTGAGAGAGAGGAACAATGACAGCACCCTGCAGTGTGGCTGCCACGCAAGTGAATGAATAATTCCTCGGGTGTATGCAGTGATGAACCTGTCATGTTTTGGTAGTGGTGATGGATCCAAGTGCAGACTGAAGTGCAGATAAACAACTTAAATAAACACTGAACAAAACCGAATGTTCTGCTTTAACCCAGAAATCTGAAAAACAGAACTGGACTGACAAAGTGTGAACAATGACGTTATCTGGCCCAGAATAACGGAAACCTGGTGGTATATATAGAGAGGGAGGCGTTGAGACACAGAGCAGGGGAACGGCTCTCAGTAACTGGTGTGAAACCAGAACGAAAAGCAAAGCAAAACAGTACGATGGATAAAACCACAAAAAATAAATAAAACAGGAAATGAAACAAATGCTGGCTTAGCATAAGACGTGAGCTTTACTAAAAGCTGGATATGAACCAAACAAAACCAGGAGAACTTTTCAAAATAACATCAGAAAACACAGCTCATGTAACGAAGTACAATTTGTTGTCATGAAGGCTGAAATCATCCTTTTCTTAACTTTAGGCTTCTGTTTATATGATTTACTTTATAATCATCATCCTTCATTGGCTTTTTGTTTAACCAACAGTCAAAAATTTGTATGTATGATATTCAGTCACAGAAGACCGGCTCAAGTAGCTACGGCTCAAGTACATCTTGTCCGAAATCAAGTATCTGCTTTAATGTACTACAGATAGCAACCTATTACTAAATATCAAGTCATTTCCATTAGTTACCTTCCAACAGAATGAGTTGAACTATTACACTTTTAAATCTTACATAAAATTTCATTTAAATTTTCTTCAGTAAGACTAATAATGTGATTTTTTTTAATAACAAGATATTTTTTTTCCTTCGGGACTGTGTGGCCACAAACGCGCACGCTCGCACACAAACACAGACGCCCGCTCCAGTTCATTCCCAGTAAGAGCTCAGAATCAGAAGCTCCGCCCAAATCTAAGAGAAACACTCTTTCACCTTTTCCCCTCTCAATCTCAGGCTCTATCTTCATTTCATCTTTCTCATCTTTATCTCTCCCTCCCCCAGTTTTCGTCCTTCATCCTCCCCTCCCCCTCCCTCTCATTTTCGGCCTCTAACACTAATGGAGTCATCTCATATATATGTATATATATATATATTTAAAGTGAGTGACATCAGTTATTGAAGGATGTTTCAATGATACCATCCATAAAAAGGCTCAAGAGAAAGTTTTTTTCGTTTAATGCAAAATCTGAAATTGAATCCTTAAATCGTAAATTATTTCTCGTATTGTATTCGTTTTTAAATTTACGAACCAGCCTGGGTTTTTCCATTATCTTTTAGTTTATTTTTTTCCAACACCTCCTTGAAAAATTAATTTGCGGATGTTGCAGAGTTCCCCAAATTATATCCAAAACAAGCCGAATATTTTAAAATCTCTGAAGCAACCACTTAAAAAAAAAAAAAAAAAAAAAAAAGAAAAGTGAGTCTGAGTCTATCTTTTTAGCATCTAATAAACACTTATTGATCTCATTGACATTCACGGTGAGCGTACTGACCGTCTGTATCAAAATGTTTCCAGATGTCGATGAACTGCGTGGCGGTGATCTCAGCCAAGTGCAGTTGGGGAAGCTGCTCCGCCTGAGTTGCCATCTCTGGTGTTTTAACCTCCTCGAACACGTCTGTAGTAATTGGAGGTAAACTTTTCCCAGCGCAGAGCTCCACAGTTCTGAGTAGCGCCTCCCCAGCCGAAGCTTTTAAACCACCCGCGGCGCCAGCGCTCCTCCTGCCCGCCGCAGGGGGGCGCCTCCACAGTCAAGAGGAGCCTCCAATCAAGTACAGCAGGAGAAGATTTGCATGAGGGAGGAGGGAGAGGAAAAAGACTCTCCTGAGGTTTGCATTTGAGTAACTGTTAACTGCTGTTTCGGCTGGCTGGTTTGATAGCCGGATTTTTATACTTAATCTGATCATAGAGCTCCCTTGAGGGGAAAATTCCACCAAACAGTTTATTCTACAGTGGGGCGCACTGCTGGCTACGGTGAGTCCACAAGGACTGTCTAACCTGTCTTTTCCAGCTCTGACTACATACCCCTGTACTGTGAATCATCAGCATCACAGAATCACAAGCTTAAATCAGCCGCATGTCCCTGATGTGTAACCCCTGGGGCCTTTAACCCTTACCCTTAAATGTGCATCAATGTGCATGTCATGCCTCAGTAAAAACTTCAATTCCTTTCAAATCACCACTTTTTGCTGAGTTTGCCAATCCGATTAAACGACCCTCCCTCCATTCATCTCCTACCGGCCTCTGCCGGTCAGAGGAGCTCTCAGCCTTCTTTACCAATCAGATTTGGTGTAAATCCAAGCAGCAGCTGCTGTTGCATAGCCACAGCATAGCTAAACATCTTTGTTCATTTTGAATAATTTGATCCTTTCCTCCTTTCTTACTGCGCTGCATCTCCTCGTCTGGTTTGGACCCCACAAGGTGGTGGAAAGGATGGGTGCTGATGTGGGGGAGGGGGCCCTGATGGGAAGGATGTGGAAGATGAAGACGGCACCTTATCTCCTCCCCTCAGGGCTGCAGGTTTCTGTTCTGGGAGAAAACAGAAGAACAGGAAAACAGAGAGTTAAACAGCGCAGATAAGAAGTGTGTGTGTATGTGAGTGTTTTCATGTAGGATATCTGCATACATACAAAATATCTGGGGATGACAGAAATAGAGGTTGGGAAGAGGGGAATATTCAAACGCACCACCTTCATAAAGCCTGAACTGTATGAATGAAGATAATAGAATCTCAGGGATGTGTTTGCAGAGCGCTCACATTTGAATGTACGTGAGGTGTGAGTGAAGGCATGAATAAAAGAGAGGTGTGGGGGCTGAGAGGAACAATGATGGACAAGGGACCATCATTGTAATGAAAAAGCGTTACCTGGTTATGGACTCGCGCATTAATGTACTTTCAAAGAGATAAACTCACACAGAGGCACGCAGGAGCAAGTAGGTATGCACACACACAGATTATGAATTAAATCAGGAGGCCTGTGGTGTTAGCTTTGTGTGCCTGGCATACTTTAATAACTGGATCGCAGATTATGTATAATTATGCAATCCTGTTCATGGTTTGTTGAACACATCATGAAATTTAGATGAGTTAAAGTAGCATAATGCTAATAAATAACCTGGAAAGTGAAATCAGGCTGATGAAATGTTGCAGACAGTGTTTAAGAGACTCTTCATAATACTTAGGTTTAATTTTCTGAAAGGCAATATTGGCTCAGCGTCTTTGGCTTTATGCAGAATTATGCAGGATCAAGTGTGCAAATCCTGCTCGCGCTTCTACATAAAAAGAACAGATTACGCCTTGTCAAAAATAATTAAATGACAACCTGTGCTGGCTTAGTGGTCCAGAACATATTCTTAGTTGAATACAATTAGATGCAGGTTGACACCAAGGGTCAATGGTTTTTGTTAATTATTTCCTCCAGTGTCTGCTGCTGTTTACCCACATCTGTCCTGCTCATATCTTTGCTCCATTGTCTGTTTTAGTCGTTCATCTCTATAACAAACATACCTTCATTCACATGACTGAGCAAGACCACAAGTTTACATTTCAGCAATATTTTTTTTTTTGAAAAAAGGGCCAGGGTTTTAATTTGTTCATTATGTTTTTGCTGCGCGTTCATTGTGGATAAAGAGTAAATATCTGGTTGAACTGCAGCTCTGGCTGCCTTAATCTCGCTGCTTCCGGATAAACTAAAGCTGTTTTGTCGTGTTGCTACACAGCCCCAAAGATGGCCCACATTCACATTCACGGGCACGAACACACGCTCAGAGGTGACAGGAGAAGAGAAAAGGAGAAAGAGTAAAAGCCAACACAAAATAAGAGCCTTTAAAAAGGGAAAACTTTGTTTTCCTTGAGGAAACATGTGTGAAGTTTATATTATAAAACACTAAGAAAAGATGTGGTGGAGGGAACATAGTCTATTAAACATTAGTGCCCTCTAAATAAAACAAACGCATCGAATGCAGCTGTACAACTCCCTTCTTTGCTTAAACGTAGCCTCTGGGGCTTTTCTGCATATGCGCAATGAGAAAAAGTCAGCTGCTAAATTAACATGAGTAAATGCAGCCAGCAAGAAGCCCCGATGTTGTTAAGTTGGAAATGAACCTCTGAGACATTAGCCACCACAATACCAAAGTGTGCACATGTGATACAAAAAAATGTGTGTGTGAGAGTGTGTGGGGCAGGACAGCAGCTGCGTGATGAGTCTCTCACAGATGTTTCTGTGTTCTAAGTAACCTCCAGCATGTTATTATGGTTAAATCTGTCTGTGCCTAATTCTAGTATCTAATCAAACTACAGCACGCAAAGCAATGAGCTGACCCCCCTGGTATGTTAAATACACCTGACAGAGTACAAGAAGACTGCTAAATACTGAAGAAAATGCAACTTAAACATACTGCTTCTTAATTTTCTTTTAGAATCGTAAAACACTTCAGTCTGAGACTGTGGGCGGCTTTCCCACTGTGATCTTTTGTGAAAAAGTGTAAAAATGATTACCTTTAATGTGGTCGGACAGCACGGCCTAGTTATACCATTACACATTTGCATGCCCACAGGCACACTTTTAGCTGTAATAATAATTAATTTGTTAGTGTGTTAACATTTGCTGATCAGTAATTCAGAAAAGTGTACTTTTTTTTAAATAAGCAGATGGACAAATTGTAATTTTCATCAGATGACAGGGCCTGACATTAAGATATGTATAGACCAGCTTACTGCCAGAGTTCATGACAAAATATCCCAAAATGCGCTCAAATGAAAATATTTGATTAAAAGTGGAAGGATCATGAATACCTTTGCTATGTTTTACAACAATCCATCCATTTTACAGCTTGTCGGGATCAAAGAGTTGGAAAAATCCAAATTACCGTTCTGCATTTATTAACATACTGCGGCTCAGTGAAATGGGATTTAATGACCTGACAGAGAACAGGAAGACTGCTTTACATTAATTGTGGCAAACAATAAGCAGCTTATGTGGCTCATACGGAAGTGGTGCAGAGAGACCAGTTATTATCCGTTAGATTCAGCGATGTGTTGGTTCATGTCAGGTAAACATGTACCTGGGAAGCAAAGTGACCTTCAGAAATGTATTATATTCTCAGTCGTGGGATTTGAACCTTTCATTACTGGTGGTGTTCTCCGCCTTCCTGAGAACAGCAGGGAAGCGGCGTGCCAGCACTTACAACAACAGCATGCCTGCATTTAGTAATGACATCTTTAGGACGTATAGAGGCGGCACAGCTCAGAGGATAATCTCTCTTCTGAATCTCTGGTCCGGTCCGTGTGGATCACAATGCAGTGTCCCATGTAGTTGTTTGTCTAACCCACTTTTCATCATCAGCTCCACCTGCTATATGATGAACAGCCTTTAACATAATCACAACCAAACCTCCAACAAGCTTGCACCTTTTTTTTGTGTAGCTTATCAGGAATATTGGTAGAAATGCATCAACTGGAATAATCATTTCCGCCAAAGTCCTCCTTGTTGATGTGATGCATCAGAAGCTGCATAATTATATGCTCTAAAGAGCAATAAAAACTAAAAGTACGTACTGTTGGAAGAAATGAATATCACAGTGAGATTATCCGTGTGGAAGTGTGCATGTGCATTAAATCAGGCTCTCTGGGTCTCTCTGCCGCATATTTACTCTTGTATTAATAGGGCTAAGCAGCAGTCAGAGTGTGAATGTACAACTTGTGTGAATTAGAGTGACAGGGTGCCTCATCGCAGAAATCAGCCATTTTTATCACTCGTGCATTGTGGACTGAAGCTGTAGTGCAGTCGTCATAGATAGGAAGTGCTGGAGCGGCCAAATGCGGGAAACTGATAAAGCAGAATGCAGTTTGTGGTCTGTTTGGCAGATTGTGTTGTGATTTACTTTTACACAAAACTAGAATAGATAAACACCTTGCAATGACAAAATCTGTCCCATCATTTTGTGCGTGCCGTATGGACAGGCAACAAATAGCCAGCTCACTGCCATCTCCCTGTGGGGGATAGGAGCTGAACTCACACAATGCGACCCAAAGAAAACACACCATCTCGGCTGCCTGCTTCACACTAGAAAGTTTAATTTTTTACTGGCAGTTTGTTGAGCAGTTAGGAAGGGAAAGGCATCTCCCTGCAGGCAAGCAGGACAACGTGAGCCCCCCCCCCACCCCCCCACCCACAGGGAGCAATTAAGACCTGCAAAAACAACTCCACCATGAGGAATAGTGCCACCTGAGAGAGGAGGCGATTATTTGTCCTCATGATGCAAGAGTGAGCCCTGCGGTTGTGTGAGCCTATACCTTCACGCATTGCAAAAAAAAAAAAATGAAATGACGATAATGTAGCATGGGATAATAACTGAGAGCAAGAGCCAGATGATAAGACTGATACCAGTCATGGTGGTTGAACGCGAAGGTGCAGTCAGTAGCAAAACACAAAGCTGTTACAAGAATTTACTGTGCTCAGCCCAGAAACAGCTGCATTTAACTCTGCAACCATCACTTTGTGAGCATGCCTGAGAACGCCAGTTTGTATTGTATAAAGCAGGGCTCTGTAAACGTCTTCATCAGGAAATTTTTCACCCAATCAGTTTGACTCATTTTATTTGTTTAGATAGTTCCTATCAAGTAAGGCAGTCGGGATTCACTTTTAGCTGCTGTTTGGCAAGTTGATCGAACACATACCCTTTAACTTTAAAATAAGTGGAGTCTTTATACAGACAAGCACTTAAGATTTGAGATAAGAAACCATTTATTTACTGTCACTATCATATTCTACAAGAACATACATGAACATATATTCATATACTCAAGTATAAGAATGCTTCTGATTTACACGATTATGCATGGTAGAGCTCCTCCTCCTCTGCCTGGTTTTGTCAGTTTAAATCTGTTACAAACATGGCAGCAAGAGGAACAGCCAGAGGGGGCTTTACAATCCCACATAGGAAGACTTCATTTAGTAAGGCTGATTTCTTTTAGAGCATCCTTCAGTGGAAGTCTACACCACAGTTAATCAGGCAATCTTGGTCTTATTATTCATTCACCACAATGTTTAAGACTTGACTTTTTTGAGAATCAACATAAATTATCTGTTCTTTTTATCAGCTTTACTTATTTTGTTTATTCTATAGGGTCTTTTGATTTTTGTACTCATGTTTATGTTCTTATATTTTCAGTTTCGATGCCTGCTAGCATCTGGTGAAAATCAGCCTTTTGGCTAACTCATATAAATCAACATTGAACGTGTTTATATACTGTTTGATTAAAACTACCCTCACTTCTAATGTTAAGACTTTTTTTGCACAGCAGACGTAAACAGTGACAAGTAAATCGACCTCTGTATTAACGTGCAGTGTCAGGTGTTTTTCCCAGCACGCACGAACTTCATAACTGAGTTACATGCTCGTGTCACACCCCAATCTGCCCTCACCACCTTTATTATCAGTGCTTTTGGTAGGAGAAATGTGAATCCGTGCAGACAAACACATGCATCACACACATGGAGGGAGAAACTCTAAAGCTAGGAAGCACAGTGATGTTATGAATCACAGCGTGTTGACAGACCCCCATAAACAAATGCACTGAAGCACAACAAGCCCTCCCAAAGGCAGATATAAAAGTGAAGAAGACCTACCTGAGCCAACATATCTTCAGACGGATGTGTACCATGTGTGCATGCACATATTGCATGTCAACAACAAGTGTCCCTGTGGCCTGATTTGTGCCCTCTGCCCCCCTCTTCAACCCAGTCAATACTTTTTATTGAGTCAATTAAATTCAGCCGGTGAACCGAGGTCTATCAATGGCCCTTCAAGCGAAACCGTAGGGGGTAAACTGCAAATACAGATGACCAGCCAGAGAAAAATGCTCCTGGCATTACAAGAGTTGACGCAGTTTAATCAAATTAAACAAAAATCCAATATGGCCCACATGCGATGTAATCAAGCTGCCAAACTGTTGGAAAATATGTGCGACCCAACAGACACATAGCAGCATCCCACACTCATTTTTTAGGCAGCTGCACATTTGAGGCTTTGGCTTCATTGTGTGTTTATATTTTGGACTGAAAATGACACAATGAGCTCAAAGTGTAAGCTGCTGTGTCGAAATAGAGGCTCGAAGGGAGAGAAAAATATCAGACTGCCAAATTAGACTTCTCAGATTTACTGATGCACCGTGTCCATTGGAGTTTTAGTATCAATAAAAAACATTTCAGGTATGTACCACAAAGGTTACATCTTTCAGTGTGTTTCCTGCCTTCCATTTATATCATGCAGCTGCTATTTTCTTTGATATTTTTCACTGTTATGGACAGTTTTACGACTACCAACTCCAAATCTCTCACAATACAAATAGCTACGAATAAGTCCATTATAAGACATTTGCCCGGGAACACAGGGCACATGAAGGCACATAAAAAGCTTTAGGAATTTTTCCTCACATTGCTTTGATCATGCAGTATGATTGTGACCCTGCAGGTGATTGTAGCAGTGACTTTTTATCAGCCACTCAGTCAGCTCTTAGTGACATCAGATATTTTTTCTGATCAGGTTTTGGGTTTTAGTCGTTGTTCCTGTGCATTACTTTGCGGTCGGTTACCTAAAGGGTCCGTATTTCCTTCACTTCCTGTTTTTCTACACCAGTTTTTAGAGTCACCTGATAACTTAGTGTTTTCCACATGCGCTGTTGGCCATCATCCTCCACTTTCATCTGTTTTTCTTGAACAACACCACCCTGCTCCCACTGTTTTCGTTACCCTGTCTGGATTTTGGCAATACCCCATCAGTTTAAGAGTGTGGTCTAATTTTTTTCTATCAGCTTAGCGTGTCCTATTCTTTATTTTAGTTTATACTGAGCTGAACTTTCAGGCCAGATTCACACAGACGCAATGCTTTAACGCTGAACAGTGGGCCTGATGTTTGGCATTATAGTGGCAATCAGACACACATAAGTCAGGCAATTTGACTGGCTGGCATCTCTTCTGCTGCTTGAAAAGTTGAACTATTCTCAACATTACACCGCAAGCTACGCTAGCAAAGCGAAGCAACAGACCCAGAATTCAGTTCGGCAATGCAAGATGTCACCCCATTGAAAGTGAATCAGAAGCGAGACTGCTGACATCTGAAGCATGTAGATGTATCCTGACTAATCCTGCATACCAATTTATATAAGCTGATGCAATATTTTAAAAATCCAGACAGAAAGTTCAAACAACTCAGGCTGAGCCTGTAATGTGTAGTATCATTTTATGCTCTGAAAAATAGCAAATGCTGGCAAAAATAGTATCCTAGTTGAATGTTGTAGTCAAAAAGTGCTGTTAAAGATAAACTGGGTACCTTCATTGCTTTAAAAGTTTATGTCATTATTTAGAAGTATCTGGTTCGATGAGGAGACTGAACCTGGTCCTTTCATATTCTCCACTCTTTGTCCAACCTTTCCTCTACCCTCCCGCTTTCCACTTATTCACATTCATCCAATCTCCACATGTTCAGCCCTGTCATTATGTCCCCCCTCACTGTAAACATAGCACATTCCCTCAGTGTTCCCACAGCTTGTCTCACAGGCACCACCAGCACCCCAATCTGCTCGGGCATCGATCTCTCCCTCCATGGAGGCTGAGTCAGTGACAAAACTCTCTTCATGTTTATTTGTGTTTGTGTGTTTTTTTCATATTCTTTACAATAAATTGTTTCTTACATTGTTAGTAAAGTTTGTTGAAGTTGAACTCTTACGCTTCTGCTGACATCGTGACAGTTTGTCACTTGTCACAGTGAATTCTCTTGTATCACAAAATCTGACAGCTCACAGATGTTGGTACAACAAAATTACATCAATTAACATTCAAAGGCCTAAAACAACTATCAAAACAAAACATGTAGTAAAACTTGATAAGAGCGATCTGGCTGAAAAAAAAAATCATGTAAATAAAAGTGATCATTGCTGATGTTTATTGACCAGGATGTAGTGTGTGATGCAGTCACGGCACATCACCGATGAATAAGCATCTTTTTTTATTTCAGTTTAAACAGACATTTTACATTATCCCCTATAAGACAGTAAGATCTAATGTTGGACTGTTGTGTAGGAATGCTTGGTACCTTGAATAAAATGAATGTATTATGCTTATAGGCTGGAGAGAAAAAACCTTTTGATTTATTATCTTTTAAAATATTTGGATAGTTCCCATTTATTGGCATAGAAATGACTAATAGTTTTGAAGCAGTTTGACAGCCCATATAAACTACATGGAAATTATGCTGCACACATTTAAGAAACATAAAATAAAGCAATAAATGATTCAGATGATCTATAGCTCATGTGAGGTGAATGCTTTAAATGTTTAGCTCATTTTCTTGGTTCTTTTTACACGGTTTAATGTTGAAAAAACAATATTATTATTTTTATTACTAAGAAACAATTCATTGAAAAAACCCAAACACAACTGTGCTTCCGTTGAATGTGAGAATATTCAACATGATTAACACAACTAGTCCATAAAAGCAAGCATTAGAACAGCACCTAAAATGTTTATTTCCAAGAACATAGAAAGATTGACACTCAGTGTCTGTCACGGTGCCAATGGTTAATTGGTTGCTGTTGTTGTTTATGAATGGAAGACACGTGCCCACACAAGAAGATTTGTGGCTTCTTTCCCCCGCATCCCTTTTTTCCTTTCTGCAAAAATTTTTCCCTGCGGACTCCTAATCTGTATCTACAACAGAGAATAAAACCCTTTAACATAAATGACAGATGGCTTAATTAACTGCTGAACTGCATATTCTCGTGAAGGATTATTGTAAGTTTCTTAAACCTGTGTATACTACTGTCACAGCAGAATACACTGATTACGTTATTGCAGCATTTCTTTTTTAAAGAAAGGATGGTTTTTTCTTGCAGGGTAAATTATACAAAGTCAACCCATCATAGTTTAGTCGGATTGCATCTTTACAGTTGAATTTTTTCCTTTATCATTTCCCCTAATACGTCACTGTCAGAGAACGTTCAGAAGAGTTCTGAAGGCTTTGCTTTGGATCGCCAAAAACTCAAAAGTCCTCTGTCATGACAGTAACTTCGCAAGCTGCTCACGGGGACTGTGAACACAAATGAATGTGTCATATTTCTTCATTTGCTTGTTTGCACTGTGAAAGCTGAGTTTGTGCCCACCACACCAGCTGTGATGTGCTTTATATATCTTTTTCTAAATTACAGTTTTATCTCTTTTCTTACTGTTTTGCGAGGATCCATCTTTCATATGTGAGAGAGACGAAGAGGGTTTGTTGTCAGACAGCAGCTGCAGGAGAAGAGAGAATGACTCGTTTGCATCGTTCCTGTGCGGCATTGACAGAGAACAGATGTTCACCGTGATTGCTGTGCCATGTTTGTTCCTACTCTACCCCTCATCTAATCAGAGATAAAACACGACTGTCTTCCTCAACTCTCATCCTGTGGAATGACTCCCAAGCCACTACTGTTACAAACATCCATCATTTTAATGCTCTACATTTAATTACTTTTCACATTTCACCATATAGAGAATGTTTTTTTCCTGTATTGTATTTTGTGTTTGATATGAAGATTGTATTCTGGGTATGATTTGCATCAGGAATTTCTTACAGATAACTACAGACAAAGTACAGCTGAGGCTGGGGTCACCTGGGGTCACCAAAAGTAAGTAAACCAAAGTAATTGGGAAACATTCTCCGTGGACCATGGATCCACCGAGTATCCTCCAAGTTGAGCTACTTCAGTCCAAAGCTGCACACGGTAAAAGGACTCACTCATTCTCTAATTACTCAGGAATTATGCAGCATCTGGCAAAGCACCTGCTTCAACAGTGACAGTGTCATCAGCAGACCAGCTTACATGAAGCATGTTCACTGAAGTGACAGCGCTAGAAGAGCTATGAAAAACAGACAAGTGTGACATGACAAGTCAGGTATGGAAAGAGTCAGAATGCAGTGTTTTTAGTTGACAGATATACTTTTTTCCCTCTTAGTAAGTGTAGAGGAGAACAACCAGTGTAGACTAGAAGCAAGCAAACGTTGCAAGAGATATTCTGATTCTCGACACCTTAATAATCATTCTTACTCTTATATTTCCATGTGGGTTAAGATAGTACATCAGAGGTGTTAGCACAAAGCTTAGCTTGATGTTTCTCCTTGTTTGTCAAAGAACACATTTTCTGTGAAAGATTTAGCCTAGTGTTGGGGTGCCGGTTAGCTCAATGGGTTGAGCAGGTATCTCACACACACAGGCCTAAGCTCCTCGATGCAGCCGTCCCCAGTTCAAGGCCCAGCTCATGGCCCTTTGCTACATGTCCTTCTTCTCTCTCTCACTCTCTGCTCCATTTCCTGTCAAGCAACTTTCCAATAAAGGCCATGGAGTGATATGGAGATGGAGCCCATGAAGTGTCACTGGTGACTTAGTTTTATCTCGTGCATTTGACATAACAACATGAGCACACAGGATAATAATTGAATCGTACAAGTAAAGTTGTTATCTTCTGAACACAAGATTTTAAAACATCATTACCCATGTTACTTCAGAAGTTATATATACAGATGAAGAAACTGGGAAATTTCAATGGTCTTAAAGTAAATCTGATTTGAAGTCAGAAACTTGTTTCAAAGTTGGGGCATTGGCAACAAAAGATTGTAAAAGTTGCCCAATGCTTAGAAAAACATACTACTAATCAGGTTAGTAAGCAACAAAACATGTTAAAAAATGGGAAGATGTAATCAAATATGCAACATAATATCATCAAGATAAAGAAAGTCAAGGCTGAAAACAAATGTTGAGCGATTGTGATCTTTGGACCCGAAGGCAGCATCACATTACAGCAGACACATTTCTGCAGTGGAAATTGGTGCATGGGTTCAGAGACTGTTCTGAAAGTCATTGTCATTCAACTCTGCATCCAGAAATTCAAATTCAAACTAAGCTAAGAAAAAAACAATATAAAACAAAGTTCAGAAACTGACCATTCTCTGGACCCAAGCGCTTTAAAGATCATCTCAGTCCTGTGAACTGATTAATAGAAATCATTTTTAAATGATGAAACGGATGCTTGGTCAGTACACAGATTATACTAATCCTTAATTATATGAACAACATAAACTGTCATCCAGTCAACCTTCTTTAGGGGAAAGCGTTTCTTATTTCAGTAAGACAATATCAAACCACATTCTGCCCATATTTCAACAGCATAGTTCTGTAGTGATACAGTTTAAGAGCTAAACTAACCTACCAGCAGTCCAAATCTGTCACCTACTGAAAACATTTGCCTTATTATAAAACTAAGAAGTCTAAAACTCTCAGGGAGGTGGAATCATGAGAGAGGGAAACGTTTAACTTTGAAAACCACATGGTCTCCCAAACACTTTTAGAGTGCTTAGATTATGCAGTCCAGTAGTTAAGTTCCCTGTGTGTCAAGCTTTTTAAAATTATTACCACAGGAAAAAACTAACATTTAGCACAAAACATCTCATACGTTGTCCTTTTGCATTCTGTTTTCATGCTTAGTCCCCATCTTTTTGTGAAGCTGCCTTGTCATTGCCAGTGTCGTTCAAATAGATAATAATATGATAATTGGAAATAGGCAGAAGCGTCTGATATAATTGAAAGCTCAAATTTAAGAGATATTCCTTTAACAGAAGCACCGCCCACTGTTACTTACGCATGCGCACAGTTATTTTTAGTCACGTGAACTGGCTTTTCCGTCTCGTAGAAGCACGTCAGTTCGGTGAGTTTGTGACCAATGTTTTCATGTTGTTTTGTGTCTTATCGGCAAACAGCAGAGGCCCGGGGATGCTTGGCTGTAAGACTTGCCGTTTCGACCACGGCGTGTGAGAAAATTGAGCCACCGCAGGTTTTAGGAGACACAACACTACAGCTCTGCGCTGTAGGAAATGTCCAGTCGATGAGAAACTTTGTTGATGACAGCATGCGGCAGTTTGTACAGCCCAAAAACACGCAGCTGCATTTTCGTTGTCTTAACTCGGCTAAGCACTTTGATGCATACTCTCCTTGGTTTTGCTGTATCGCTGATTCAAATGAAAGCAGAAGGTTTTGCCTGCAGACTGAGCAGGAAACACATCCACTCACCTGATTTGGTCCAATGTCACGCGGTGTTCAGTTCCAGTTGTGGAAGTCCAGTGACGGATTTATTTATTTTATTTCCCATTTTATGATCCCGTTGCTGCTTGGATATCTTAATCTGAGAGCAACAGCTTTCCCTTAAGCAAGGCAAGAAATCAAGGGCAGTGATTATTTTTCTATTGTGAGTTCACAAGCATAATTGTGACACCGTGTTATCAGTCCCTGCATCCTCTGCTGGTTTAAATGTACAAAATCTTCAAATTTTTTTTGGCATATCATTTTTAATATTATTGTTATTGATGAAATGTCTAACTGTCTTGGTACTGAAAAGGATAAATTGCATGTAGTAATTTCTTTATCAACTCTGACAGCATGCAACTGATTTCAATACACGAAATGCAAAACCAGGTGAACTGAGGCTATTTTGGAATAGAAATTAGGTGGTTTAATACAATAATAAAATAATTTCTCTCATTACACTCATATATAAAACTCTACTTTTGGTCTATTCAGAACTCACTCTGCACACATACAGAGATTTCTGGCACCTTTTTAAATGGTCACGTTGCAGATATTTATTATGCTATTTGGCAACATGATATCATACACCGTAATAATTTAACGTGCATGTTCAGCATTAGATTTCAAAACCATTTAATAAATATTTACAGTAATTACTCAGTTGTCCGAAAAAGGCTGAACAGTGTAGCAATCTTGAAATTTTAGGCCTGGAAAAGTTTGGAATTTTATAAAGGAACATGTTTTAGGAAGCCTGTTGACTAAAGGAATGTGGTTTACACAGGACAGCAATAACATCATGTAAAATACACCAGTCTTAGCAAGATTACCGCCGATGATGATTTAAATAAGGTGTTGCTGAGCTGAACCTCAGTATAAGTCACGGCTGATTCCTCTTAATTTAATGAGAATAGAATACGTCTGTGCTTTCTAAGCCTGAAAAATGAATGCTTTGTGGTAAATTATGTCAAAATGGAGAGAAGGTGATGCCTGTTTCCCTTTTAATCATTGCATGTCCACCTCTTCGTGTTGTTATCGCTCAACAGGTGTGGAGGATGAGCTCAGGCAATGGCACCAGGAGGAAAGCCTGCAAGCAGCAGCAGCAGCACTTCAGTGTGGTGGCATCTGACCCTGAAACACTGGCGGAGATACAAGGTCTTTTTAGCAAAGTTAGAGCCTATGTGAAGCCATCCAGCGGTGAGTGGGACATCCCCGACCCGAATGTTGCTCTCCGACACCCAGCGGAGGAGCACCAGGATCTGCAGGAGATGAAGGCTTCCCTGAACGCAGTGAAGAACCGGCTCAGTGACAAGAACGTACAGGTGTGGCATCAGCACACCAACTCCACCAATCGGGCCGGGAAAGTTATAGCTGCCGTACGATCTGCTGCCAACGCGGAGATCTGCACTCAGGCCTGGTGCAAGTTCTACGAGATCCTGGGAACCTTTCATCTTCTGCCAGAGGAGGCTCTTCAAAACGGAGAGCTGAACACAGTCCACCTGTGTGAGGCTCCCGGTGCATTTATAACTGCTCTTAACCACTACATGAAAACCAGTGACTGCACACGATACTGTGACTGGTGCTGGGCCGCCAACACTCTTAATCCCTACCATGAGGCCAATGGGGGGAGCACGACCATCGCAGACGATCGGTTAATCGCCAACACGCTACCCTGGTGGTTCTTTGGCTCAGACAACACGGGCAACATCATGATCCAGAAACACTTGATAGATCTGCAGGGGTTTGTGTCGAACATGCGTCGAGTTGATTTGGTGACGGCGGATGGAAGTTTTGACTGTCAGGAGAACCCTGACGAGCAGGAGGCCCTGGTGGCGTCTCTCCATTACTGCGAAGTCGTAGCTGCACTGCTGCTCCTGAGCCCCGGTGGATCCTTTGTACTGAAGGTGTTCACCCTGTATGAACACTCCTCTGTCTGCTTACTGTACCTGCTGAACTGCTGTTTCCACTCCGTCAATGTCTTCAAACCTGCAACCAGCAAAGCGGGAAACTCTGAGGTGTATGTTGTGTGTCTGAACTATGACAGCAAGGAGTCCGTGAGGCTCCTGCTGTCAAAACTGATTCGTAATTATGGACCGCATCTGGCTGACAAAGAGGCCCTTTTCCCCAGATCTCTTATCCCAGAGTCATTTCTGAAGCAGCATGGAGAGGTGTGCTGGTACTTCCACACACTGCAGGTGGAGACGATCACAGAAAACCTGAGACTCTTTGAGGGAATAAGCACAGAGCAGAGGCAGCGGCTGGACCACATGAGAGACTGTGTGGCTCACGAATACCTGCAGCGCTTCCATGTAAGATAACTTCCCAATGTGAACAAATAGAACATTTATACAACCCTGTAATTCCCCTTAAGATTAGCAGTAATCACATTGGTGATTCTCCGTCTTGCTTAAATTTCACTTTGTTCAAAATGAATGACATTCTCGTCAGTTTCAATGGCACTTTTGTGCTAATTAGTAAATGTCAGTGTGATTTAAATAAAAGGTGAACAAAGATGAGATGATGAGACCAGGACATCAGTTGGTTTAGCTATGTCACTGTTGTGCAGTGGCTTTCTTCTAGTTATTATCATCTTAAAGTAACTACCAAAACAAATACAAACTGAATAGAAAATACGCTAAATGAAAAAAACTAAATTAGATAAAAAACAGTTGAGTACAGTTGGAATTTTATCAACATGTCACACTTGAATATTAGAAAGTAGTAACTTCATATTCAAGCACTCGGCATGACTAAATTTGTCGTTTTATCTGTTTTTAAAAGATGGATTCAGTTTGTTATGATGATGTAAATCTACACAGAAGGTTTGGTTTACTCATGTTTTACACAGTCATTTGCACTCGATGTGAAAGTACACCACTCACACAGTAATTAGAAGGTAAATCAAGTAAATTAATTCACGTTGGGCGAAATATTTCGATTGGCGACGCTAGCATGTATGTATTACGCGCAACCAAGCAGTGGTCAGTGCTGTGAGATTCGGACAATGCCTGGGTCGCCAGGAAAACGCTCCCACACACTTATTTATGTCTCGGGAATGCGGGGATACACTTAATTTGGCCTGGGGGTGGCATATCCCTTTAAAGTCAACACTGGTGCCAAACATTTTAGCCGATGAGACAAGTTTATCTGAACATGGCCTTGTTTTTCTGTTTAGGTGAGCTTTCTTCCAAGAAGCCGATGGATTTCCCGTAACACAGTGAGTCCTGCTTGCAGCACCGTCTCGGCGGGCCGACCTCTGGGACAAAAGAAGCAGACGGGCTCCTTCAATGAGCGCAGGGAGTTGCAGACCCTGAGCTGGAGGGAGCGTGTTGAGAGGAGCTGCCATGCTGCCTGGATGGAGACGCACTGCACTGAGGACAGCAGGACAGGCTGCGTGCTGGAAGGTCCCCTGTCCAGCTGTCATGTTGACTCATGGTATGTCATTACTGGGGCTGCACTACCTGCGGTCAGAAACTCTCCGTTCTGTGATGGGGTCATTTTAAACCACTTAAATGAAGCCCTGATGGACACAGCTGTAGACTGGGCCCACATGCCCCGCTGTGGCTCTTGCCAGGTCACTTGCGCCGCCTCCATATTGTCTGAGGTGGCGGGTCTTTGTGTCCAGAAAGCTGGCTCTGTGGGAAACGAGAAGAAAAAGTGTCTTGTGTTTGGCAGCCGCTCAGTTTGGGGTGATTGTGGGAGCCAAGTTGGGAATTTAGTCTTAACATTCTGCGCAGAGCCTTCATTTCCTCAGAGAGGCGGCATCTCGCTGCACGACGGGGAGCCGCTGTATCAGCAGCAGCTCTTAAGCTGTGTCGTGTTTTCGCTGCAGACCCTGAGCTCTGGGGATGCTCTGCTGCTGCCTGTGTTTTCTGCCCTCACCCGTGTCACT
The DNA here is from genome assembly GCF_027942865.1 of Odontesthes bonariensis. Taxonomy (NCBI): domain Eukaryota; kingdom Metazoa; phylum Chordata; class Actinopteri; order Atheriniformes; family Atherinopsidae; genus Odontesthes; species Odontesthes bonariensis. The sequence continues at coordinate 24,483,057 of NC_134506.1, read as the reverse complement.
GCAGCTGTTGTGCTCTGCCTGCAGGCATGTTTTCACTCAGTCTCCTACAAGTGTTCGCCCCCCTCCAGTACAGTCGGGGTGGTTCTTGTCTGTGCTGGCTTCTGCCCCGAAGCTGCTGCCCGAATGCATCCAGTTCTGACTGATGTGCAGAGCTCCATGGGTCAGCTGTTGAAAGGAGACGAGGGCACAGGTGAAACTCAGCCTTGTGGAGGTGACAGCCAGGTGCTGCAGTTTGTTCCCATGGACGAGCTGCTCACTGGAGGCCTGACGGAGTTTCTGTGGGCCATGAACTCTGAAATCATTCGACAGAAGCTGCATCTGCTCACGCAGTCGTAGGGCAGTTTAGTGAGCTGTCACTCTGCGATGTATATTCATGTTTCTGATACCATCTCATCATGTTGCAGAAGACTGCTCAGAGATGATGACTGTCACCGAATCGTTTCTGCATGCAAAAATCAAGAGGACTCATCTGATTAAACATTACTCCTTTATGATGCAACGCGACTCCTAATGGACAGATTTCAAAATCATTTGGCAAAGCAAGAAATATCCCTTTTTCTCCTTTCCTCCAAACATGTGTCCATTTTACCCACAATTCATCCCGAGTTACTCCCTCTCTAACCGCAGAACTCTTTACAGATATATTGGTTTTAGCGTACAAATGACTGAGACACTAAAAAACAACTACAGTGTGCTGAAGATATGCAGTTAAGCCTGAAACTATTGATTTAGATTTCACATGACCAGTAGGTTCTTTCTTTTAGTTTTACATTTTCTTATGTCCACAATTATTTATACAGTTTCTCAGTCATCAATATCAAAGCCCTGAAGCTCGGTTCATGCCTCAACATCAGATTGGCGCAGAGTCTATGGAGCCTAAATACCTGACCTAAGCTCGTGTGAACATTTGTTCGCCTTGAAAACAAGTTCCCTTTTTTCATGTAACTTTTTAGTTCTCAGACTAAATGTTAAACAACTATAAGTTTTATTAAAAAACTATACGAGCGAATAACAAGTGCATTAGATTTGAGCAAAGTACCGTACCGAAGTCACGTTTCTAGGGAGGTGCATGTCAGAATCTGGTGGCGAAGGCCACGATGTCGGTTACAAACCATAGGCTCTACAGTGATCTGACGCTGAAGCAGCAAAACCAGCTTTGCTTGCCTTCACAGCAGTTTAAGAACCGTTTTTTTGTTCCTGTGATGGCAAATGAAGGCTTTCATATTAAAAATTTTTATGTTGTTTTTAGAAGAGATGAAGGAAACTTATTAGTCAGTTAGAAATTTCAATATAAATCAGAATTTGGCCTCTAAATTTGTGTTCAACTCTGTTTAAATAGCTTTATAAATGGGGATGCCACAGTTCATTTTTCATATGTAAAACGTGTCTTTCAGTTATTTGTCTGGCCAGAGAAATTATGATTAAATTAAAAAACGAGTGTGGTCCGTGGCCTGAAATAGAAGCAAGCACTGACTGATAATCGAGTAATGATATTTTGTTGGAAGTGGAGGCGTTTCGGCTTGATTTGCAGTGAGCGACACATTTTAGAGTTGGGGGGGGGGGGGGTAAAACTAACAGAGCTCCTTATCCATTCAATGATAACTTTATTTAAAAGTAGCCTACACTTAGTGATCTGTAATGGCCTAATCTGATTTAATCTGCCTTACTGCTGTTTGAGCAGCACCCTTAATATTGAACAATTTTTTTTTCTTTTTTTTTTTTTTCTTTTTTTTTACCCGCTTAATCCAAACTAAACAAATTCAGCCATCTTCTTCATGGTTTCATTTTGTGTTTCATACACAACTACTGACAACCTGCAGGCGAGAACAAAACTGATGGTCCAAACATCCAACACGTGAAAAATGCTAATTAATTTCTGTTCTTGATCAGCAGAAGTCATCCATGACTAAAGTCTCTGAGGCTTGTAAAGAGACCAAATAATCAGAAATCCAACCCGCGGCACCAAACAGTCACAGATGTTTGGAGTTGAAGTTTACATCACAGAAAGCCTTAAGTGTACCCTCAAGTGCCTGTTGTCTTGCAGAAGCACTTTATTTCATGAAGTGAGACTGGTGGGAATCTGTAAGCCATCGCGGTTCTTGGAGCTGAATTACTGTTAAACCAATTAATTTTATTTTGTGCCAAGTGAGGGAAAAACTTTCCTTCCTCACATAAGAGGAGCAGACTGAGCGCAAAAAAAAGATATGTGTTTGTTTATTGTAGTTTTTTATTTGTATATTCTGATTTTCTGTCGGTATAATTTATTTTCTTACTAACTTAATAAAAAATGTGCACTGATTTGACGTCTGGTCCTTCTTGACACTGCTGACGTGTGAATATATCTCCTAAAGATGTGAAAATGAAGAAATCTGCTTATCCTTTGATAGATTTGATCTCCCTGCCGAGAGTCTTTCATTTTTATTTCCTTTAAATCGCCAAAAAGAAGTTCAAATCGCTTTCTAAAATAATCTAATGTATATCAAAAAGTTTAATTCAGTTTCATTTCTATTGGGTAAGAATATTTTATCTATCATCTTATTCAGTTCAAAGTTTAAGAGCTTTGTGTGCAGCTGTAATAATAGAAACAGCAGGAATGAAGTCTGGAAGCGTCGTTCTCTTGCTGAATTACAGAAACGGGTGCATACATCCTGCCCTTTTTATGAATGAAAGCCTGGTGAAGAGTCGTGCGACGTGTGAAACGCAGATTTCATGTGAGCACACACAGAACCTTAAGAGGAAAGTCTCAGTTAATGAAGAAATGCCCATTATCTCCCAGGAAAGGTTTAGGTTCTGTTGAGCCAGCTAAGGCTGGCTGTTCTGAACATGTTGGTCAAATAGAAATCCACTATATTGATTTCTCTTGAGTCTGATTAACTCGACGTTTAACTGTAGTTCAGAGTTATTGTCAAACCATAAAAATCATCTTTTGCGCTCAAAACTCACCAAATTCTTACGTGTTGGGTGTTTGTTGGTTAGTTTGATGTTGTGGATTACATTTTAAAATGGGATCAGAGGGTTTATTTGTGTGTGCGTGTGTGTTCCTGAGGGAGAACTTGGGCTCTGCTGTGCAACAATAATGTAATCCGTTTTCAGTGTTGCATGTTTTTCTGACCTGTCCAAATATCTGCTCAACACAAAGCGTTGTGTGTTTGTGGGTATCTGTGCATGTTCTCTGTGCTCTGCCTCTGATGACAGGAGTCTAATCTGTGGAGGAAGTAATCAGATGTTGAGCTGGTGTGAACTTTGACTTCATTGTGCGGCAGTTTTCCAAATGATGCCGTGTCAGAGTGAATGAACTGCAAACATTTAAACTCTGTTTAATGATATCAAATGTCATTTTGAGTAAAGCCACTTTGGCTTGACATTTTAATCCCTAACATTCAGATAACACAGAAAAATAACCCAATATGGTTTATTGCTATTACCACAACTATATCATGATTACGCAGAGAGCCAGTATTCAACTGCATTTGTAATTTCTACAGACTACAGTTGCTCATCTGTCTGCACAGGAAAGACGTTGACAGATCAGGTGAGGTGAAACTCATTATGTAATAAAACGAGGCTGCAGGAACAAACCCCTCAGAGCAGTATGCATTCCTCTGAGGAATTCAGCCATTCATTTGATGTCTTCAGGAAATTTAAACCAGGATCCTTTTAGTCGCTACAACTTCTTTTCTTTTGATGCTTTTACATTGAATTCATGGTAGATTGATACTAAAACCAAGAATGTAATTATTTATTAAAATGCCTTCATATTAAAATATGCCTATGTTTCGAGTACTCAAAACTGAGTGTCTGGTTCATTTCAGCTTTAAACATCCCTGTAACGACTGTCGGGGAGCTGCAGTTAAATTATCACCATAATAGTGGGAAAAGGGGAGATGGTCAACATCTCCCACTTATGCTCCAGCAGCTGCTCAATTAAAGTCCTCCTAGAGCCTTTCAATTCAATTCATTTTTATTTATATAGCGCCAAATACAACAAATGTCATCTCAAGGCACTTAAATAATAAGAGGAGGGGGGAGGAAAGGGAGGAAAGGTGTGACAGATGAGGCCCCCCAGCAGGCTGGGCCTATAGCAGCTTAACTATGGGATGTTTCAGGATCACCTGAGCCATCCCTAACTATAAGCTTTATCAAAAAGGAAAGTTTTAAGCCTGGTCTTAAAAGTGGAAAGGGTGTCTGCTTCCCGGACATTTACTGGCAGCTTATTCCACAATAGAGGGGCCTGATAACTGAAGGCTCTGCCTCCCATTCTACTTTTAGAAACTCTGGGAACCTCAAGTAAACCTGCAGTTTGGGAACAAAGTGCTCTGTTAGGAAAATATCTTACAATGAGATCTTTAAGATATGATGGAGCTCGAGCATTAAGAGCTTTATATGTGAGGATAAGAATCTTAAATTCTATTCTGAATTTCTGACAAGATGTTCCTGATTTTAACAATATTACGAAGGTGAAAGAAGGCAGTCCTAGAAACCTGTTTTATATGTGAGTCAAATGATAAATTCTGATGAAAAATAACTCCAAGGTTCCTCACTGTAGAACTAGAAGCCAAGGAAATACCATCTACAGTAACTATATAGCTAGACAATTTCTCCCTAGAGCGCTCAGGTCCAAAGATAACGACTTCAGTTTTGTCTGAATTTCGAAGCAGACAGTTCTGAGTCATCCAGGTCTTTATGTCTTTAAGACATGCTTGGAATGTCAGACCATGTCAGACCATTCCTGTTTTCAATCTGACATTTTCAGCATAAATCAGTTGCTGCAGCTTTCAAGATGTCATCTATGTGTGCTGACACAGCACTCCTGGTGTCTGATAACTATAAGAGAAAACCCTTCCTTTTGTTTTCCTGAGATTAGAAATAATTTACCAGTCATCTCGAGGAAATTAAGGTTGTTACATCAAGATAATGTGATAATTATCTTGTGATAATAATTACAAGCATAGCCCTTCTCAGTCTTCGTAGATTAATGATAATAAGTCTAAAGGAGAAGTTTTAAATACCAGAGGAAGAAGGTGACTACATGTATTAATCCAGAGGGGTGTTCAGACTTTTTGTTTAAGGTTGAATTAAAAGTTTTTGATGGGGAATAAGCTCAATAATGTCCACGGTTTCACATAGTTTTCTTGTTTATACATCTTTCCAGTAATACTGTGTTTGGAAGGCACGTTTGGATCGTTTGTCCTCTGTCAGCTTCATTGTCCTTCAAATCTAATTCACATTGATAAAATTTGCTGCTTCTGCAAAGATAATTCCAGTTTAAGTGAAAAGGTTTCTCAAATCAAATCAAATCAAATTTATTTGTATAGCACATTTCATGTACAAAACAATTCAAAGTGCTTTACATAAAATAAAAGCATTGCAGCAGGGAGTGGAAGAAGCATTACAATTACATTAAAGAATATAAAGAGAAACAAATAAAATTATTTAAATTAATTTAAAAACAAGCAACAGTCCAGATAAATTAAAAGATATCGTGCAGATTTCATGCATAGACACATGAGAACAGAAATGTCTTTAACCTGGGTTTGGTGAAAGTTTAATCTCCACTGGCAGTTTGTTCCACTTGTTTGCAGCATAACAGCTAAATGCTGCTTCTCCATGTTTAGTCTGGACTCTGGACTGGACCAGCTGACCTGAGTCCTTGGATCTATTATCATATAATATCTACAAATGGTATCAAAGGAGATGCTAATAAGTAGTTACCATATTGTAGAATTACGCTCTGGACGTGTGAAGCACATCGTGCATGAAATAAATCTATATATTATATGATGATAGTTTATAACCCCTGTTTGTTTTCAGATGAGCTCATCATAATGTTTTCAGGTTTCTCATCTTTTCTGTGAAAAACAAGCACAGTTTTACTCCGTCCATACCAGTAAAACGAATAAGACTCATAACATCTTACTACTTGACTTGAAATATAGATTGCATCTTTGTCACTTATCTGCAGAAGCTGGAGGTAACTGCTTATGTGGGAAGTTAAACAAAAGAGAAAGAAAACATTTTTCTAAAACTGCTGAGAATCTGAAAACACGACTGAGACAAACTTTTATTCCAAAGACTTGATAAAGGATAAAGGCTCAGAGGATTTATATAATCTGTGTTGTACATATCTGCAACTCTTATCAGTGTCATTTTTGTAAATTTCCTTATTTTAGACTTTTTTTTGTATTCGAGTGTCTTATTTTATGGGTACATAATAGCGAGAAAGTCGACCAATCAGGGCGCTTGAGGGGACAATGTAGCTTTGAGTTTGCATTGTTCAAATCAACCATAGCAACATATTATACATGTGACAACTGATATTTAAGTCATGGGGATTTTAAAGGTCGTGTGTGACTGCAAATGGAAAGATAGACTCATGCTGTATGCCCATACTGGCAAAGGACATCCACTCCAGATTTCCGGCCAACATTCAGCTCAGTCTTCGTGATAATGTCCTTTTTATCAATGCTGGAGTGTAGAAAGCCAAACTGCGACACACATCCTTTAGACTGTAGTGTAAAGAGACTTGTTACAGTTTCATTTGTACTCACTGAGGCGTTATAAGTGGATAAACAGCAGGAAGGCTGGGCTTTTTCTTTGCTCTCCCCTTTCCAAACACAGTGGACGGACACAGTACAGGAAGTATAAGCAGTTGGCACGCGGCCATAAGTTTGGACTGCACACGGACATCTGCAGAGAGAACCCTGGTGGATGAGAGCAGAGCACAGAATGTATCAAAGAAAAGGAACGCATGAGTTGGTCCTCACAGTCCCTAATGTTTCCAGAATTTACACGAGCTGCACGAGATGATAAGAAAACATAGCTGCTCATGAGGTCTCCTTTCAAATGATTTCACAGTGACTTCACCTCACCCAGCCCATTCTCACTCCAACACATTGAAGTTTTAACACCTTAGAACATTTTTATTTTATTTTTAATTTAATTTTCATAGGATAAAAGAATAAGGAAGAGACTTACGCCCAGTACACATCAATAAATGCCTCATGACGTAAAGTACATTAATCATCCAGTCTTATTCCCGTTGTCTTCATTGTGCACGTTTTACATAGCTTCCATGTAAAAGATGTGCCGAGGTTCGATCAGAAAGATTTCTTTACATAAAAACAACAATATTCAACTATTGTTTTAGATTTAATTAGGCTGTTTCTGGACCTTGAATGCAGTGACATTGTTTGAACAATGTTCTTTGTTTGGTTCGTGTTAATTCTACCTAAAAAAATGTTTTCATCCATTTCACATAATTGTGTAAATGTTAGCTAAAATAAACTCATGTTATATCAAGGATTCAAATTCTGCTGAATTTTCAAAGATCATCAGTGATTTAACTTTAATTAGGGTGGCTGTAGCTTAGGGCATAGAGTGGTTGCCCTTTCACTTGGAGGTTGATGGTTTGATCCCCAACTTCTCCTGACTGCATGTCAAAGTATCCTCGGACAAAATACTGAACCCCACATCTCTTTAACCCAAGTTCACCACTGCTGCATCAATTGTCTCTCAGAGTTAGTCCCACAGGGTCAAAGGTCTGCTGTCCCCACTTCAATAAAGGCTGAGCAGCACAACAACTGATGTATGATGGTCGCTTTTCATAATCTTGATCCACATAAAACGAGGTCACGTGCACACATGCACACAACCATGTTATAGATGCAGTGTGCTGCCTGAGGCAAACTGCCATAGCAGAGCAGTGAGAGTAGCAACTCTGTTCTTATGGTGGAGACACACACCAGCAGTTGGAAATCCGTCACTTATCTGCAAAAGAAACAGGAGCAAACTCTCTTTTTATTCATTCAGAGAACAAAAGGCATGAAGATTTCAATCAGTGTGAAAGACGCACAGTAATATGAATAACATCCTTTTCCACTCGTGCGTCCTGCTGATGCTCTTATCAGTAACAATTAAACATATAAAAGGGATGTCGCCACAAAATGCCATTTAATTAATTAGCCCTGCAAGAAGCCTTCATTACAAGTAATCTTTCAGAACGACAGCAGCTACAGGGGACGGCATAGTAATGAGGGCTGGAAATTATTTTTCAGAGGCTGAGATAATCTAATGCTGAAAATAATAGATGATTTCAGTCGTGCTGGCGGCATCACAGAGATAATGTCAGTCTCTCGGTGGCTCAGTCCACCACTTTGGAGCAGATCATTTATCAGAAGGGTTAAATTAAATTTTGTCCAAACATTTAAGACATCAGGATCGTAATGACTTCTGAATTCTGACATTTGATTTAGCACCATCAGTAGGTTAAAGTTTGAACTTTTCCAAGAAAGTGTCTCAAAACAGACTTTGTGCACACACTCAAGCTCCTGATAATATTTCAGTTTTCCTATCACCATGGGTTGCATGATGTATAGTGTATTTTTTATGAGTCATGATAGCCTTGAGGGTATTGTTTTCATTCTGTGGATATATTCGTCATCATGATTTGACTTAGAACCCATCTAATAATATATCATGAATACTCAGCACACACAGGGTTCACAGTCATTAAGGTGCTAACATTTCCTGGTTGTGAAAACTAAATGATGACAAGTTGATGGGAAAGCAACTGAATGCGATGAAAATCAGTTTTCTGATTAAACTGAGGCAAAACTCCCTTTTTTTCCCAGACAAAAGGCTGAAATTAATTTACTAGGGAAACAGCAGAAATGCCCACGCCTCTCGCCCGATAACTGCTGGGATAGGCTCCAGCCCCCCGCTACCCGACCGACGGATTAAGTGGATGGATGGATGGAGGGACAACAGAAATGCGCATCTCTTGATAGCTGGATGCTACTCGAAGGGTATGTCCCGTCGAGTTTCCCTCATAAACCCAAGGATTGGTGTTCTGGATTTAGTCATTTCGCCGGCAGGTTAAAATGTAGTCCTACAGGCAGAACACAAGCCGAGGATCACAGCTGAAGGTTTTCCTGTTAAAAAACACAAACGCTGCACATGATGAATCTATTACATACTATTACAAGAATTGATAAAAGCTGCTGCATGTGTGATCTGGCAGATACATGCTGTATTTATGCCACTTGCATTTCTGTGATGCCAAATGGCTCAAATGTTGCTTTTAATCACACCCCTCAAGACACAGAAACAGCACCCAGCATTTAGATTTACTGTAAATCATCACTCACTCATACACCAACACATATGAGTGAGGGTTTGCAGGCAGTGTCCTGCAACTCCTTGAAGTATGAAGTCAATAGATATTAAACGGTTCCATTCTGCACACCTTAGCAATCACTCTGTTCTCAGTGAAAGCTGCAGATTGAAATCATTGCTATGATTGAGGTTAGTGAAAGAAAGAATCAGGTAACACAGAAAAAATATATATGAATCAGACTCTTGAAAGGAAAAACTGTTTATTATTGCATCACTTGGTAGATGTAAAAACACATTTGTATAACAATGAATCCCTCTGTTAATATAATCAAATATCAATTTTCTTGCTCAGTTCCCTTAGACATTAAAAATTTCCTGCCAACCAGAATCACCATGATAATACACAGCTCTACACATATGTAAACGGAAACTACTATGTTAAATAAATAACTCTTTAACTCTCTGGTACAACACTGCCCCCTGGCAGAGCTGAGCAAGAACACATGAGGCCTTAAACCGATACACATGGTTGGTATGTTACTGCTGCAGCAAACAAAGTAATATCTACTTTATTTTTGGGCACTTTTACACGACTTAATGATCAAAACACAATGCCTTCAAATCAAGTTTTACACATCACACACGACAGTCTTCCCGTCATAAACATATTGTCTTCCTAAAATTTATCTTTAAAAAATCACCATTAAGTTGTGCAATAGAAATGAGCGTCACAGTATGGCAGCTGCTGCAGACAGTGGTGATAGTTGAGGCAAAATTTAGAATTTGTTGAACATCTCCATCACAGCAAGGGTTGTGCTCTGTCCGAAGATGAAGGCTCCAACTACAATTGTTATCACCCCCCAAACTGTTAGAATTGCTCTGAAATGGAAAAAAAAAACAAAATCAAATTATCAACAGAAAGTACAAACAACTCTTCTCAGCAATGATTAGGACAACATACCCACTGCTGGTTTTGGGCTCTTTCTCATAATAGAACGTCCTTAATCCCTCCTGGAGTAGATTCAACAATGTGCTGAAAGCCTTCCTCAGATATATGGTTGTATTTTGACCCGAAAGTATCACATAGTTGCAGATTAGTAAACGAGGTGGTCAGCTGGTTTGAAATCTGATAACTCTGGAGGCCACTTACGTGCAATGAACTCATGTTCAAGGAATCACTCAGTTCATATGAGCTCTGTGACATAGTGTTGCTGAGACGTGAAAAGATGGCTGTACACTGTCCTAAAGGGACATGGTCTGCAACAATGCAACAAAAAGCAACACCCACCATCCTGATTTTTATTTTTAAAAGGGGCATTAAATCCCTAAAGTTCCTGTCAAGTGTTTGGATGATCAGATCTTTAGTTTGCTTTGCTAAGTAATTTTGTGAGTGAGTAGATGCTCATTTGTAAGTGTGCAGTTACATGTTGCATTTTCAGCTGCTGACTAAATGAGTAACAATTAGATTTAATTCATAAGCTATCTTTATTAAGATTCTTTTCAGGAAATCAAAAACAGCTCTTGCTTCATGTATGAGTCCATACTAGTACCATGTTACGCATATGCTCACCTGACTCTTTGAGAGACATCTTCACTTTGCATTGTGAACACTAAACAAAGACCTGCAACACACAAAAAACACCAAAGTGGTTGTATTACCACATGGTCATCAATTCGACCCTCAGTCAAGCGTAATTTGCAAAGCATCAAGTTTGTACAGTTTAGAGATCAGGTGATCATGAACTGCATTAATAGATTATTTGAGATAATCATTTATTTTAGGGATCAATTTATAAATGAAAATACATGCAGAACAATATTAGAAAAAATATGTTGACATTTTGCAGATCATATCATTGATCGGTTCAAGAGAAGAACTGAATATAAGGTTGTTACCTTCACACTAATCGGTATCCATTCTTATTCCAACAGAAGTTGAGCAAAAATTATATGAATGTTTTAAAGAAGAACTCAAAGTTCAAATCATCGTTTGTGGCCATTGGCACAGATTCAAGTTTGCTCATACCAGGAAAGATAAAGATGAAGAAGGCGCTGATTCCTCCAATGACGCTGATGACGTCAGCCATGTCAGGGACAAACATGGCGATGAGAAGGGTGAAGGTGATCCAGACCACAGTTAGAACAACTCTGCAGCGACTCTCGAAAGAATGAGTGACAATTCCCCGGCGACGTCTTTGAACTCGTAACATCAGGTTCAGGACTACAGATCTGTTTTTTACAACAAGGCACTGAGCAGACGCAGCAAATCACACACTAAAAAAACTCCTCCAACTGTATGACTTACCTCCCCAGAAGAAGAATGATAGGATAGATAGTGACAATTGATATTCCAAAAAGTAGTCTGGAAATGATCATGACCACATCGTTTCCTGGATATGACATCAGAATATCTGAGGCGACAGCTCGCCCAAACGTCATGAAGCCATAAACACCTGGTGAGAAAAAAAGTGGATATGATGAGCAGTTTCCGGCTGAGCATAATTCAACCAAAGTGAAGTTTTAGTGGGGAACTCACCAGTGAGAGTGTAGATGAGCAAGCAGAAAAACATGGAGAGCACAGAGATGACCACCCAGTGGGAGAGCCTCTGGTTCTCCATGCTGCTGTAGATCGCTATGCAGGCCTCATGACACTGCACACACACACACACACACACACACACACACACACAGTAATAGGAAGTTTTAGAGTTGTGTTACCAATGTTGTTGTTGATGCTAATCAGTGAGAATGTTCACTGTTGTCACAGCATGATAGAACCTCCTCTGTGTTTTACTATAGATTGGACATTCTTTTCCTTTTGATTTTCACTTTATAGCATTTATGCACTGTGTGAAAATGTCCGAATCAGTTGAACCTGTCATGAAACTGATTTTATCCTGTCAGGGATTGATGTCGGGTCTGAGCTGACTTGCCAGCTACAGGACACGGTCCCTGAGCAAAAATCCTCACTTTTTAAAAAGGGAAAATGTGTTTAAAATTAAGTCAATTAAGTGACTGAATGGCTGAGTTTAAATGTTGTATTGATAAACAGTAACAACTAGTTCTGTAGTACAACTTAGTATTAACATTTCTACATTTCTTCGAGACAAAAAGGGGGACATGCAAAGGTGAGAATGTAGTTTCTGGAAATGGTTCCTGCTGTTGAAATGCAGCTTTAGTTTGAACATCTCACATAAGTAGATAACCAAGCTTCATCTCAGTGTTCTTCACCAGATAGATATTTTTATCTCACACGTTCGGAAAACCAAAGACACATGTTATCTTTGCAAAGCAAACCTGAAATGATCTTTGGATAAGCTGCAAAATAGAAATATGAATCGGATACATTTCCATAGATTGATTTAAAATGAATAAACTGGGGTCGACAGAGGGTGTCATAGATTATGTTGCTGTTGGTTGTATTTCAAGGCAAGAAGCTTTTGTCCGAAACAGAAACTCAAGCCCTTACCTCAAGGAGAATATCAAATCAGTCAGATCATTTTTTATCTTTGCTAGGTCAGACACGATTCACAAAACTGTTGTATCTTCTCCATAATTAGTACCAAGTCTTCTGTGAATCCACATAAGTGGATTATTCCTTTTTTGTGTGTTAGATTTGGCTTCTTTTTCTCCCCACATCCTCCAAATGTGCTTCAAAAACGACAATAGAAACTCAGCCTACGTGTCTCACATTGCCATTTGGGGTTTCTTTTGATACCCTTCTGTAAATTTGCACAAACAAATGACTACACTTGGACTCAGTGGTGAAAGTGACAACGAGCATACATGTTGAGATAAACATACCAAATACCCCATTTTCTAAAAATGTAAGATGGGAATGGTTTTCTAGCATGGTACTGAGGGTTTGTTTGTTTGTCAAACATTTTGAATGACTTCATGTTAAAGGAGTGTATGTTGTGGAAATTTCATGAAATCTTTTTTTTTTTTTTTTAAATCACCGAACATGGAAAGAACCTTCTAAGAGTATCGATAAGTAGTGTTATGATCTTATGAGAAGAATTTTTTGAAAAACAAACAGAATAAGAATTAGTGAAATATCCAGACTGAACGAGGCCACAGTTTGCACGCAGTTGTCTCTATAAAAATATACGGTGAAATAAGGACATTAAACAATCAGCAGTGACATCAATCAGATCATAACGATTATTACAAATTGTGGTAATGAGCTGGATGTCATATTTAGGGTTGCAAAGGGGCGGAAAATTTTCGGTAAATTTCCATGGGAAGTTAAGCTTGGGAATTTTGGATATATTCCATATTGGAAACTTTCCATGGGAATAATGGGAATTATGGAAACTAATGGGAATTTAGGAGAACTAACTGGGAATATATTATATCCAAGCATAAATATAAACAGAAGTCATAAGAAAACATCCATACAAAATGTTTTCAACAGATATTTCAACAGATTTATTTGTAAGTAGAGTAGAACACGTCCTAATTACTTGTTTCAGGGATGAACAAAAACAGGAGTATTACCCATCCCCTAACCCCACTCATTCAAAATTGCCCACCCCCCCATCCAAAAATCTCCACAAAGTCCCATTCAAAATGTTAAATGAAAAATGCCACTCTTCCTCCAAAACGTCCCATTAAACATGCAAATCTTCCTTCAAGCAATCCTCTGCATTTTTGCTCAGTCAATAGACTCAAAACTTACTTCACTTTGTTAAGTCCACAGGCTCAAATGTGTGCCTTCAATAGTCTTTGTGCTTCAGGCTCAAAAGTGTGGTCCAGTCTTCTAGAAATCTTCTGTACATGTGATGGAGGCATGCACAGTGCCAGTAGGGGGTGTGGTCTCAATAGCCATGCAGTAAGCAGTGTGCTCTGTGCATGTGATTGAGGAATGGCATGGATATTCAAGTGTATTTGAATGGCATCTGTTTGTTTTAGTCAAGATTATGCTAAAGTATACTTTCCTCAATTATATTTAAGTTCCCTAGAAGAGCCAACCTTCAATTTTGAATTCCCAGTTTATTCCCATAAATTCCTGTGGAAAGTTTCCGTCTAAAGTCATATTTCAGAGTGACTTTGGTGTTTACCTTCTTGTAATGTTTTTGTTGCATTTCTGAGGTAAGTTTTGCTGGACCGACTCTCTGAAGCAGAGTTTTTCTGGTGGCAAGATCATATTCTGACAGAAACACTGCGAGGTGATTGGATAAAAGCACGAGTGGACAGCCTGAGCAGGTGGCAAGTTGCTTATTTTATGTGCCAGAAGATGATCTTACCTGGAAGCCAAAGCAAATGGTTGGAACAACACTGAACATGGACGCCCAAGAACTCACACTGAAAGACACACACATTACAGATTTATCGCTGTACATGACACAACAAACAGATGAAAAATACACCAAGTCAACAATAAAGTCCATAGTTACTGACCCCTGGCTGTGCTCGGGAGTTATTATAGCTGTGTGGCTGTCCATCAGGTAATACTTGACAATCACTGCCACACACAGATATGTAGCAGCCAGCGTCCCTAAAACACTGACACAGAAACATTTAACTGAAAAAATCATTTACACTAAGCTAGATGTCTCCGTGATGACAGGCAATGGCAGTTACCTTGTGTATTTCTGGATGCCGATTTCCTTTGGGATGGACAGTGGTAGGATGATGATAACGCACATGATGAAGAGGGCAAAGCGCTGGTCAGTGTACCAGTGATAAGGCATTTCTGCCTCAGTCAACCCAGTCACCGTTTCATACAAAGAAATACACACTGGAGAGACAAAAGTCCACAATACCAGGCATCGGTAAACTGCACAACAAGACAGAAGAGGTGACATCAGATCCCATGAAGTCTACAAAGAGTTCACTTACATCTTAGACTCTGCTAAACTGTGCCATTTCTGATTTTTATGTTGGTGTTTAACATTAAGAACGATGAGCACTTCTATGAATGTGTTCACAGCTTTTTGTTTTCAGATTGGTGTTGTTTGTAAACCCAATCAAATGCTCCATTTTAAATTGGAACAGAGAAAAAAACTTTACAGGGATTTGAGGGCTTTCAGATGGACGAAGAGAAACCTTAAAACAGAATGTAAAGCTGTGCTGATATCAGTCACGTGGTCAGTCTAATACCAGCAAGAAAGAAAAGCAAAAAGTGGACAATTTGTTCTCTGATGAAGATTAATTTAACATACGAAATGGCCTCCAAACTGAACCTAAACTTAATGGGTTAGCTTCACAACAACATCAACATCATTCAGAGTAAACTCTGAACAAGAAGGATGGTGATGGACCCGCATGCACCATCCATCATTTCTTTAAATGAGAACTCAGCTGATGTTTTCATTTGCGTAATTGTGCTAATGTTTCATGTCTCAGTGGATTAGTATAAAACTTGAAGGTTTTGCTTAAATGATGCTGTATTTTATATTATTCTTCTCCATTGTCAAGACCACAGCCAAAAAAGTGTATTTTCTGATTCAAACTTCAGGGAGAATATGGACCTATAAGTGGAGAATGATACACAGCATAACATGGAAAAACAACTAAACTGAATAGAGCAACAGGACATGAAGCAGTAGGTAAACACAGTCATATCTGCCCTCCTCTTACGTTTCTCCAGCTGGTCCTGCACCACCACCAGAAAGGCGACACTTATCATGAAGAGGTTAAAGCAGAAACAAACTTCGCAGAGCTGTCCCACGGCCTGTCCACACACTTCTCTCACCACGTCCTGATATGTCTTCTGTCTGCTGACAGACGATGCATAGCCGAGGATAACTAGGCCACTGATGAGGAACAACAGGGATACCTGAAAGGGCATGACAGAGAGGAGTTTAAAGCTAATCCTTATTCAGACACAGATCAAGGTGATTCTGAAACTAACCACAGGCAGAATATGAAACACATACTTATCAAAGACTCATTAAGGAAAGAAGACTAACCGTTGTCCCACCGCTCATGACCAGAGCCATGTCCAAAAGTAAAAGTCTGCCACGATATCACAAAGGATAAGATGACACATACAGAATCCACCCTTCCGTGGAGAACATTTCTGATGAGGCCAACAGGATCAACTGAATGTCCAAATGCAGCTCTCAGGTCCTGTGTCAGGTCTTTGCTGGATTTTTTTTTCCTCCTATATCCTAAGGACATCACCTTCAGATACTGTTCATCTGCTGTAGATACATTGATACCCTGCCATTTCTTCTTTTGCTGCACCCCATGCTGAGATATGCCGAGTTTTCAGCTAAAAGCTCTTTGGGAATCATCATGTAGGTGCAAAAATAATATTTTATTTCTGTCAAACTGAGTTATCTTTGATGTGTTTTAAGGATGCAGCTTGTCTGTTATATGTAGACACCACACTGGTTAATTCCTTGAGTTAGGTGCTGGATGTATGTTTAAATCATTCATAGGTCAGTGTCAAGTGGCTCAACAAACAAAAAAACACATTCCTCTGTAAACTGTCAGGTATAGGCTCTGGACTGAAAATTGGTTTAAAAAGGTGCACGTATCCTCAGGGAAATGTTAAAAGATAACTGTTGTTCAAGCCCACCATAAAATATTACAAGTCTGGCTGCTTTAAAGCAAAATATGATGAAATGAGGAGTGGTTCTGCACAGAACTGTGACTGAGACACCAAGTGTGCTAATTCTTGGAAAAGCTTTTTATCCCTCCATGAAACAGACACACACACACATTTCAATGACAGTGTGATGCAGCACAGTGGCTGTTTTGCTTCATTAGAGCTCACCTGTGAAAAATATGTGGCTGTTTCACACCAAGGGGAGACAGATGGATGGTGGTGTATGTTGTGTGCACAGAGGTTGCAGGCCGAGCATCATAATGTACTCACAAAACTCTCTAAGCACATATTAGCTGAGTCACATTAAAAAAAAATGCAGTTAATAATCTGCACTGGTTTCTGTAAAAATTTCCGGTGCACCAATGACACCTTTTTTTAATCAAAAACTCACCAGCTCCACACTGATGGCAGTGGTCACTCCCCCCGCTTTCTCAAAGGCCCAGGGAAAATTGAGTAGTCCGGCTCCCAGTGCAGACTTTAACATAATGAACACCGCTCCGAACGAACCAAGCCGAGGGGGATCTGCATGAGATGCAGACCGGGCCAACAGGCTGATGCTCTCGCGGGCCAGTTCCTCCATGATGATGAGCCGGCCCCCAAACCCAGACACTAGTGCCTGAGGCAACGTTTAAAGAGAGCCTTTGGGCGACAACTCCGTGTAAACGTGGTGAATGGAAAACCATGGAATATATAGACCTACACACCCACGCACATGGTCTTAATTTGACTATTAAGCATTTCACACAGCAGTGATAAGTTTGACACTGCAGTGTGTATGTTTGCCTGTGTGTGCTCTCACCCTGTCCCTTTATGTCTGTCATTAATGCCATGGGAGCCTCTTTACATTACATGAAAATATAACAAGATAAAGCAAAATACTTTTGTGGATGTTTAACTAGAGTGGATGCTCCCTGAAAAAGTAAAAACTCTAGAAGGACGGAAAATGGTTGGATTTACTACTATACTGAGAGACTCTAGGACAAAATATTTAGCTGGTCCCCTTTTTACGGCCCCAAGTTTGCTTAAGTTATTTAAACACATACTAATTTTGGAATACGTAACAATAAGTAGAACTAAACTAAATGTTGAACCCAGGATCTTTTGAGATTTTAGGGCCAGATTGCTTCCCAAAGGTAACTCTGTAAGGTAATCTGTGCCTTACCATGGAAGTCAAATGTTTTTGCACTCGTCCCAAGAAGCTACATTGTAAGATCACGTCCAATATGATTTTGTGTGCTTCAACAGGAAGACTGCTTTGGTTATTATTTGATGTATACTCTTGTCAACAGTGTTCATAAATCAGCACAGCTTTCGGACCTTGTCTGAACATTCCAATCGGGGCTCTTTCTAATTTGTGTCTACATGTCCATTTCTACAGATGTTTGATATAGATAGATATAAACTCCCAGCAAGTCTTCTCTCTTTCCCAAGGCCTCCTGTGGGGACATGTGGGAAGCATCCAGAACACATCTTTACCAGATGCCCAAAACACCTCAACGGGGTAATTTCAATGCGGAGGAACGGTGACTTTTCTCAGTGCCTTCCAGAAGACAAAGTTTCTTATCTCATCCCTCAAGGTGAGCCCAGATACCCTTTAGAGGAAGCTCATTTTGGCCTCTAGTATTTGCAATTTCATTCTTTCAATCACTACGCACAGCTTGCGACCGCTGATGAGAGTTGATTCATGGGTTGACTGGTACATCAAAAGTTTTCACCTTCCAGCTCATCTTTCCCTTACCACCACTTACCAGTAAAGTATCTGCCCCAGTTGGTCTGTCAGTCTCCCACTTCGTTACCCCCCACGTGTGGCCAAGAGTTTGTAACTCATTAATTTTCAGCCTGGAGGGGGCAATCCAATCCAATCTTTTCTAACAGAGTACCGTAGTTTCAGACTTTGAGGTGCTGTTTCTAATCCCACATTGATTCATTAATTTATTCATTTGTGAAAGAAAGCTAAAGAAAATACAAAACTTTTGACTTGTTGACAATTATGAAACTGTAAGAAACGCTCCTCCTTAGAGAACACCTCTCTTTTCCTTTTCACATTTCTTATTCTCTCCTGACAAACATGTCTGTGTTTCAGGATTTCACTGAGGTCATTGAATGTAGGTGCTGTGTTTCTGTCCTTTGAGTTTGGAGGCAATTTCAAGGTTGGCGCTGTTTCAAGTTTTCCACCTCAGCCTCTTTTCCCTGGAAATTAATTTTTATCATCATCCCACAGAGGTCGGCATTTCTCTGCTTTAATTTCTCAAAATCCATTAGATCCTCCTTACTCGTGCCTGCATATATGTGTCATTGCTCCCTATTCTGTTGGATGTTCTCATAGGGTTTTTTTGTTGGGCTTCCCCTATGCTAGGAGTCCCAGTTCATGGCCGAGGGGAGGCTTGCTAATCACTTCCTTTGCTATCACTAGCATTATAGAAAACATTAAGCCTCTCAGGGGGGATTCCCCAGAACATCAGTTTCAATCGCCACTATGTAGTCTCATAGAAGTTTTTTTTGTAAACTCAGTCAACTGGATGTGCCCTTGGTGTTCATTTGTCAACCTGGCTTGTTTCTCAGACAATGTCTGAAAATTTAGATGTTGTTTTTTGACAGAGTTGTGCCTCAGACAAAGTGTGAATGAATTGTGATTCTAAACTTGAAGGAGCTCTGATGTCATCTTGTTCTTTCATTTTATACTTTTTTTTGTGAATCAAAATTGGAAAAAGACCTGATATCAAATTATCAAACTTAAAGGTTTTTATTCCCCTTTGAAATATAGAGTTAACCTCTGAGTGGAAGTGACAAAAGATGGTGAGGCCCTGATTATACTATATTGACAATGCTCTTGACAAGAAACTTCAATAAGTGTGAGTAAAAGTGATCCAAAAGTGATTATGATACAGGACTTACTAAGACATTTTAAATTTTGACTGATTTTACAGCTGCAATCACTGGACTAGATCAAAAGATGTTGCTGTTTTTGATATTTTTATCGCTTTGCTTTAAAGTGATCCCGCACTTCAGAAAGCGATATTTGCAACATCTCTGTGGGCGAAGTTATTGTGAAACAAGGTAGGCATGACTCACATTGTCCTCCAATGAATTTGTACTATCTAATTTATCATATTATTATTTAATAAACAGAGCACAAGCCTTTATGATTTTTTTCAGATAACGAGAAATTTGCTCTTCTCCTGTTACAGTTCTGAGCATCTGTTGGCTTCGCCCCCATCCACCATTTTCTCTGCTGTTCCAAAATGAGAGTGCTCTGACTGCTGTCTACTTTGGATATCACACACACACACTACTCAGATGTATTTTTCATAACCCTGTTTAAAAAAGAATTAAAAGTCAGTTTCAGTTTTTGTTGCATTGCCGAAAATTCCCCAGCTTTTCTTGAAAGTGAGTTTGTACATTAATGTAACACGTAGTAAACAAATTTCAGTGTCATGAAGGCTTGAACTTAACTTGGATAAGGCAAAAGTTCCAGTAATATCACCTGTCTTTGGGAAGTAATCACTGGAGAGGTTGGACAAGACTATTGTTTTCTTTAGATTTTTCTATTGTTTTTCTTACTCCTTTATTATGTTATGTAAAGAAAGAAACATAAAGAGTTAGAGTACCATACAGCTTACAGGTTTATAGTATGTATGTTCTGATTCTATAAAATCCCACCATATGGACAGTACAATCTACTACTCTGGGAATTCATAATCTCCTCTATGTCTGATGCTACATACCATCTGCCATAGAACTGATAGCATCACACATAATCCGGTGTATTTTGCTCCACATCTCACTGACTTTAGAGGATATGACAAGACCTGTCACGTAAGAACAAATAAAAACCTGTGTGATGTATTTTAACATTAAAGAAAACAGCTTGACAAGTAAGGACCTTGGGGCTGAATAAAAGAGTGAAATACAGAGAGATTACACAGGGTGAGCACGTCAAGGTGACGTCAAGGTGACTAAGCAGCTGGTCCTTCAGACTAAATGTTTTCAGATGTATCTGTTTTATTAGATAAAGAAAATTGACTACTATCATTCTTAAAGCTGTTACAAATGACCAACTGGATGAAAATTTAAGATGGTGGTCATGACATTCTACCACGAAATGCAGTCAAAGAGGTAGATCATCAAATAGAGGATGTAACTGAAACACATATCAGGGAGAGGTCTTCATGAAATGTTCACAAACTGTCTGTGATCGCTTTGGCAAGGCAGCCGTATCATGGAGAAAGACAACAATCTTTGATTGTATTTTTTCTTAAGATTATTTTGCCCATAAATGTTGTTTATGGTATATTTAGCTTGTATTTGTCTGACTGCAGAGGTGACAAGTAACAAAGTATTTGTACTTCTTTAGCGGAGGACTGTACTTTTCAATATTAAATAATATTGGTCTTTTGTTATTAAGTGTAAACATCCAATTTGGCTTACTGGTCATAACTATTACTGATTACAGTATGGTTGTGCTGCAGTGGAAAAGGAAAACAACCTATCGTATTCAGAGTAACGAATCTGTTATCTAGATGCTCATGCAGTACCTCTGGTCAGTTCAATCTTGATTATTTTGTCTGAACTTTTTTCATTTAACAAAATTATCAAAGGATGTGTTTCATTAATGACACAAATTCATTTTTACTTTTACTTTGAAAGTACATTTCAGAGCCTTTACTTTCTTACTTTTACTTGAGTAAAGGAGTTGGATCAGTACTTCTACTTTTACCAGAGTTTTATTTTTCACATGTATCTGTACTTCTACTTTAGTACAGAATATGAGTACTTTTGCCACTTCTGTCTGACTGTCATGAAACTTGACATGAAACGTGTCGAACGGACAAAGAAAGAACCCTTCAAACTGAACAGCAGGTTCGGATCATTTCCTTCATATCAGGCGTAAGCTTTAGCGGAAGACAACTTTCTCTTAATGTACTCATTTTATGCTTCTGTTTGACTCAATGAACATTGTTCATAAGTTTTTAATTGGTTTACTTTTTTCATAGATAAATAAACATCCTCAGTTATCTTTGTACTCTCACACAACAATACAGTCTTATTGATCTATCACTAAAATTTTATCTATTAATTTGTGTCTGAAGACACGTTTCTCAGATCTTTGGTGAAAATGATTACGAACATAACTGCGCTACATGTAGTCTCATTGTGTTTAATGGGATTTCACAGAAGTGGTGCTCATCACATTTATTAACACAAAAACATTGGAAGGTCTGAGGGGTTTGATGGCTGAGCTGCACATATTTGTCAAAAATAAGTTTGAGTTCTGTCTAACCAAATGCTTTCAAAGTTTACAATCACGGGTAGACATTTCATTTCAGTGTTACGGGGCCTTTAAACAGAAAAATATGTGAAAAGCACATGCTGAGGGGGACACCATTAATGGGAATAGGGTTATCATCATGTCCTGCTCCTCTGTCCCCTGTGCTGTCATTTGAAGTCTCAGGTTTCTACCTGCTTTCCACCTCTCTCACCAAATCTGAAATATGTGTCTCTATAAAGCGGGTATTCCTCTCAATGTCACATATCACTATTCAGCACAATGCAACACTAGTCCTACAGTCCTTTTGTTTTTACAGATATGAAAGAGATTTGTATATTTAGAACTGTGATAAAAGCTTGAAGATAAAAGATATGTATACTTTGTGTTAGTTTATGTAGTTTTTTCAGTTAGAGAAGGGTTTAATGGTTCATAAGAGATTGGACAATTACCATACGGCTCTGATTTTTTTAATTTTGTTTGTTTATTTTTTTGTAAAAATGTTGTTTTGTGATATTTTTGGCCCATTTCTGTGTTTATAATGTGTTTACTGTGGAATCTATTGTTTTAACGAAGCAAAAACCCAGCTCAGACACACACACGCCAACACACAATATTACCAGCACAGACAGACGCATACAGATTTCTAACACATTGTGAGAATCTCATACTCTCATACAGTTCTTATTGTGGCTGACCACTCCAACACACACATACACACACGCATGCAAACAGATCTTTGTCATAATATTAGATCTACATTCTTACAGTATGAGCTCCATCACAGCACAGATGTCCATGTAGGCTACAAGTGTTAAAGTACCACCCATGTAAAAGCCTGGATTCAGTTTTTTTCAACAAAAACATTGCATTGTGACAAGATGAGCAGTGTTAGATGTTAGGTGTACCTGTATATATACGGACTCAATCAAATTTTGACATAAGAGTCTAAAACCATTAAATAGCAGCCTTGTGAGAGGCTTTGTAGTGGCCTTGATTTGTTATGGTCCCAAAACACTAACAAGGGATATCAGTGAGATCGAAGGTCATTCCTGTTTTATAAATCAAAAGTACCAAGTCCATTACAGGGAGTTTCTGGGATACCTACAATTGCTCTAGACTGTCCAAAGGATTTAGGGATATCCAGAAATGTTCATCTCTGGTTCTAGTTTTACTACTTTGCAATCATATGTTCACCTTCTTCAGCAAAGGGAGGAAATATCATTCAGCTTTTAGCATTCACATTGCATTTCATAGGCAATATCTTTCTAGTCAGGTTTAGCTTTCCCTTTTGCAAATATTTGTTTTACAATCTATGTTTTATGTGTTTTTCAGGCTCAATCTTTTTAACAGCCAGTTTTTAAAAAAAAAATGAATACCAGTAAACCCCACCCCTGACTTTTTATACTTTAAAGTCAGTCATCATGTCCAAACCAATATCATAACGTTGATTTTAAACATATATGGATAAGCTGTGACATTAATTCAATCAGAAAATTTGAATAAGATACAACACCCTTTGAATTTTAACCTTGTATTCTTAATTCTGTAAATCAGCTGTATTTGAATTAACCATTAAAGCAGCAAAACTATACATGACCTTACATTTAATCACATTAAATCAGTCTATAGTGGGGGAATACACTGCAGTGACCATTGTGATAACTTATTACATTCAGCATACTTCAACAATGATGTTTCAGCTCTGTTCCTCACCTGTCAAACATGATCACACGATCTTCCAGTCTCTGTTCTCCATCAGCTGTCTTTCACCTCCCACCTCCTGCTCACTGAGGGCACCAAGAGTGCTTCGAGGTGCAACCTGCTACACTGTAGATGAACGAAGACAGATGAGATTAATCTACTCATGATTCTGCTGTTATGAAACAGCTTAAGAGCATTAAGATCACACACAAAAAATAACCCTCTCTCCAACACGCACGGCACACCTAAACTCACAAAATCTGACACAAGGGATGGTTACAATTCCTCTCAAAATAACTCCATTTTATTTATTTCAAACCTTGAATTTAGCTGATTTGAGAATCAGCGTGAAGCAAACTGGCAGTCCATAATGCTGAGAAAACATTGGAACGGTGCTACATCTCAATATAAGTACAGTAATTACACTGGTAATGTAAACATCAGTGAACAAAATGCACTCTGTGTAAAAACAGACCTCTTTCAGTCCCATAGAGCAGCTGGATAACATTAATAAAACATCACTGTAACTGTTAATTAACAAATAAAGATCTTTTTCTCACCACGGACTTGGTGAGGCACTTGTTGTTCTTGATGTATATACACATTTAATTTCTTCATAATGTGTGATCAGTTATGTGGCAAACACAGAACAAACTTTATCGTAACTAGCAGATCAAATTTGAGGTTCTGAATGTAGTGAGTTGGCTACTTTTTACATAAATGATTGAACTTGGAAAAGCATATGTGCATGCATGGATCTGGCAAGTAACCAATGAAATAAGATGATTTATAAAATTCACTGTATAAAAACACAATATTGCGCTCAGACCCACCTGATTGGATCACAGGCACATCTGCACACATGGATTTACAACATCCCCTAGAATCTCATTTGCCCCAAAATCATGTAGTATTCCTGATTTATTGCGGTGGTAAAAAAAATTTTTTTTACATTTATTTGCCTTTGAGAGGGGGCTTTCTTGCAGCATTGTAACTTTCGTGGGAAGTTCATACATATACCTTACTTAAAGCCTTCATCCCTCAAGACAAAAACAATATGATCGCTAATACATAATGTGAATTTAATCGCAGTCCCTTAAACACGAGCAGTTGTTCACAATCCAATGTCTTTAAGCCACACAGCTGAATTGTTTCTGGTGTGGTTGTTTTAGATGTTCATTTTAGAATGCAAGCATCGTCCTTCAGAGAGCAAGATATACAGTAATCTGATCATAACTGAATATTTACTCAATGATTGAACCACTTTGACCATGTAAGATGCTCCGAAACAAGTGATCCATTCATATCAATCCTTACCTCAGGATCAATAAGTGATCATGACTTGTGGGTTTGGATTGTTAGGGGAGCAGCATTCAGATGGCCAGCTGTCAGCACTCAGACTAAAGATTGATTCCTCTAATTATTTAATCATAATATCCCATCTAAATAAAGATCTTATATGCAAGAGTACAAAAACATGAAACGGAGCTACATGTACATATTCAATGACACGTAGCATTTCTAGTTAAAACAGTTACAAGAGAGTAGAAGTTGTCAGAGTGTTAAAGTCTTTGAGCTGTATGAGTGTCTCTGTAGAGGTCCACTAACTCCTGAGGAGAATTAGCAGCATGTTGCACAAAGGGAATAACAGGGTGATGGGGGCAGGGACATGCTTGTGTGTCTGCGCTTTCAGTGTCTCCTGGTTCATCTGGTCAGAGGTAGGAGGGCTCTGGGGTACCGGCGAGGCGCTGGGGGGGAGGGTGGTGCGACTGGCACACATATCATAGAGGTTTCCAGAAAACTGCGCCTTCCTGGACTCTTGTCTCAAAGACTCCCAGACAGCTGCTGCCTCTCCAGGACAGCCGGCAAGAGCTGAGTTGGCACAAACATGGAATGCATTCCAGGACCTTCAAGGAACCAGGACAGGAGCAGATTTCAGTGCAGCAGTGCATCATCCCCACAATTATATGAGACTACATGTGATTTACTAACCCAACCTCATCATAAATGTTAAAAAATTATTGTTAGTATTACTACACTTTCCTCACTGAGATACAACTTAAGTTTAGATTCTTGAACATTATTTGGCCACGAACACTTATAAGGACGGGGTGGCAGAAGGTGCTAAGTCACAAACGTTTGTGCCAGAAGTCGCTACTTTGAAACTCTTCCAGCACAACTGTTTCCAACAGTTCTTTCCCTTTTCAGTTTCCCCTCCTACTTGCGATTCTTTATTTTTCTACTGCACTTTTCTACTGTGAACGGTTGGGTTGGACACTAAAAACACATCAGTTAACGCACATTGTTTAGGACACACATTTTACTATTAATGCTCCGCAGTTTTGCTCATGTCACTTTGAACGCTGCCTTAAAGAAAACATCAGCCTTGGGATACATTGTTATCTCACAAACTACAGCCGTGGGTTGTAAGTTTTGGACATTTTGGACATGTGAACCAACATACAAAAAACCCTCTAACATCTAACGTCTACATTGTCAAGGGTTACAACAAACATCCAGTCTTGAGCTTGTAAATACTAATTACACAAAAACTTTGTTCACTGACTGAAGAGAGGTTTGATGCTTATATTGCTTCAGTGGTGCAGGTATGTTCAGGCCCCAGTGACATCACTGATGGGTGTGGTTTGAGCTTTTTAACTGAAAACCTGCAGTATCTGTAAATTATCACCAAAACAATAAATCTGCAAGCCTCAAACCCGAAGGGTTTATAGACTGCAGCTAGTTTCTCTGTGTTTAGTATGCTTGGATTCTCTCATAAATGTCCTGCTAAGGCTGGTGGAAATGTGAACAGTCAGTAATTTCATTAGCTATAGTCATTAGACAAATTTTACCTGATAATGGAGTTACATGAAGACTGACAGCATTTTTCATTACAGTTCATTTCGAGAATAACTTGACAGGTGAAGTAAAGTTCATGTATCAAACTGCTTTCAAGACATTCCTTCGAAAGCCAAACATGTTCCACTCATGGTGCCACAAAGTAAAAAAGTGAAATGGTCACTAAAATCAGACGGATGATGGACAGTAAATCCACAATCAAGACAGACCTAGTCTGATTACATGGTTGCCATAGTGACACACAAACCTGCAGACTGAATCAATATCCTGTGTGTTTTGGTCTTTTTGTGTTTCCACCAAACTGTCCCCCAGTGTGAGCAAACACTGTGCAAAACTCTTGTAGATGGAATCACAGGCGACGGGGAGCGCAGCTCCAAAGCACAGAGGGACCAAACCTGAAGCATGCAAAAGATAAAAAGAGAATAGGAAAGCACGTGTTATCATAACCTTAAACCTCAAATCCATTAATCAAAATATCAGTAAATACATTTTTACAGCACAGAAAAATACAAAAAGTGAGGATATAGTTTTTTTAGAGTGAAATCCAGTGTTTATAGAGACGCCATCCATGTGGTGCTTAGATCAACAAATACCAAAAACGTTATATTCTGTTTATCTGGAGGGATTATCCACCCACAAAGCCAAATTCAGTGTCGTACTGTAAAATCATGCACAAGATGTCTGTATCAATTGATCAGCTCATCTATTTCACATCTCTCTCAGATTGGTTTGAGTTTGCACTTTAATTAGAATATTCAACAGAGGACTGTTGGTGAAAATGTGCACATGAACTCTCCTCCAGTTTGTTGTTGGCAGCAGCTTTCGTAGAATATTCAAGGGTCAGCAGTGCACTTCATAGCTTGGGATTGTTGAACACCTGACTTCCTGTCATTCTACAGCCAAAGCAGCCTTCCCTTTTCTAGTTAGGGTGTCCGTGATATTTTAAACTGGCCACAGACTTTCCTTCATCTGTTAATGAACTGAGGTAGTGAGGTGAGTTCGGTTTTGGTGTGAGCTTTTTCCCCTGAACATTGGATTGGGTTAAGCTAAGGGCTCCATATCGGCTTTCCCCACGCAAAACTAAGACACCTGTTTCTGTCTGCAGATATTGCATCACACTGGAACAGGAAAAGGTGATCCTAAAATGAATTTGATAAAGCGGGATTTGATCTAACAGAGAGACAGAGTGACCAATCAAAGCAAAAAATAAAAATTTAAAGCCAGCATTTGCAGCTGGAACGATTTCAGTTTGCACTGCCATTGAATTTACACCATTATATTAAAGAATAATCCATAATTTGGTCATTTGGTGACTGAGATGATGACCCAAGCATTGGCTCAAAATCTCCCACAGCTTTCCAGTCAAGCTGAGATCTGATTAGTGTGAAGGCCACCTAAGATTTGATAATATAATATTCTCACTAATCAAAGCAATCAGTAACACAGTGTTAAAGTCACTGTTATTGTGGAGGATACTACTTCCATCTGGACAGAAACTCAGGTGTAAGTGGGCAGTTTGGAGTTTTCCCCCCAAGAAAATAAGTTTTAGAGGACCTGATTATTTTAGACTACAGAGACAAAACCTAAAGCTGTCCAAATGCTTTTGGCCACAGAACACAAACCAGAGTTGAGGAAGCCTTTAACAACAGCAACTCCCAGACTTTGAAGCCACCTTCTTTAAAACCATCCCTAGATTTGCACACCTGATGTTAACGGATCCCAATCTTTGAGTTTTGGTCTCTACCAAAACACAAATTATTGCGTAAAATTTTTATTTTTTCAAATGTTCTCTACACATAAAATCTATAACTTTTGTTTTCAGATGTGATTTACTTCCTGTTGAATTTAGTAATCATATACAAATGCATCTTGTTCAGTACAATTGTTTTGTCCTACTTTGTGAATGTTGACTTTCCTGCACATCATTTTTCAATGCGTTTTAATTGTCTGCAAAACACTTCATAAATAACATCTCAACATTTCCACTATTGATGATCATTGTCTGTGCTACAGTCACAAACTGTGTGTTTTTAATTTTACAGTTTCCTCACCAGAAAGAAATCAAACAATAGATAACAGATCCAAACACCCACTGACATGCACTAATCTGCATGTGTAGACACACTGAAGCACGCACAGCAGAGAGAGAATCCACCCACGAGTGGACAATGAGACTTTCATTAAGGTAAGTGCATTCGTAAAATCTGTCTCTCCTCAATTTCAGATTGAAATAGACTTCATGAGCCCTCTTGCCTACTTAGGGCATTCTCAAAAAAAAACAACTGAATTTTCTCTGATCTAACAAAGTTTGAAAATCCATTGCTCTGCCAAAAAAGGGTGGAGGGAACACTTTCAAACTTCTACAAGAGGACAAAAGTGCACACACGAACATAAAAAAGCACTCATACAACAGCTGGAAAGTGCAGAAATGTTCTTACTCAGGCAAAGAGCGACGGTTAGCAGCACGGTCGCGGCGCATGGATGGGACTTCATTGTTCAGCTCAGCAGAGTCCCGTGGAGCTGAGTAGCACCTTTGAATGAGAGTGATGCTCTCACTGGCTGGAATTCTAAAGATGGAGAAGTTGCTGCTTTAAAATGTAATGTTTCCTGTCATCTGTTGGGAATTCGTCAGATTGCAAAAGTACAGCAATGCTCCGAGGCACAAACCCGCTGGATTAACAGTGAAAGGGACCAATGTATCACAGAGTAAAGAGGATGTTGTGGCAGTGTGTGTGTGTGTGTGTGTGTGTGTGTGTGTGTGTGTGTGCGCGCGCGCGCGCGCTCACCAGGGAGGCGAGTGGTGTAGAGAGCTTGGATGCAGCAGACCAATGACAGCATCCCAATGCAGTACAGTGGATTAGAGCATTCTCATTTCCGGTGCTCAGTATTTGGAACATTTATTTGAAACACAAATGAATTATGGATGGTATAATGGTTATTGTTCTCTCAGTACACATACCTTGTGACACAACAGCCTGCTGCTTTTACTTTCAAACAGAGAGTTTGTATCATGATAATGTAAAAAAAAAAAAAAAACTGAATCAGAAGTGTGAGGAGGATTTGTGTTTTTTCATTTCATTTGGACAGATGGACGATATACCAGTGAGAATAAGAGGATCCAGCTCACCTGGGAATCTGATGCAGAGCCAGAGCGGCCTCAGAGATTTGCTGCAGCCCATGGGAGAATTCATCTGCAGCTAAATGGGTCATGAAGGGTCCAGTGAAGAGCATTGTGATGTCGTAAACAGTCTTAATTAAGAGATTGGACAGTGACAGTTCACAAAAACAGTTTAAAGAGGGTTGATTGTGGATAATCCATTTTTTGACCCCATCTTAGCCACATGAGCATCTAACTTACATCCATTTCCACCTCCTTTCTGCCACCCCCAGATGGCTCATACTCTGTGCATTAGTATAAATCCTGGTTCACATCTGTATACTGATTCAAGAGGAACAGTGACTCATTGTTAATCTGCCGTTTAAAACAACCATTAACTACAGAATAATCTGCCTGTGTCTTAGGCCACTGTCACAAATCAACACAGGAGCTAATTTAACAGCAAAAACCATCTGTATTTGCTCTGTAAATGTGTTGTTTTTGTCATATGGTACAAGGGCTCTGAATTTGTGAATCTAAACATAAGACACTGGTTGAAAGAAAAAAAACTGCTTTTCTTCACAACATAATGTTGTTTTGTGCTTTTTTATTTTTGTCTCCATTGAAGAGAATTTGTTTTTGTCCAAACAGAAGAATCTAGAGGGTCCTGTAAATCCCTTGATGAAAATATAATGACGTGGGCTTTTCTTATTCTTTCACATTGAGGGGAACCATTGAAGATGCCCGAGGTACTTGTGTGACACCTCTGGTAGCACTATGCAGTTTATTTTTGCAGACTGTTCTTAGGCTGATTTACATTGTTTGGATCTTAAAGCTTATATACTGTCTAAAGGCACCTGAAGGATTGTTGTTTTGCCAGCAGGTGTTTGTGAAGGCAGATTTCGGTTGAATGTTCCCTTCAGAGACATCATCAGTACAAATTGTAAGCTTTATTTTAGGTCCTGTCACCTTCTTACTGGTTTTCATTGCAGAGAAACTACTCTGATCCATCTGCAGTAGTAGACATACTCAAATGTATTCACATACTGAACAGTGTTAGTGATACTTCCCACTATGTGAAAACAGAACAGAAACCTTTGGATTTGTTGGGATCAGGGGCAACAGTGGAGTGAAATTGTAAAAAGCTTTAAAAAACAAAAGGAGGTCAAAAAACATCTGTAGAGGCCTCTTGGAGCATAATCCACTCATCATGTTTTTACTAAAACAAATCAAATCTTGCATTTAATCATCCTAAAATGCATGTTGGTTTTCTTTCTCATGCTGTGAAATAATTGTTAGTTAATTATTCTTTTTTGGGGGGGCTTTTTATGCCTTTAATGATAGGACAGTTGGAGAGAGACAGAAATGCAAGTGGCAGAGAGTGGGGGGAGACATGCAGCAAAGGGCTGCTCGGTGCAGGACTCAAACCGGGGCCAGCTGCAGCGAGGATTGTAGCCTCTGTACATGGGGCGGCTGCTTAACCCACTACGCCACCGACCGCACCAGTTAATTATTCTTAAAGGAGAACTGCGGTATTTTCAACATTAAGCCTCTTTTCTGAGTCGTCTGCAATGTTTTAGAACCCCCCTCACCGCTTTTTTGATGTTTACTGCTGTCTCCGGTATTTGCCTAATTTTGATTCATCTCAACCTGCTTCAGAATGGAAAGTCATGTGCATGTCCAAAAAGGTCCGTAAAAGCACCATAAACGTCCGTTTTCAAAATCATCAACTCACAGGAGTGGTTACTGGTGTGCACTGGTAATCCATATCAAATTTCGTTGCGAAAAGTTGCTTTACATCATCATTTTTGATTAACATTATTCACCTATTAGATATTGACTTTAATTGGGAGTTACACCTGAACAAGAATTTTGTAATAGTCTATATTTAAAGAACTGTCAAAAGGTCTTTAATCTTTACTCTTCTCCTCGTTGGTTATTTCTTTGCTTTTGTAAGAAAGAAATAATTTTGATGAGACTGAATTTACTGTCGTGTCCTTTCTCATGTGCAGATTTAAAATATTTGGTGCTCTCCTATTTGCTCAGATTTCAAACACTGGATGTCAGAATCCCATGTTGCTTACATTGTTTTAATTCATTCACATTACATAAGAACTCTCAGAGGATAAAACAATCTGATATGAGAAGCTGTTGTTTAGTGTGAACATAAAGACGTCAGCACTGAATAGCAGGAGCCACAGAGAAGAAAGAGTTGTGTAAGTTTGACTGACAGCAGCGGATTAAGGAATTACACAACTGTGTTGGGAGTAAAAAAATAAATCCAGATGAGATTAGGGATCTGGATCCTTGTCCTTTCCAATGCGCTCTATCTATCCATTCAACATCTCTCCCTCTGCTTTTGTTTTATTTCATGTTGCACCTCATCACTTTTATTTTTTACGATCACCAACTGAAGTTTAGGTCAAGGAACTGCACTACTGTCCTGTATTTACATTAATACGCCGAACATTTCAGCGCTTTCCTATGAGAAACAATTAGCAAATGACCATTAAAGCTCCCAACAAACACAGTGAGACAGATCAAGTAAATTAGGCCATATAAACGGAAGCTAAACCTCGCCTGGCAGAGCGTTTATCCCGTCGCTAGAGGAAAAAATCATGCTGCACCAGGAGAGCCTTCACTCTGCCACTGACATTTCTACTGTTAAATCTAATAGAGTATCGCCCAGGAGAAATGTGATGTGGATAAATAGTTGTTTATTCCTGATGCTGCCCTTAATGTATGAAGACATTTGCTGAAACCAGAGCTAAACCGACGAGACGATAAATGCTTTACACATTATTCATTACCGTGATTTACTGATTAATTAAAAATGCCAAGTAAATCTAATTACTTCATCAAAACAAGCAGCCAGAAGACATATTACCCCTGGAATCTTGTATGGGCAACATCTGGACCAATCAATTTATTTTGCATCCCTGCCACACTGGGCTCCCAGGGCCAAAACTTGAGTTAACGGGAAAAGTTCAGCAAATAAAAGATTATCTATGAAAGGTATAAAGATCGAGATGAAGAACTTATTTAACATTTGAAGCAACAACATTAATCTAATCCCATTTTTTACACTTTCAAAAAAACAAAGAGGGGCTTGAAGTTAAAGTTTGCCTGCAGCACTTTGAATTACCATGTGTACGAATTGTGCTCTATAAATAAAATTGCCTTGCCTTGCCATACTTTGTAAAGCCCCTTTCTATGAGCTTTTTAAAACTCTTTCAGCTCTCTTTTCAGGAAAATGAATCCATTCTTCCCACAAAAGCTTCTATTTCTCTTTACTGCTGCAGGCACTGCCCTTTTACGGTCCATCTATAGATTTTTTGGTGATAATAAGGTCAGGAGACAACAAGGGCCACGTAAAAACTTTCAACTTGCACCTATTTGAGGCAGTCCATTTTGGATTTTGACATGTGTTAAAAGATTATTATCCTTGTGAAGCTATTCTCCTCCCATCTTCAGCCTTTTTACTGACATCCAGGGTTTGTTGGTATTTCATTTAACCCATTCTTCCCTCGATCAGTGAAATCTTCCTTGTGTCAAACACTGCAAATAGGCTTTATATAAAGGATAGACATGACTTCCAGGAGCATGCATTTTGCAGTGCAATAACACTGAAGGCTGCTCGACACTGGTTTCAAAACCTCTCTGGCTCTGACAGACTTCCATTCAAGAAGCATAACCTCAGCTCATGAAACATTATGTATAATATACTACGCATGATCTCCCCAAAACATACTGGTGACATTATTAGATTAACTTTGTCTTATCATTGTCCTGGTGTTTCAAGAATAATTTCATCATTAAGTTGATAATAGTCTTTAAACATGTATTTTCGTTCAGCCAGGTTTCAGGCATCTTTCTCCACCCTCCAAATAAAGTCCCATCTGGCTACAAAAAGATCAAGCTGGTGATGATCAAACCCCAAACTGAAGGCTTATAAGCTGCAGTTCCCAATGCATTACATCACACTGATTATGTCCTTTTCTTTTTTTTTTCAAATGCATTTCACCACTTTGCAGCCAAAAGTTATTTCCAAGCTTGATCGGCCAATATCTTTTTTCGAAACTACATCAGGGCTCTTTTCAGTGTTCACCGCAGACTTACTGCGGAAAGATTTTTTTCTTCAGATTACTCTATCTATTATTTGTGCACCTGAAACAATATCTTGAACTTGTGCAATAGCCTGCTTAGCTGGCATAAAATACTTTTATTTACAGAGTACTCAGCAGCTGCTTAGAGGAGACAGTGGCTGCTGACTGTTGGGAGGAGGTTTGGGGAGTCAGAGTAAAGTGTAAAAAGCTGAGATCGTGATAAACTGCACCTAAGCTCAAATCTTCTGTCCCCTTTCTCTCTAAAATGCACAATGATTGCCTTGGAAATGATAAGATGTTGAAAGGAATATTGCACTGTTAACTTTTGAAGATAAGTTAATCTTCTACTCACTTACCTATTCATAAACAATTCTTTACATACTACAGTAAATTACAGTTGGGGTCTTCCATTAACTCTTAATGTTTATGCATTTGGCAGATGCTTTTTTTTGTAATGGGGGTCTTGCCTAAGGACCCCTATAGGAGGTAGTACCTTTCATGCAGAAGATTTGAACCCAGGTCACCCACATCAAAGGTGGCAATCTTACCACTAGACTATCCAGTCCCTTAACGCCAGGTGCAGGGTCTTGATGGTTTCATTTCTTGACTGAAATGCTCTCAGACCTCATTGAACAGGTGGCAACATTGAGTTTATGATCAGTTTCAATCACAAATCTTTATGATTGACAAATACATATTGTACACATTTTATTAGTTTTCACCAGTCAACACAACTGAAAAAAATATTCAGCTTTAATGAGGTTTAAAGGAGCCACTCTAAATCCTTATCTTCTCTCTTCAAAACAGAAACCCACATCGAGGTCCAGAGAGTTTTTTACCCCAGTCAGGACGGACCAAACCCCTCTGGACCTAAAGGTAGAGTGCATTCAAAGCGCTGCTGGAGCCTGTTGCCCATAGTTACTGTGACACTGTACAGAATAATGATCCATCTGGTAGACAAAAGTTCAAAATGAAGTTTACTTCAACTGAGAGTAGAACACAGCAGCCAGAGCAGGTTTAAGAAATGGATGAAACGTCCTGTTATTGAAACACTTGTGAAGAGGATGAAGAGATGCAGTCACTGACCTGTGTTGAGAAAACATCTGGCTACAGACAGGCGCACAATATTCTCCAATCACACAGAAACAAGCAGGTGCGCTTTCACGAAACAACCTCAGAGACTCACATACATGTTGAATAAAGAAGTAAATGTTTTTTCCAACGTCATGGTACTAAGATTTCCTATGACAAAAAAAAATGCAATTTTACAAATGGAACACAATGCAAGTCTTCATGAAACATCCTTTAATGACATTTCATACCTTGAGCGCCATTTGTCGTTTCAAGGAGTTTGTTAAAAGTCCTCCTTCTGTTGCACAAATATCTGCAGCAACAAAATTACAGGAAAGCTACTTTTTAAGGTATGTTTAAAGGCAACTCTGTTACAGTCACGGTAGAGTTTTAGTTAAGATGATCAAAATTGTACAAGTGTGCCAGGAATAGTGTTTTGGCTACAAAGAAAATCCTAAACTTAATCTTGGCGCACTTCATCTCCCTTCTGCAAGCCAGCATAAATTTGTTATGCATCCACGTCTGAATTTCATATTAAAAGGAAACAAAAACAATTAAATCTTAAGAAGAAAAAACAGCTATTCAGATGATCTTTCTCATCAGATTCCCCTCTGTTTAATTATAAATATAAGAGTCTGATCAGCTTGTGAATCTGCCCTGTCTGTAAATGCTGGCTGAAGGAATAAAACTGTTTGATCCCCGTAGCGGGTAACAGTGTTTTGTATTTGTTTCTATATAATTAGCAATGAGGTTATTACTATCAGCTACACAAACTAGTCGGACTTTTTCGACATCAGGCTTATGAAATTCATATCTACTTGTTGAAAATAAATTGTCATCGCTCCGATCGTAGTTTATTACAAAATAGGGACAAATCTGTCTTCAACCCCCTCCTGGACTTCTCGGTTAGTCTGAGTCTCTGTAACGGGTCGTCTCCGGTTATGTCCCACAACATCAGACTTTCTTTCGGACGTTGACAGCCAACGAGTGGCCGTACAGCAGCCGGTCTCGCTCCCGCACCTCCTCCTGTAGCTTGGCCTCGGCCACCCGGAGCTGGCGGATGGTCGCCTTCATCTCCTTCATCTTCACCTCCATCAGTGCGATGATGTCCCGCTGCTCGTTCAGTTTCCGCAGCAGCTCGGCCGACGTGGTACCGGTGGTCAGAGAGTACGAGTGGTCCAGCGGGCTGCTGGTCACACTGACATAATGTACGGGCGGCTGGAGCCCGGCGGTGCCGGTTTCAACCGACGAGTCGTCGGCTATGAGCTCCTCTGCGCTGCCGCCCGGCGCAGTGTAACAAGTCCCCTCTGACTGGGCAGGTAGTCGGGCTGTGCCTAAGTACTCTCCGTTTTGGCCTATCTGAACCACGGTTATGTTTTCGTCGCCCGCCTCACCGCCGGCATTGCCCTCGGCTCCCCCGGCCGTGTTACCCAGTACGCTGGTGGCGATAATCCTGGAGGTCGGCACACTGGCGGGGGCAGGAGCCGCGGCGGACACCTTCCTCCCTCTGCCACGCCGACTCCTGCGCTCATTCACGCCCCGCAGAGGGAAAAGGGACGGCACTCGGACGCTGTAGGTTTTCCTACCACCCGCGAAATGCACACTGCAGACTCGGTGTCCTGTGGTGGGCTGAAAGGTGCTGAAGCAGCCGCTGACCCCGGCCCGGGAGATGTTTCTCAGCCACTGCTCCCTCAGCGTGGTGTCCTTAGGAAATGTGTAGAAGCGCAGGTCCCGGTCCCTGTGCGAGTTGTTGTAGCAGCCAGGTACACAACAGGTGAACCCGGGCATGTTCTCTCCAAAGTCGAGGCTATACGCACGATGTTCGGGTTATATTCAGATTATTTTATAGATGTTTCTTTATCTATGCGTTGTTATCACGCTCGACGGCCTGCAAGGAGAACTACACCTCCCACAACGCTAGCAACTTCCTGTTTATTTTCCACCAAAGTGAGCTGATCTCTGTCTTATGACGACTGAATCCACTCGAATTTATCCAAGTCAGCTGCATACATAACCCGTATTTACACCGACTTCAACGCTGATCATTTATTTCCGGCGACATATTTCTTGTTTTGTTCTTCGGTGTGTTATCAAGCCAACCGTTTCCAACTGAGAACTAAATGTCCCACAATTCTTTGCGCGCCCTTTTCGAACCCGTCCGTTACGCAGCGCCCCTGCTGGTCAGCGTACAGTCTGAAGCATCCGTTGTGTTTCTATCTGAATCTTTTTTGATTTGTAACGATCAAAACTTTAAGAAAACACGAGCAATCTGTTGACAAGCGCTTATTTAATCCATAACGTAGACCCAAAACTTTTATTTTTATCTGAAACATGACAGCATCCGTTAGAAAGAAAGTTGTGAGGGCTATTCAAAATTACGTTATTAACTTAGAATAATAGTAAAAGCATATAAACGGAGAGAAACTCACACCATTTAGCCTCCTTAAGTTTTACATGTTTTATTCCTGCACACTATTTAATCAAAATAATCAACTGAAAAAATGTAATACATTTACTGAACCAGTGTTTTATCTTTTATTTATCCATGTTTTATTTGACAGAATGGTGTTTGCTTTGAAATTAAATGTTTACACAGTACTTGTTTGGTAGGAATACACACCATTTTTTCAATCTTTTTTCTCTGATTCTGTCAGTTTTTCTCTCTAAAAAGGCACACTGTGCAGCCTTGTAAGTCTCCTGGTTGTAGTGACTATAATCAGCCACTGGATGGCCTTGATGGATTTCTCTCATGGCCTGGAGGCTGCAGAGGATTTGTCCATTTAGATGCCAGGCAGCTTTTTTCACAGGCAGCATTCAGCCATATTGCATTATCAGTGTCTGAAATGTGCCAACTTTAAATCAAGTAGTTTCCTTCGTGCGCCACCTAAAATCAACTTTACAGAATTATACTGAGCTTTGAACCTTAAATGAATATTTTCGAAATGAGACACTTGAATTGAATTTGAAAACATATTCCTAATTAAATAACTTTCATGGAACTGTCAGAAAAACTTTGTATTACATATAATTGATATTTATTGAGGCCATGGAATGGAAAACCAAAGTCCACCATTGTCAAGATTACTTTTATTCATTTTTCAAATAAAATAGAAATGCAAACTGTGGCCTGACATTTATGGCAAGGATAGAAAAGATGTCCACTAAGAAGGGATGCAGATGTGCACAAAGTGTTTTCCAATCAATCAAATACGATATGTGTTTAATTTAGAGGCTTTAGGAGCATAGTTTAACTTATTGCTCATGGTGCTAAATCTCTGCTGATCAGTTGGAATGATTGCTTTATTATGATAATGTACTCTGTTCATTTTCTGAAATAGCCTACAAGAAATGGGGCTCATTATGCAGGCCAGTCTGTAATAAACTATGAACATGCTAAACAAGTACAATAGATGCTTACAGTACAGCTTAACAGCAATGCAAGGGATACAGTCATTAGCTATTTTGTTGTAAATAATGAAATTTCACATATGAACCGCAGGCACACACCCCTAATGTGTGTTTAAACCTATAAGTACCTCTAATATAGACTGGGACCATTCACAGAAATACTCGCTGTAACATGTTTACTTTTTTTGAGTAATCTAATGCCATTATATTACAAAGATTACTATTTAAATTCTTATCTGGGAGGAATATGGTTGTCAGGAATAAATCAAATAACATTGTTTGCATTGTTGATATTTTCTATAGACAAGTTGGTGAGGTTTACTTATAATGGTAAAGATAAGTAATTGTTCACTGCTAGATTTTTATCATCTGTGGCCACAGACCCAACCTACTCTCAACGTCCAATCACAACAGGGCGTGTTTTCCGCTTCATCCCAGTCTCTGATCCAATCTAGCAGAGACACATCAAATAATGCACTTATTTCATTCATCACTATTCGTTTGGCTTTTTTAATTCGTTTATCTACAAAAGAAAAGGTTTCTGCTTGACTAAATTTTAAGCGCGATGCGACATTTGTAGGTGCTACCTATGGGTGCTAGTACTACCCTCTGCGCTTGTGAACAATCCTCAGCCTCTTTAGTATTTCCGGTTCCCTCGCGGTACTGCCGTTGCTGTCTGAGTTACCATTAGCAACTGGGCAGTGCCCGGTTAAACACCTACCTCCGTCTCGGATGTTTACACAGTCAAAACAGTAAGTAGCTTAGCGTTTCTAAACTTATTTTCTATTATATATTTATTATATGGCCTTTAAAGAACAGCATATAATGTAAGTGTAGACATTGACTATATAGAATACCTGAATTTATTGCGATTTTTTTTGTATTCGCTCTGTGGCTTTTTGGCCGGCTAGCTGAATTTGCTAGCTAACGTTATCAATAGCTTCTCTGTTTGGCTAGCTGTGTGTGTACCAATAGAGTATGTACACGCTTATCTCACATGAAGTTGAGTTCATTTTACGTAAGCCAGAGGGGTCGTAAAAGTTATGTTCACTCCCAACGACTTCTAATCTTGACAGTGGTAGTTTCTTATGGCATGGCTTTGACACGACACAGCTCAGCGAGGTCCAGCGGTGTCAGTGTGCGAGAGGCTTCTCCTGCTGACAGGATGGCAAATGTGCATAATCCTGTGGTGAAAGAGCTTGCTTCTGGTTACACAGGTAATGCAGGTGCACGGGCCCATACTTCCTTTTATCAGCCGGTTGTCGTGCGGTCATGTTCACAGGGCGTGTTACCTACCTATTTTTAAACATTGTGAATACGCAGCCACTCATTCTGCAGCCAAATGAACCTTATAACGAGCTGGAGCCTTCCTCTCAGAAATACAGAAAATCGTTGCAAAGGACCTCTACTACTCAAGCCAACTGTAGTTGAACAGTAATGTAATCTGTTGCTGAAATCCAAACAGCTAGGTCTACAAACACACTTTGATTAGGAGACCACAAAGGAAAGTGTTTTAAAATATTTGATGTATATTTTTCTGAACAAGATCAAGCACCCAGTCAGTGACAGGTGTTAGCAGACTAATCTGCTCTGGGTGCACTTTGTTGTGTTTAACATTGATAGGGTTGTATGCACAGAGACGGAGGTACAACTTGTGACAGAGATAGAAATGACATTGACATTTGGTAGATGTGAATAATCTGAGGAAAGGCATGTAAAGTATGTAGCAGGACACAATTTAAGTAGCTGTCTGACAGGAAACACGGAGCATGGCCTCCAAATGACATGCTTGTCCTGTTTGGTCATATTTCACTCTCCTTTATTTGGAGCCATTTATGGAAGCTGTAATAAATTGGACCGAAAATGTTTTTTTGATAATAAGTTATGTTTTATTTTTCTTTTCATACGTTTTCATAGGTAAACCCTCCCAGGTTTGAAGACGAGAGCACAAGCCTTAAAAATCAAGATCATTTGCATTTGAGATGTTAGTGAGGATGGCCATGGTTCATACATAAAGTTACATTTAGTGGCACTGCCATGTTGCCAGGAGTCGGCG
The DNA here is from genome assembly GCF_027942865.1 of Odontesthes bonariensis. Classification (NCBI taxonomy): domain Eukaryota; kingdom Metazoa; phylum Chordata; class Actinopteri; order Atheriniformes; family Atherinopsidae; genus Odontesthes; species Odontesthes bonariensis. The sequence goes on along the minus strand of NC_134506.1, from coordinate 24,442,815 downwards.
TGTTTGGCACAGGGAGCACAGCCCGAGTGCTGGTCCCACTGTTGCAAGCCGAGGGCTTTGAAGTTCACGCACTTTGGGGACGAAGTGAAGAGGAAGCATGCTGCTTAGCAAAGGAACTTGGAATCCCGTTCCACACCAGCCGATCCGACGACGTCCTTCTGCACCAAGATGTCGATCTTGTTTGCATCTATATTCCACCCTCAATGACAAGACAAATTGCAGTCAAAGCACTGGGTAAGAGGTCAAAATATTTCTTTTAGCTGGTTGACATGTCAAAATTATACCCATATTTAAAGTTTATGACTTTAATTAACAATTGCACTTCACCTCATACTATAAAACAGGGAACATTTGTGAATGTTCTTTGTAAAGTAAAATTCAGATTTTTTTTTTTTTTTTTTTTTTGGCTCCATGTCAGTTATTGCTCTCATATAAACTTGATCTTTCAGTCCTTTTTTGACTCTCCGTTACGCATTGCTAATGTGATACAGGCCAGCTGTTTGAGCGTGGCAGGTCAGATCTTCAACATATTTGAATCATTCTTAGTCCCCTTCAGAAATGTTTGTACTGAACCGCTTATGGTCGACATGTAATTGTTGGTAATCCTAGCGATTACAACAGGGTTTTGAGAAAACATTTCTAAGACAAGATTTATCAGAACTTTTAAAAGAGAACGTAGTATCTCTCTAAACCAAACATAATCAGCACATGATCGTATCAGTGGGGAGTAGATGTAAAAAGTTAACTTAGTGTATCTGGTGGAATTCCTGAGTGTTGAGCTCAGTTTCCTGTTTTAGTTGTAACTTCCTGAATGTTTCGCTGCTGAAAGACTTATCTGCAGCACTGATCCCATGGGCCACTGAAGCCTTATCTGCATATATGAAAACTACGTTCATCCACTGTGATGGAACATGTGGGTGCAGGAATACTATCAAAAGCAATCAACTCCACAGTATTCCCAAACTCACAGTCCCTCCACCTACAAATCATATTTAATGTTTACTCAGTTATTTATTTAATAGGTACACCTAACTAACCAAAATGCAGGTCAGCATGCATCTTAAATCTATTGTTATTCATTTTGTCTTAAAGTTTATTGAAGTTTGTCTGAATAATAATTTATCTGTCCCTCTTTTGGCAGGTATAGGTAAGAATGTTGTGAGTGAGAAAGCTGCAACGGCTGTGGATTCATTCAAGATGGTGACTGCAGCTAGATACTACCCCCAGCTGCTCAGCATTATGGGTAATACCCTGCGCTTCCTGCCAGCTTTTGCTGCAATGCGCCAGCGGCTGGTCGAAGGATATGTTGGTGAAATCCAGGTGTGTGATGTTCGGGTGTACGGCCCAAGCCTCCTGGACCAGTCGTACGGTTGGACCTGTGAGGAGCTGATGGGAGGAGGCGGGCTGCACACCGTCGGCTCCGCCATCATCGACCTCTTAAGTTACTTGACAGGTGCTCGAGCCCATCGTGTACATGGTTTACTGCGGACCTTTGTTCAACAAAATAGCTTGATCCGAGGCATCCGCCGCGTCACCAGCGATGACTTTTGTTTCTTCCAAATGTTGATGGGTGGCAGTGGGTCTGGTGGTGCATGCTGCACAGTGACCCTGAATTTCAACATGCCGGGGTCATTTGTGCACGAGGTAATGGTGGTTGGATCCACTGGGAGGTTGGTTGTCAGAGGCACAGAACTGTATGGTCAACGCAATGGGAGCAAAGGTGAGGAGCTGTTGCTAGGTGACAACGGGTGGGTTGGACCAGAGGTGAAAGAGATGCCCCTGCCTCACCTACAGGGGCTTCGGTCCATGGTAAAGGCACTGAGACAGTCTTTTCAGGCTCATGAGGAGCGCCGCTCTTGGGCGCGAGGGCCGGTTGTCACGGCGCCCACCTTCGAGGATGGTCTGTATGTGCAGACGGTGGTCGAGGCGGTGAAACAGTCCAGCTCATGTGGAGAATGGGTCTGTGTTGAGATCATGAGTCAGGAGCCAGATCCCAACCACAACTTGTGTGAGGCTCTTCAGAGAAACAAAAACTGAATTAATTTATTCGACTGGTGCTAAAACTACACGTTACAGAACAGGGCTCCGATTGTTTATCACACTCAGCTGCTTCGACTGCTTACAACGCACATGACTTTCTGTCGCACCTTCAGCTCAATATTTTATTTGAGAGGATCACAGCTGCATTGTGTGCTTGTACTTTCACAGTCGTATTTAGTTTTTACACTAAATTTGCTGAATTTGTGGACCACAGCTCCAGTATTTGGATTCTCACCAGAAAACATTGTGGAGCCTCTAAATGTAGTTTAATTGTAAAAATCTTAAGGAAATCTACTGACAACATGTGCCCAAATATAAAAGCTGCCTTTATTCTAACACTCATTTAAAGTTATAAAATCATGACTGCAGAGGGTATAAGTACGGTTAATTAATATATTAAGACATTGTCCCCCCGCCAAGACCAATTTTTGAGGGTCAGAGAGTTTTATACTTTGGCAACTGAGCAGTTGGCTCCAAACTGTTAAGAGTCAAACATGCGAGTCTGTATTATCATACATACAATTTTGATGTTTGAATGAAAGTATATTGGCTGTTGATAAACACCAGTAGCACCTTATTACGACAGGGAGAGTCTACCTCAGATATTGACACAAAACAAAGCATGAGGATAATTTGACGACCAAAATAATTTGAGATAAAGTGCTGAAAATGATTCTCAGTTGGAGCTGACACTATTCAGAAAAATGGGGCTGTACACAGTTTACTTCTTGTTTTCTTTTGGATTGTGAAATGCTTAGCTTATAGTTAGATAACTGAGAGAATTGGAAGAGAGCCTTGTTATTTGTTTTTGGGTTTTTTTTCTTTACGTTACGGAATGCTTTGACATCCGTAAGATAGCAGGGATTGAGTTTGAATAAGCTATGTAGAGACTAGACTAATAAAAGGTGAATTTGTAGCATTGTCCCTCAAAATGCCCAATTCTTGGTGTAAATGATTATTTAGTGTGACAGCCTGCTGTAAGCTTTAGAAGAGGCTGTAAAAGGCTTGGGAGTTTCCTGCTTCATGCGCAGCAGCTGCAGAGGGCAAAAAAGCATCTAAACCTTTCAGACTGCTCCTAGTTGCATTTTTGTTTTTTTTTATCAGTCCTTTTATCAAAATGTACCACAGCTTAAATCTCTATTTGACATTTAATGAGGAGTTAAACACAGATGCCATGGTTTTGTGTTGTTGTTATTTTTTTTTTTTTTTTTTTAGAATAATGACATGAAACTGGATTTTCTGGAGACATCTGCTACCTGTTGAAAGAAAAAATGAAAATATTTCACTAATCTGAATGCATTTAACAATTAAAACCAAACCGAAGGTGGGAGACTACCATCTTTTAACCACGACCTGTCAGGCTTAAACATGAACATGTGCCGGCTCCAAAGTTTAGATAAACAAAAACAGGCTTATCCCTGAGACTGGTTTTATATATGAAACCTGGAGGTATTGGACAACTAAATGAGTTTAAAATGGATGTGAAAGGTTTGTTTACATTACGTTAATCATTGAGGACGTTCCAGAAGATCAGCCTCATGCACTAAAATGTATTACAGATGTGTTGTCCAGTGTAGTGTGAGGCCACCGTTTAATGCCAGTCATCCTGAAACTGTACTGATCTTTTTATTGAGTAGAACCACTGGATTTAATGTTCACAAGTAAAAAGAATAAATGGCTCACTAAAGTACAAGTGAAGGAGGTTTACAGTTGTTCCAGACACCCGCTGCATGTCAGTCCTCCTAAATACTCTCGGTAATGAGCGCTCAGGAGGAGTCAGGAGGTGTTTAAGACAGACGCAGTCACTACTGGTTTTATTTCATTGATCTGTTCACTTCGACCCGCGCAGGATCTACAGATATAGCTGTGTACATGCTACATTCTTACCTCACATATCCCAGCAGTGCTTTACAAAAACAGTGGAGTTTACACAAAGTGTCTTTATAAAAGTGCGTAAGGTCCCGTCGCTATTAAAATACATTCCAGATGAGTTTTCCAGCAACTCGTCAGCAGTTGTTTTGTTTTTTGCACTGATGTGATGCAAACTATTTAATATGCTGTTTAATGCTTACACCAGCCAGCTTGCTGCAAAGGTGAATTTAACATTTGTCAGAGGAGTACTTTTTTTAAAGATTTATTTATGAGTCGATGTGGAGGAAGTTTGCCAATGTTTGTTCTGTCCGTTGTTTGTTTTCAGCCTGTGAATTTCTGTTAAAAGCTGTAATATTTATCTTTTTTTCTTTTCTTTTTAGATTTAATTGTTGTTTTAAATGGTGGCATTTTGAGCACTAATTCATTTCTTTAAAGTTGGGGAAACTGTACTGTTCATCTGCGTAACAGGTATTTCCTTTAATAAAACAGTTTTCATTTAGAAGTCCTCATCTGTTGTGGGTTTATCAATGCTATAAATCTAAATTAATAATCAGAGGGTCGTCTAATTTAAAGACCACCAGTATGCAAAAGAAACGGAAAAAAAGTCAGGAATACTTTTGTAAAATTTAGCACTGATGGATTACAAACCACTCTGAAGTGTCCACTATGTTGACAAGAATCCTGCATATTGTGAGGGCTATAAAACATTTAAACCTTCAATAACTGGAATATCAACAGGGAATATGTTTACAACAAATGTGTTACAGATGGAAGGTAAAACACCCTGAGAGAGGATCAATTATATTTAAACTTACTGTTAGAGGGAGGAAAATAGTCCACATTAAGCATCTGAGATGGTCTATAGAGCTCAAATTCAACCCTAACTAACACTATACACATTCAGTTCAGTTCTAGCAGACTGTGTATGAAAGGAGAGGAAGAGGGGTTGAAAGAAAATCTACAGTTGGAAGCACTGGAGCTTGAACATTGAAGAACTGCTGGCTACAGCAGCAGAGAGCCACAGAGGGCCCGAGGAGGTCATGGCTGAATTTACAAAGACAGGAAGAAGAGGAAGTGTGACCCTACTCCCCTTTACTAATGACTCCTCAGTACTCAGTTGTAAGTGGTGGATTAGATTAATTATTTGATGATTTATTAGTTTGTTAAATTGATAAACAAAGTTGGGAGAAAAAGTAATAACAAACTTCTGAATGTTAAAAGGCAACTCTAGAAATGTGTTTTTTGTTTTATGTTACTCTTTGGTGCCCCCTACAGGTGTGGGATGTGATACCGCTGTCGTAAAAAAAACCAAACGTCCAAGTGAGTCCTGCGAGTGTAATGGCATCAAAATCCCACAAAAATGTCAAGTGGCCTAAAGCAAAATGAATAAATAAATAAATAAGTGTGGTGCAGGGCTGGAAATCAGAGCTGCAAACTGAGGTATCTCAGCCGCTGTGAGCTCCATAGCAAGTACAGGCCCTGAAACGTGCCTACCCTAGGTTTACAACTTTCTAGTGTTGCTTTAATGTAAAGGCTGCTAAAACGTTTGACTCTACAGTGATCCTGAGGTGCACAATACAACAAAATCAGTCAATTCAAAACATTTTACAATGCACAAAAAGACTGTAAACAAAACAGTATTTCAAAAATATTTCACCAAAAAAATAAAAATAAGTACATTAATTTTGTTTACTGCCTGTTGTGTTATGGAACAAGTGGAGTTTACTATTTTCGAGTTTATATTTGTTTTCTTTATAAAATGTAGTGTCTATTTCCTTGTACATGATAAAATTAGTTCTTCAGCTCATGGCCACCGTACAATTTGGGATTCTAGTTGGCTACGTACGTAAAATGTATTTGCTTGTTTTTATCAATTTGCCCTTAGTTTTTTTTTTTAAAGACACTGCTTATACTCAGATGTAACCCACTTTTTATGTAATTTTGTATTCATGGATAAAGTTTTTTTTTTGTTTTTTTTAAGGGGAAAATAGAAAAAACGGGCTCTTGCAATGCATTATGGGTCACTGGTAGCTAGGCTAGCTTAGCACAACAGCTAACGTTGTTGAAAAGGACAATAATTACTGCTCTTCAGGAGTGGAGTCCACAATTTACAATTTAATTGATAAATTAATGCAAATTTAGTAACTAGGTAGCCAGTGTGTTGATGAGAGCCGGAAGGTAAAGATGGATATGTTCCGTAAGAGAAGTGTAGTGTGGAGCTATTTTAAAGACATAGACTCCAGCACAGTGCAGTGTGTGATCTGCAGTGGTTTTCTAGTCAGAAATAATCGTGGCTCCACCACTCCAATGCTGAGACATCTGCGCCTGAAACACCCCGTCGAAGTCTTCAGTAGTGATGGACGAATTACTGAAAGTGGTGTTTGTGTCGACCATCGGGACATTAAAGTAGTGGGTGAACAGTTCTGCTCCGGTACGGTTCCTTAAAGCTTTTGTCAACAGAGAGTTTGCTTTAGCTAACACGATTGAAATAAATGTGATATTGGCACATTCACACAGACCAAAGTCAGAAATGCCACATAAATACAAAGAGTTGTCCTGTCTGTAAGATAATGTACTAAAATGCAGCAGAATGGGCTGTGGATAACCTGAAAATTAAAACAAATGGCGTTGTACAAGATTTATTTTGGTTTGATGGAACTTCATTTTAGAAATGTAAATAATTACACTTGTGCTCTTTGTACAGCCAATTGTCCAAATTATTTCCATAGAAACCCCTTTTGAATCAGTATCTGCAGCCCTAAATTGAACTTTGCTCTCTTCTTCATCAGTGGAAGTGGCTCTGGAGGAAGGAGACTCTGACAGCATAACCACAGTGAATGATGCTCACCTCAGTGCTGCTATCAGTGGCCTCCTGGCAGCGTCACATGAAGGTCCAGCTGAGCAAATAACACACGCAGAGGCGAGAGTTAACCGTCCTGTAAGACACACACGCAGACGCAGTTTGATTTGGAGGCTCTTTGAGCAGTTGGACAGTTTGGACGCTGCCCGTTGCCGCATTTGCACAAAGAGGTTACATGTAAGTGGCGGCATCAGCAACCTCCGTCGACACTTGTCAAAGAGACACCCTGAGGTGCTCTCTGAGCTACTAGCCAGCGGGCAGCAACCTCCTGCAGACCCACACCACTCAAATGCCGATGGTGTCCTTGTTGAGTCCTTTTTGGGATCGGAGCAAATGCAGGGTTCAGGTAAGCTCATAGGACACTGTTGTTTGTTAGACAACAAGCAAGTGCTCAGGTGCAACTCCTTCTGTCATCTGTAAATACATAACTGAAGCTGACATTGTATGTCTTAACTTAGTATGTTAGTAAACCTGTCTTCTCCTTATATTATTGCTGAGGTGTAAAATAGTCTGAGTCTTGAGCAGGAAAGCAGTTAATCTTGATATTCAACAACAGATGAGTGATTTAGAAGTGTAAACTGAGCGTCTTCAGTGTTGTTGTTTTTTTAGCATGGAAACGACAACAGACCAAACTTTTTAGTTAGATGAAAAAAAAAACTATTTTCTTACATTCTTCAAGACATAATAAATCACAGCTTTCAATTATGTTCACATCAGACATGGATTGTGCCAACAACTGGCACGCGGTCAAAACAGAGTTTACAATGGCATAAAAAGACATCAGCTTTGTTTATATAAATGGATGACACGTTTGTGATGTGCATGTTGTATTTGCGTCAGAGAAAGGGTTCATATAAATATGGGAAGAGGGAAGAAACTGGAAGCTGAATGTTACTACAAAGTTAATTTTACAACAAATTACTTTGTTTATGTCCTGTTTAGAAATGAAAATGTATATTTTCTGGATACCTGACAACAGTGTAAAGCTGGAAAGCCTTGCAGTGCTCTCAGGGTCATTATAAGTTACAGTTTCTTAAACTTCTGTGATTCAAGGCATAAATTGAGTGAATTTTAAGTGATGATGGACATTTGATACTCAGCAGCTTCTCTCATCTCCGTCTCACTCACTTTAATAGATTCGGCTTGAAATTTTTAGCTTTGAATTATGAGTCGTTAGTTAAGACGATAGTTAACCATTTTCTCTTTTCATTCAGTGGAAGTGGCACTTGAGGATGGAAACTCTGACCTCATGACAACGTTGAATGAAACCGATAATCCTGTCATCAATGGCCTCCCGGGCTCAGATTCAGCACAACAGGAAACGCATGCAGATGCGAGTGATGAGAGACCGGCACGCAAACGGAGTTTGATTTGGAGGCACTTTCAGCGGTTGGACAGTTTGGACGCAGCTCGTTGTCGCATATGCATGAGAACGTTGCAGTGTTTCGAAGGCCGTGCCACCGGAAACCTGCGTCGACACTTGTTAAACAAGCACCCAAAGGTGTTCTCTGAACTAGTTGCCAACACGCAGCAGCAGCCGCCACCATCAAACTCAACACAGGACTCAAATGGTGATGGTGGGATCGATGAGACCTCGTGGGAGATGCCAGGTAAGCTGTTAAGCTGTCTACGCTCAATGAGACTAGATGGGCCGAGATGCTCTGCACATGCTTCAATGTTCCCGAGTCACATTTAAGTGCATATTAATACAGCTGAATTACCAGTAAAGCTGCGCTCATTCACATATTTTTCCGTTCGTTTTTGACATTGACTCAATGGCACCAGAAATTGTGCCTGAAAATAAACTGCACGTCAAATCGTGGTCATTTAAACCATTTCCAGACTGTTGCTCTGGTTTAATAAAATCCTGATTTTATGACCAGAGTCATCTGACAAAAACATCATTCAAGTAGCTTAAAGACAACATCTGCCGAGTGACTTAAGCTGTAATTACATCTCTCGCAGAGAAAGTTAGAATCAGCAGAATTTCTTGAATGTTCTCTCACACAGTCCACGCTGTCAGACATACTTCATGATATCAATCGCCCAGTTCCCCTCCAATGCATGAAGGCTGGTCCAGTTAAACAGCCCAGCTGAACTGACTAAGTGGCATATAGGGTTTCAGTGACTTAGAGATCATTATACTCTGAAATTATTTACATTTTACTCAGTGTGCCGACCATTTTGTAAACGGGCGTTTGAGTTTAAGCTGTTGCTACATGTTCAGAAAGACTGTTTCAAACTCTTGAACTGGGTTCAATATTGTAATGGTATCCTCAATATCATCATCAGCACCTCTGCTTTTCCTACTCTGAATGGTCATAATCTGTCCCAACGAAAGAGGCATTATAAGAGGGACTTTTAAAAACTCAATAGTTCAGCAATTGCAGCCACAGTTCAAACTTTATTTTCTTCCCATTCAGTGGAAGTGGATGATGACGACTCTGACATCATCACCCTGAATGAAACTGATAACCCTATCAATAATGGGCTCCTGGACTCCATGCAAGGACACTCCGCGCAGCAGATACCGCGTGCAGAAGTGAGCAGTGACCACAACGAGAGCTGGACACGCAGACATAGTTTGATTTGGAGACACTTTGAGCAGTTAGATAGTTTGAACGCTGCTCGGTGCCGCATATGCATGAAGAAGCTGCAGTGCTTTCAGAGCGGGGGCACCAGCAATCTGCATCAACACTTATCAAAGAGGCACCCAAAGGTGTTCTCTGAGCTTTTATTCAACTGGAAGCACCAGAGCTCAAACAGCGGCACTGCAGCAGAGCAGAAACAGATACCAGGTGAGCTTTTATTTTTGTTGTAGAGTTGTTTGACTTCATTCATGATTTTAATAGGTAGAGTTAAAGTTAACTGTTATAGAGTGGTGTATTTCTAACTGATAGTACTGCTACATGTCGAAAGTGTCTGAAATGGTTTTCTGCACACTAAACTTTTCTCCCTACAGGTGAGTTGAAGGTTTCAGGAGCGTCTGTAGTAGAAAGGCGAATGTTCAACAGGGAGATGGAGCTGATAGAAGCTCTGAGGAGAACGCAGAGGGAGGAGGCTCGGACTCTGGAGCACCAGAGGGAGCTGCTTGAGGTGCTGCGAGCCGCTGGTGCCAGAGAGGCAGAAGTGGAGAGGGAGAGGATTGAGTCGCTGAGGAAAGCACAGCAGGTGGAAGCCAAAGATTTAAGTAAACAGAGAAAAGAGCTGGAGATGGAAAAAGCAGAGCTTCAGAAGAAATGGGAGGAACTTCACCAAGAAAGAGAAAAACTCCTGTCAGGAGGAGGTCAGGAAACCTCCTGATTCTGCTGCACGGCGGCTGCATTCAAGGGAATTCAGTGATTTCTAGCTTCTCTGTAAATGTGATGAGACTAATTCGAACACAGGATAATCTAAAAATATAACCTGGTCTTTTAGTAACGGATGTTTGCTGACAATCTATGCACAGTTATTTAGGTTTGTGTTGCAGCCGGTGTTTTGCCATCACCTGAGCTTCAGATGACTCCACCTCATCCCACATTTATTTCGAAGCCACAACAAGCAATATTCGAATTAGTCTAGTAAGCGGGTAACTTTTGTCTTTTCATTTAGTTTGAGAGGCCGCATTGTAGTTACAGCAGAAAGTCTCTAGTTGAGACCTGAAATGGCAGCAGCTGTAACATGAAGACGATGTCGTGCTGTTGATAGTTGACCTTTTTAATTGAAATAAGTTATTATAAGACCTTTGGGAGAGATTAGAATGAAGTGTAAACTGTTGTATATTTAAGAGATGCTGTAGTTATACTCTTGCCTAAATGTTTTTATTTAGGTGTTGTATTTTTTACAGAGACACTGAAGGTATATAAGATGATCTGGGAGATATTATTTGGAAAAAAAATTGATTTTTTTACAAAGCTCTCCATTATGTCAAGACGTCACCAATGCCTCATTTCTTCAGGAATCCGCTCGGAGAGGGAATAATTTAGAGAAGACGTTTTTCTTGACAGCTTTTCCTCTGCAGACAAATTTCTGCTCTGCCCAGTTATCAACTCAGTGTAACAATGATTTAGTTTTTTGGAAATGCGATAGGTAGTAGTTGTTATTTCACGAGTCAGGGCAAGTAAAACCAAAAGGAAATGACACCTTTTTGGAAGTTATGATTTGGATGGACTGTGTTATCCTTTGTCTAAAAAATACACTTATCTTTTAAGGATCATAGCTAATTTCTTAGTCTGTTTTATCACACAGTCAGGGAACACTGAAGCAGGGTTAGCTTTCTGTGGCATTCCTTCTAATTATACGCACCATGAACGCGTACCCTAGTGAAGAGGTATGTTCTGTGCAACACTGTCTTTGTTATCCTCAATGTAATATAACATCTGCTGTCCAGGGAGAAGTATGATGGAGGAGATTTTTTTATTGTAAATTTAGCTTTTCTACTTCAAATAAACTTTAATAATTTCTGCAATGAGTGGTGGAAGCTCGTTAAGAGTTTTTTTCTTTCTTTTTTAGATAACCCATATGAACCGTAGAACTGATGACACTGGCAATATGTCTGAATTTATTCACACTTAAATAAAAAGCACTTGATTCATCACCTCAGGAGTCATGCGCAGCATCAAACGCATGCGCAGAATTTAGGTTAAATTCCCTATTATTTGACTTCTCAGGTGGTAGTTTTGTTTTGTCACTGCCCCGCCACCCGGGGGACAATGTGTGGATTTCCGCTTCTCACGATTAAGGATAACGTAACCAATATGATTGTTATTTAAAAAAAAAAAAAAAAACCTCCTTGCGCTGTACCCCAGATGGTCATTTACGGAGACGCTGTCTGCCAGACTAAACCCAGGGCGGTGTAGCATGGTGATGACGTCTGCTCCCGTGCTCCGGAGTATTTTTCGTGTGGCGGAAGATGGCTGACAGCGGAGCTTTGGCAGCTAAAAGATGCGACTCCGGCTCTCTGTTTTCTGGGAGTATGGAGGCTATCTCCGCGCTGACGGAGCTGGAGGACCTGGAGAAAGTTTACCAGCAGCTCTGCACAGAGGAGGTTCGTACCAACGGACGCCAACGGCGGCTTGTGTGCTGCCTACGTCATCATTGTAAACTTCCGCGACGCTGCTGCCTCCAAACACTGCTCAGAAGACATTAAGCTACAGACTCTGCTTAGCCAGATGGAGCAGAACTACTCCTGATTGGTTTTAGACATGGTGGTCTTTAAGGGTTTTAGTTTTCTAGACATACAAAGCAGTTCAAGGCAGTGATGTTGGGTTGTTTACTTCATCAACCAGGCATGCAAACTTGCCACCTTTCGGCGAAATTCGCCGTTTTGAAATCAAAATGGGTCATTCTTCTGAATCGCGTAGATCCGAGGAGAAAAAAAAATGGGGGGGGGGGGTGAGCATGTCAACTAGCGAGTGGAACTGTGAACCTCAAAACTACACTAGACCTATGTGACAACAAATGACTGACAAGAGTGGCGTGTGAGAGAACCACTATCACCAATCAGAAGTGAGGAGGGCGAACCCCTATTCACACCCCCCCCCCCCCGGACCACCCCCCTGCTACAATTTGACTGATGTCCTGAAATAGTCTTCATAACGAATTGTGTCGTTAGATCAATTAATGTGCTTTTAATAGTGTCTTTGATACAAGTGTCAGCTAAATGTCTTGATAACAGACTTGAAATAGTCTACAATTCCTCGATATTTCACCGCCTCACAGAACGCTGTTTGTGTTAGTGCTACTCGAGGTAACTGTAGAGTGGCTAACTAGCGCCTTCCACACAAGTTCAGGGCTTTGCTAATACTTTTAGCCAACGTCAATGGAGACCTTAATTGTCGCCGGACTTGGCTTTTTAACGAGGTATGCCCCTTCATAATACCCTCCGATAATCACGGAAAGGGAACATTTTGCCCATTTGAGGAGGTCGTTTCATTCGTCGTGAGTTTATCAATGCAGAGTCCGGAGAGCTCTGCCACAGGTCGTATTTGAGAGTGCGACCCCCATCCCCTCGCTGTTCGCCCACACCCCCGTTGATACCCCCGTTGATGATGACAGCCTACAGGTGCACTCGTGTTCATCCAGTATGATGCACCATCAATCGAAGTTAAAAGGGGGCACAATGTAGGATTACGTAGTGCTCGTGGCATGCATGTCTCAAAACTTACACTGTCATGAAAAAATGCCGTTTAACTAAGCTTGCCGCGAGAATGTTTTTCATGTTAGAGTGCCAGCTGTCGATACAAATTTGTCTCTGGCGGTACGTCAAGTGAATTGCTGATATAAGTTTTTCCCGTGGAGCTCGTTTGGCTCGGCATGCCAAACGTTCACTTTCGTGGTTTAATGACAGCGGACCGTGAAAGTGGTCGGGAGAGTCATCGTTCAGGCTATTACTAAGCATAGGCTGTCTTGGGGCAGTAATTAATTAAACGTTTAATCCTACATACTTGTAGTATCCCTTTAAGGACCATGGGACTAAATTTTTCGTTAAATTTAATGTAATTAAATGTATGATACTACAGTTAAATGCTTTTGAAGACCTGTGATGTTATATATCAAACACATAATAGTACAGTAAATGCAATTGATAGGCCTACTGTACCTATAAATTCATCTTTTATGCTGCACAGCTGTTCTCTACTTAATGCAAATGGGACATACTGTATATTTTATAATATATATTTTGTATAATTTACAACTTAATGCGTCTCATGTTTCCGCTTTTCCGCGCGTGCCGTGTGTCCGTGTACCCTTCTCACCTTTTTCACCCCTGACCAGTTTGCATGCCTGATCAACAGAGCTACTTTTACTGAGGACCATCATGACCATGCACACATCTGTGTTTTGATTAGTTTATGTCATTGTAAAATTATTATTAAATCAATGGTGTAGTTGCTTGAGTCATCCTGTCCTGAGTTATTCTTCTTTTTAACAATGGGAAGTTATATGGAACACAGTAAACAAGTCTTTGTGAAAGAAAGTTAATAAATTAAATGCAGTGAGCTAATTTAATCATCAGTTTGGGGTATCTTTATGTATTTTATAGACAGAAGGGGAGGATTGAGTTTGATAAGTCCAAAGAAATATCATGGGTTTTTTTTGTGGTTTTTGTCTTCACACCACTGCTTCCACTTAACTGCTCAGCACAGATCTGCTCTTAAATCATCAGTTTGTAAAGCAGCAGCTTTGTAAAGAACTTTGCATATTGATATATTGTGGAGTCCATCATACCGTCAGTTAGGCAGACAAAACTTCTCAGCACTTACTACTTCTACTACCTTGGTTTATGCAGAAAGACCTTATATTATGCTGATCAAGTTAGTTGCCATATTCTCTTAAAACCGACAATCCCCTCCTCATAAGTCGTTTTATATACATGCAGAGATTATCGCTAAATATCTACTGTTTCTTTGAAACGATTTATGAATCCTTATATACTGCCACAACCTGATGAATATATAAACCTCTTTCTGTAACTTTGCTGTGCTCTCACAATGCAGAAATCAGAACATGGTGTACATTTGGTATCTTTTATTTATTACAGAAAGAGGTGGAAGGTGAGCTGGACAGGCTGGTGGGCCAGGAGGCGACCATTCACACAAAGATGCTAGCACTGCAGAGGATGGGGTACAGATCACACTGATTGGTTTAGTCTAAAAAGCAGTTGGATGTCTCAGATCTTTAAACGAAAATCTTGATTTTGTTGTTTTTTTGCTGTGCAAAATGCTTCTGCAGACCCAATCTACAGCTGATTGGAGGAGACGCCAGTCAGCTGTCGGGGATGATAACTTTTACTTGCAGCCTGGCTGAAAATGTCAGCCAGAAAGTCAGACAGCTAGACCTGGCAAAGGTAAATACACCTTTTAATTCGCAGAGGAGAGTGTCAGTATAAATGTTGATAATACAAAACACTGGAACACAAAAACATAATCTCTGCAGAACTTGCCATTTTTTCTTTTCTTTTGAGACTGAGGTAGAGGATTTAAATTTCTCATACTTGAAAGGTGCATCACAATGAAGTTTATATCCCATTTTATTTATTGCAGACACGGCTGTATAACGTCATCCAGCGGGCTGATGATATCCTCGACCTAAAGTTCTGTACAGATGGTGTGCAGACAGCGCTACGTAACGAAGATTATGAGCAGGCTGCTGCACACATCCATCGATACCTGTCTCTGGACCAGTCAGTGATTGAGCTGAGCAGGCAGGGAGAAGAAAGTACGAGGCCTCAAGTTCTATTATTTCTGGTTGTTTTTCTAAAACTCCTTGATTGGCCTCCAGTAGATCTTACATCATCAAACGTGAGCTTCCACTGGGAGGTGCGCGTCAAAAGCAATGTCCACATGAACCCCAGCGCACATCCAAGGTTCCCTGTCCTCGTGTTCTATTGAAATGGGATGATCAGGCATTCACTTTACCTGTCTTTTTTTTTTTTTTTTTTTTTTTTTTTTTTACACAAACTGCTGGGTAGAATCTCAAGAATATTAATCTTAGCTTAAACGTGCTTTTTCTCTATGACTCGACAACCACCGTAACCCTACTCACGCATCGTGTCTGCGCAGGTAGCGCTGTGGACGCCAGTCTACTCTTGCTGCAGGAGGCAGAGCAGAAATTGAAGGTCATCGTTGCTGAGAAGCTTGATGAGGCTGTAGCAGCGGTCGACCTGGCGCAGGTGGAGAGGTTTTTCAAGATCTTCCCTCTGCTGGGCCTCCACCAGCAGGGCCTGTCCCGTTTTGGTCAATACCTCTGCAGCCAGGTTAGTACCAAGAGAGCTGCTGTGTCATATTGAAGGGGTTGCAGGGTTTTTTTTGTGTCTGAGGCTTTCCAGTTGTAATTACTCCAAGAGTTGGCATCCGGTTGAATAGAGGAAGGTTCATAACGGAGTGAATTGACCTGGAAATATCTAAGTGGCAGCTATAATAAGAGCCAGTTGAATTATTTAAATGCTAAGGAAAGGAGCTTCAGTGTTTCCCATATTATTTCCTTTAGCAAAAGAAATACTGCATCATCTTTTAAGAAAGAAAGCAGATAATTTTGTCCCACAAGTCCTTGTGGCTGCAACACTTATTATTTCATACAAACTATAATTCGTGTAAATAAATATGAGGACAGAGGGTGAGAGTGAGCAGGCTGAGAAATGAACAGTAATTAACCCATCTCTTTTTCTTTTAGTCAGACATGTGATCCTTTCAACTTAATCACATCCTATTGGGACTCTGTCTCTGTATTTTTTGACTCTCGCTTACACAGCTTGCCTCCAAAGCTGAGGAGAACTTGCTGTTAGCGACAGGAGGTGATCTGGGTGAGAAGAGAGCTCTGCTGATATTCGCAGACACGCTGACACTGCTGCTGGAAGGTGAAAAACGGGTCTTTTTTTTTCTTCTTTTTTTCCCCTCATGTCACTGAACTCCACTGATGTGTTGCTCTGCATTTCCAGGCATCGCTCGTATTGTAGAGACTCATCAACCTATAGTAGAGACATACTACGGTCCGGGTCATCTGTACATACTCATCACTCACCTGCAGCAGGAATGTGACCGTCAGGCCCAGAAAATAGTCGACAAGTTCATCCAGCAGAGAGGATACCACAACAAGGTGTGTGACATCTGCTACATCACATGGTTGTTTACCCTGCATATCCAATCCCACTGAGACCTTGAATCTGTCCTCTAGTTTCAGATTGTTCAGAGTGGCATGATGAAGAGCGTGCCAGGGGAGAGGATCGAGCCGAGGTGTGCATCTGTGGCTGCATTCCCCTTCGTGTTTGGCTCTGAGGTGTTTGTGTTAATGTCTGATGTCTTTCACAAACAGGGAACTGGACCCTGTGCTGGCAGAAGTTACCCTGATGAACGCGAGGGCTGAGCTCTACCTGCGCTTCCTACGCCGGCGCATCATGGCCGACTTTGAAGTGGGAGATGCTCAGAGCATCACACAGGGTAGTTTTATATTAAAGCATGATTTTACACTTAAACAGGGATGTCCAAATCCGGTCCTCAAGGGCCGCTGTCCTGCAGTTTTGAGATGTTTCCCTGGTTCAACACACCTTATTCAGATTAAATAGATCTCTTTCGAAAGATTATCAAGTTCTGCACAAGCTTGCTAATAATGCATTGATTTGAATCTGGTGTCTTGAAGCAGGGAAACATCTAAAACCTGCAGGATAGCGGCCCTCGAAGACCGGATTTGGACATCCCTGCATTTAAGGAAGGTTGTCTTTAGATGTGGTGCTGAAAATGCATCAAAATACATTTGTGTTTTTGTCCGGCAACATTTTTCGAACACTCAGAGCATCAGCAGAACGTGGAGAAGCTCCTGAAACACTGTGCACTGAGCAGGACGATGCAGGAGCTGATTGGATACTACATTCCAATGGAGGAATACTATATGAGGGAGTCTGTCAACAAGGTCAGTTTTACAAAGCATCATTTCTAGCAGAAACTCAGAAAATTTCCATCAAAGTAAGTTTCTCTGACGTTGTCAGGTGGCTTAGTGCTCTTTTGCTACAGAGCAGTGCTCCTGTGTTATGCAGTGTGTGTTTTGGTACTGTTTTTGCTAAAATAAACTAGGCCTTCCCTTTTGGTCATCTAGATGATTCGAAACCTATGTATATCTTTTAGGATGAATAGATACCTTCGCAGTTCAACAAATCACCCATGTTATGTGCAATAAAGAACACCCTTATCAGACGGATGCTTACTTTTGAATTGTTTGCCGATTACAAGTATCATGGATCCTCTCTTCTTTTGGCCTGGACAGTCCTGCATCCATACTTTCCAAAAAGTATTTAAAATTTTGATTCATCAGACCTCTGGATCAGGTCCAGAGAAGACAAAAAAAGTAGTTCTACATCTTGTTTATTTGTGTTTTTTCTTTGCATGGTCGAGTTTTAATTTGCACTTGTGGATGAACTTCCTTCACTGACAGTGATTTTCAGAAATGATCCGGATTTCCAGTAAAACATCATGTCTGTGCTGCCCCAGGGCCCAAAGCTCACATGGCAACTTTCACCCTGCCTTTCAGTATTGTTTGTTGTATAAATAGAGAGATTTCTGTGAGTTCTCTGAATCTCTTAATTATATTATGTAGAGAAGATGCTGAAACCCTCGCTTTCAACAAAGTGTGTTCATTCAGACATTTCCTCAGAGGTATCTTTGTACCATTTTCAATTGGACTCAGGATTTAAATGGTCTTCAAATCACTGCATTTTGATTTTATCTCCAGTTTACATTGGGTAACAACTTTTTTGAGAAAACCCTCAAGTGTCTTTATTTGATTTAGCGAGGCTTGGGGGTGACAATTAATTATGAACATGAAAAAGATGTGGGTGTATATAGTTTGGAGGAAATGTGATTTCCAAACATCAGCAGCCGCTGCAGGCTGCATCAACAACAACAAACCAAACTTGGAGCTTGAGCTTCAGTGTTGGAAGGCAGCATGTTTTTACAGGGAATGTAAATGGCCCTGTGGTCTTACATTATGTGTTTGACAATGAAATGTAACATTTTTGCAAGTAGATTTTTCATACAAGTAGATAAGACATGAAAATAAGTCCAAGTGCTTAACAAAGCTATATGAAATTGGGTTGTTTATATTGGGATATAACTCTTAATCATTTATCACCCTCCCCTCCCTCAGGCTGTTGCCATGGATACGCATGAAAAGGGTCAGCTGACCAGCAGCATGGTTGACGATTGTTTCTACATTGTAAAAAAGTGCATAAGTAGAGCTTTATCGAGCTCCAGCATCGACTGCCTCTGTGCGATGATCAACCACGCTAACTCTGTGCTGGAGTCTGACTTCAGGTGCTCAGCTGCCACATCCACCTAAAACACTCAATATGTTTTTAAAATCACTGCCTGACGTCTCATACGTGTGCTCCCTCCTGCCCGGTCTCCTTTCCCATGTCAGGGAGGTGCTGTATAATAAGCTGCGGCAGGGCTTCCCGGCCACAACGCTGCAGGACATCCAGCGTGGCGTGAGCAGTGCGGTCAGTCTGATGCAGAGCAGCTTACAGCAGGGCAAGTTCAACACTATGGGCATCGAGAGCACTGAAAATGCCAAGGCTGCATTCCTGGTAAGATCAATTAGTCAAACATGTACAATCCTGCGTCGCCCTCGAGCAGTTTTTTAGAAACTGTTGGCAAGTCTGTGACAGTTTAAACATTCACATGTTAAACCCTTTTTTTAAAATTAGATCACCCGGAATAAAAAGCATGAATTGCCTTCTCTGATGGTGCTTTAAGTCTTAAAATGGCTAATTGCTGAAGGTAGCTCTGTATCCAAATCAATTTAACTTGAAAAAACAATAAAAGGTTTACAGCAAATTCACTTGATTTCAGTATGTTATATTTTTAAAGACTAAATCGAGTTGTACTGAACCGTCCTGTCTTTATGCTATCTGTACTGTCCATCGGTTACATGTTTTGTTTTCACCCCTCAGGTGACTCTGAATAATGTGGAGGTGTGCAGTGAGAATATCACAACTTTAAAGAGAAACCTAGAGGTAAGTTGCACGTCATTCCCAAGGCTCTGCCTCACCTCTGTTTATTTTATTAACAGTTTGCACCATTTCTTGAAAAACTGAATGTCTTGTTTTTGACAGAACGACTGCTCCAAGTTGTTCAGTCAGGGGTTCGGCTCTGGAGAACAAGCCAAGATCGAGAGCTGTTTGTCTGACCTTGTCAGTACGTCCACAAAGTTCAAGGATCTCTTACAGGTTGGACGCAGACACGCACACAGCAGTTTACCTGTATGAGCTCTGAGAGGTACTTAGGGTGAAAGCCACTGGATGGGGAACCACTGTCTGTGTGACAGATAAGTGCCCCGTGTAGTGGAGGCTTATCATTTGACCAGTCACAGAACAGAGAGAAGAAACAACCAGACTGGAAGGAGATCTGTTTAGGAGGTTCTTCTAGAACTGAAACGAGCATTTTTCAGCAAAAACGTTTTTTCATATAGACATGTTACAAATTGTGTGTCTGTGAGACATGCAGTAGCTCTCTTTGTTTAACGGCATCTTTTACTACAGAGAAAAGGATCCCAAACTCTAATTTTATTTCTCAGGAGGGTCTGACAGAGTTGAACACTACAGCCATAAAACCTCAAATCAAACCCTGGATCAGCGGCTTCCTGTCCATCTCACATAACATTGAAGAGGTAATTGTCTCACAGTTGGTAAAAAAAAATAATTCAGTGCTCATGACACATGTAAGTGTTGGCTGTCCTCACAGGAGGAGTTTAATGACTACGAAGCCAACGATCCCTGGGTGCAGCAGCTCATCGTTAACTTGGAGCAGCTCATGACTGAGTTTAAGGTATCCACACCTCTTAAGCTTTGACTTGATTCCTGAATATTTTAGTCTCGCTTTGCCTTTTGAATTTCCCCCATTGGGGGATAAATAAAGTATTTTTTCTATTTCTTTCTTTCTTTCTAATCTTCACTTTCTTTCCTCACCAGACAGCCCTCTCTCCTGTCATCTATGACACTCTGACCAGTCTGATGACCAGCTTGATATCTATTGAAATGGAGAAGACGGTCCTCAAATGCTCATTCAGCAGGGTGAGGGGCTGCGCTCGGCCACAAGGTGGCAGCGAGTTTCCTGTGCACACTGAAGAAAGTGCTCCTGCAGTGATTTATTAATGAGTCTAGAGAGGCCTGTAGGAGAGGGTGTTTCCGCTTGGATTAGTTGCATCTGCATACAATATAATGAGACCTCAGCTGAGCTGTTTTCCACCTTCTGATCCTTTTGTTGTAGCTTGGAGGGTTGCAGTTTGATAAAGAGCTTCGGTCTCTTGTGGCGTATCTTACCACTGTGACCACCTGGACCATCAGAGACAAGTTTGCTCGTCTCACACAAATGGCCACCATCCTCAACCTGGAGCGGGTAATTTAGTCTATTTGATTCCCACACAAACAAAGCACACACCTTTTAATAATTCGCATTTAAGAGGATTTACACCAGCGGTGAACTGTATTAAGGTAGAAACAAGTTCAAGTTTATAATAGAAATATTCTTCCCGTTTTGTTTTGTTTTATCTACATTCTCTTTAACGCTTTTTGATTCAAACAAATCTAAAACTAAAATTTGAATATTTTGCCTCCTCATTTTTGGATGGTGGAAGCAGACGTATTTTTTCTCCCACTTTGCACTGAACTTATGGCAAGAAAATAAAAGCCTCACAACCTCCAGTTTCCAAGGTGCACTGATTGCAGAATGAGACTGAACAGTAGAGCACCTCTGGAACACACCATCTGGTGCCAAGTAATGATGTTGTGGTTCTGATTGTCTGTTGTTCCATTTGCATGTCGAGGCATGTTGGTCTGATTTGGTTTGATGTGGAAATCCAAGTAAAGGTTTCAGTCTCATTTGCTTAGTGTGTATGTCTGGTGACGTCAGCCTCGGGATTATGCTCGTACTTGCATCCATCAGTGATAATGACAGTAAATAATCTTTCGTACATGGTTTAACAGAATCTACTTTGTACGTTTTCCTACAGATATTTACCATGTCCCCAGGTTAACTTGTACCCATTTATGCTGCAGGTAACTGAGATCTTGGATTATTGGGGCCCTAACTCAGGCCCACTGACGTGGCGGCTGACCCCAGCTGAGGTGCGTCAGGTTCTGGCGTTGCGGATCGACTTCGGGAGCGAAGATATCAAGAGGCTGCGACTATGATTGCTGTGAATTATCCACCTGCTGCTCGCTGAAGAGCTCAATTCTTGCATCATCCACGGTTCAGTAAATGGACGTGGGCACGTCGTAGACAAATGGCTGACGGTTTCTTTTATTCTGAAGCAAAAGACACTGATTGTTCTTCTGGCGCTTCTGCTCCTCTCCCAGCTGATGCCAGTCTGTATCGGTTACAGCTGAGCTTTTAGAGACACGGGGGCTTTGGTTTACGTGGCAGTGATTTATTTGATGTTAATTAACTGTAAAATGTGTAATTAAAATTGTAAATGTGTGATTGTATCACAGTGGGAATTCCAACCTTTTAACCTGTAACTGTCTGCGAGAAACGAGGGCAGCCTGGGACTGAGGATTGGAGCTCTGGGGCTGTCAGTGAAACAGAGCAGTAATGAACATCATACCCATTAAACTGACAGAAGCAGGTCAGACTGATCCAGCCTAGTCATTCAATGTATGAATAGCTCCTTGTCTGTGATGGTGGAACACTTTTAACCTAATAAATTGAGAGCGGTTTCGTTACGCTTCTGATCCCTGCTCTCCGCTACGTTTCAATGCTGCACTGTTTCCATGCAAGACCTGTTCCCAATCCATTATACAGACCGTCGTGTGAAAAAGTAAGTACACCCCGTTTCATTTCTTAGGTATTACATATCAGGACTTAGAAAAAAACAAACACATCTCATGTTGTACTTACTAGGTGTTAAAGTGAGGCGAATAAAACCAGATGAACCTAACAACATATTACACTTAGTCATTGTTTACTTTACAAAAACTAAGCCAAAATGTGTGTTTAATATTAAACACTATTTTTTTTTCAGCCATTCTGTGATAGATTTGGTTATTTCCATGGAATCATTGTTCTGTTGCGTGACCCAATTTTACTATAGAATACTCTGCTATACAGAGCAGTCCATGGTCAACCCGATAACTGCAAGGTGTCCAGATCCTGGACACCTCTATCTGGACCAGGTCCAGGTCCTGGATACAGCTGCAGACCATCAGCCCTCCACCACTGTGCTTTTTCACTTGGAAGGAGGTGTTTGTGCTGATATGCTGCGCTCGGTTTTCTTCAACCGTGCTGCTGTGCATAACGACCAAACATCTCCACTATGGTCTCCAGCCTGACCAAACATTGTTCCAGAAGTGTTGTGGTTTGTTCAGATGTAGCAAGAAGAGGCTTTCTCTTGCAACCCTTCCAAACAAGCCATACTTGTCTTTTTCTACTTGTACTGACATGAACTTTAAATATCTAAATTTAGATATTTATCTATGATTTCCCTTTGGGATAAATAAAGTGTATTCTCATTTTACATTTACATGCTACCTGAGGCCTGTAGAGGTGTCGCTCTGTTTGCAGTTTCTCTGAGCAGTGCACCATCTGACCTTGGGGTGAGCTTGCTCGGACGTCCGCTCCTGGGAAGATTGACAGCTGTCTTGAATGTTTTCCATTGTGAATAATCTTGCACACTGTCAAATGATGGACTCCAAATAGTTTGGAAATGGCCTTATAGTCTTTCCCAAATTGATGGGCAGCAAGAATTGCTTCTCTTAGATCTTTGTTGATGTCTTGCTGAAGTGCTTAAACTTGCTGATGATCAATTAATCAAATACATTCGATTAGCAGTGCCTGGCTGCTCCTTAATGCCTTAATTCTTATGGAAACCGTAAGAGAGGACTTTCTACACATTGCTTTTTCATTTTGTCTTCATGTTGAATAAATAATGACACCGTGTTATAAATCATTTATTGTGGTTCTATGTCCCTCATTTTGAGACCTGGTAAGGAACAGATTATTTTGTATTGTGTCCGGATACATAAAACCTTGGTGTACTCTCTTTTTCACATGACTGTATTTATGACTTTAAAAACAAAGCTTTGTTCACAAGGCAATGAAGCATTAAAAGTGGTGCACTCATAATGTTCAGCCTAATTTCCTGGTCCAACCTTAATTCTGCACAGATTAAAGCGGGTCAGAGTGTGCAGGGAACAGCGCTGTGAGCGTACAGCTTGTCATCAACCCTGTTACCTTGCAACATAAATGGACTCAGACCAACACGGCAGGAATAGTTAGGAAAAGTGTGGCTTTAATGTAAACACAACATTCGATTGGCTCAGCACAAACATTCCACATGAGAGCAACCAATAAACTACTGAATAGGATGGGGTGCAGCACAAAAACATTCACAGTAAAAAAAAAATCTGGTATAATCATAATATATATATACAGTACGGTGCTTTTAAGGTGAAAATGGAGATAGGATATGAGGACTGGTGTGATGGGTAAATAGAATACAGGGATGGGAAGATGAATTTCTGGGTGCACAGGTGTAAATGGAGAGCTGTACTTTTTCTCTATGAAAAGAGAAACGTGGCAGACGGTGGGGATAGTGGTTCACTGATCAGGGGAGAAAAAAAACAAACAAAGAAAACAAAAACTCTCGAGACAGAGGCTGCCTCAAATGATATTGTTCTCCTCGTGCGGTCTTCTATTTCTACACAGATTCACATCGAAGGGTCAAGCACCACACAGAGAAGAAGATGTCATTGGAGGGCTGCTTTACACCCTCTGAACGGATATCGGTGCACCCCAATTTTATCATGATAAGGAAAAAACATGTGGCACGGGATTTCAGGAGGTAGGAGGAGGCATGTAGGGCATGAGGCTTAAATAAATAAATCATTCAATGATAATAAAATCTTATATATGTCACTTAAATAGTATAGTCAATAGAATGAGCTATGACTTCTGATCCTATTCCCCTATCTGTCATTCTCAGATGGTTGGCACCAATATGACTTTTTTTTTTTTTTTTTTTCATTTATTTAATTTTTTTCTTTTAAAGATATCATTGGCTGATAGGTCTTTCCTCACGCTACAAGAGACCGATGGCGATGGGCGGCCACTATAAACATAAGAATCCTCTCTTTCATCATGTTTAAAAGTAAAAAGAGAAAACAGAGTGGAACAGACCTGCAGGCTACTCAGTCATGTGTGGGTCTGAAGGAAAGTTAAAACAGCCTCCTTCTTTCCATCCATGACCCTCAGCCACGAGAACAGCACCTCCCCGATACCATCTTCATCATCATCATCATCTCCACCTTCACACACACAGCAGCTCTTCAAACGGAGCACCAGAGGCTGTATTCAGAGTGGATATAAATGCCACAAAGAATGGGCCCACGCTGTGTTTACGAGTGACAATGATCACTCATGTCGCATTTCTGGGTTCTCAAAGTGTCGCAGGACAAGGTTCCAGCTGAATACACCCCTGGTGCTTCTGACCTTCCCAGTTGTTGACACAGTTATCAACAAAACATGACACATTCAGCTCAAAAACACATTTTTAAATGACAAAACTGGGGGGTTTCATACTTAAAATAAGAGGACGGGAACAAATCATGGCAATAATCCGGTGTGGTGACTGGCGGCAGCTCTTTGGGTCCATTTGGACGTGTAGAATTACATATTTATGTGTTTAAGTATCATCAAAATTATCATTAAATAACACCTCACACACCCGATGACAACCCCTGTGCTTCTGGCCGGGCTTCAGTATAAGCCACATCCTCTAAGGTTGTTTGCAATAATGATGTCAGTGACGGCATCAAACACTACCTGGATGTTTCCTGTGTCTGTGGCACAGGTCAGGTGACAGTAGATCTCCTTGTTGGGAGAGCGGTTCTTACTCTCAAACTGAACCTGAATATATGCAGTAGCATCTTCGTAAGTATTAGCACCTGGACACAAATGGAGGAAACAGAGAGAGGAGCGTGAGAGGAAAAGCACTTGGTTAGTCAGCATTTCTCAGGAAACACGGGATGAAGTAAGGTTCCTGGACTCACCTGTGTATTCTGGAAAACAGATCGTCAGCGGTGACTTCTTTATCTTCTCACCAAACAGATCTTTCTTGTTAAGGAAGAGGATGATGGAGGTGTCGATGAAGAACTTGTTGTTGCAGATAGAGTCAAAGAGCATGAGTGATTCGTGCATGCGGTTCTGCAGGAAGAATACGTTAGGCTTAGTATGAGGTGAGCGTCCGGAGGAGGGTACTGAACGAAGGAGGGACTCCAGTTAGATATGAACTGGAAGTCGTTTTTTCCATAAGATCCAGTTTACAATTTGAATGACGGCATTCGTGATTTTATAATCCTTTCCTCTAAAAGTTTTATTTCACTGAATATCACAGAGGAGCAGATGAACGTTTCTTGTTAAATTAGCCACAAGCACCTAGCTGAAGTGTAATAAATTATTCTACAATTGCCGTACTCCTCATCAAACTGAAATGTCTGTGTTTAGACGGAGTTTCATCGCTTGTTAGGTGCTCCTCTGACACATCTTTAGTTATAACAAGGGTAGTTCTTAAAAAATAAATATCATTGACACGTGTGGTCTCAGAAAATTGAAATAACTAAGACACACTCACGGTTGTTTCGTCTTCATGGAGCACCTGGTCGTATCCACTCATAGCAACACAGAAAATAATGGCTGTCACATCCTCAAAGCAGTGGATCCACTTCTTCCTCTCTGACCTCTGACCTCCAACGTCAAACAGCCTGGAAAAGGAGGCAAGATGACAGTTCAGACCCGGGCCTTACAAATCCCTGAACCACGTCGACATCAGTTGACTCGAGCTGCAGCAACTCGCCTACCTGAAATGCAGGTTTTTGAAGGTGAAGTGGGTTTCGACGATTCCAGTGGTCTTCACTCGAGTTCTCAGGATATCCTGCTCTGTGGGCTGGTAGTCTGCACCACCAATCCGTTCTAGACTGTCCAGGTAGCTGTTGACAGCAAGAAGGAAAATGAAAAAAGACCAGATTAGACGGCTGGGGTTCTCTAAAAAACTAACACAGGTGTTTTATGGTCTCTTTGTTGTACTCACTATTGAGCAGAGTCATTAAGCTGGTATTCACGAGCACGGTTGAAGCACTCCTGAGTCCCGGCATCAGCCCATACACGCTTCATAGCAGAGAGAAGCTCCGCAGAGTACGGCTCTGTGTCCTCCATCCGAGTGACCACATCACAGACCAGCTTAGCATCAGCCTGGATAAAACACGTTTCATAAGTTTCAGGGCAACAGCATCTAAGATATATCTGTTTTTTTATTACTGATCATTGGCTGATTTTTCCCCCTTAATATGATGCATGAAATATAATGAATTAATTTACTATCTTTTTTAATATTTTTTTTCTTTTTTAAAGGGACAATACAAATTAATAACAGGTCACAAATTTCCAGAAATCATTTTTAAAAAATGATCATCTCGACATGAGGAACACACTAGTCGACTGATACTGTGATTTGTATTCGTCCATTTCCTGTTCTCCTTTTTAATTTCATCGATCCACAGATCCCAGTCCTGCTCTGGTACTCTCACACCTAAATATTTATTTATATGTATATATACAATCTCTGTGTCTGTAGGTGAGTGTACAGGTGAGACTAACTTTACGGTCCTTGTCTCCAAACTCGATGCCCAGGGAATCCATGGCTCGAAGGATGGCTGCCAAGCTCTGGATGGTGTTGCTGTAGACCACAGGCTTATACTGCTTCACATCATCCCCAGAAAAGCCATCTTCGTGGATAATCCTGCATGCGTACAGAGATATTATCGCTAGAGGCACAAGCCTGGACTCCACAGGAAAAAGGTCTCACACGTCCATATGTTCCTGCATTTAAAATTCCTGTCTTCTTACAATAAAAGCTCCACATGTTCTGAGTGTGTGTGTGTGTGTGTGTGTGTGTGTGTGTGTGTGTGTGTGACGTGATTTCTATCATACAGTTTCTCATCCTCTCCCACTTGTTTCAACCATCTCCACCATCTTTAAGTGTGTCCATGCATAATGGGGAAGAAATTGATCGCATTGTCAGTCTGTGATGTGCACTCAGGCAGTAATGTGATATTTCAACCAGTTCCAATGCATGGTGGGAAACGGACTGAAATCAATCACTGAAATATCTTCATGAAACTGACCTGCAACTCACAGTCATACTTTAAAAGAAGCTTCTTGTCAGCTCATGTGCAAACATTAATTGACAAATGTGAGGAAAATAGATGAGGGATGATGGTTTTCATGAATTCATCTCATCAGTGCACATTATGAG
Organism: Odontesthes bonariensis; assembly: GCF_027942865.1. Taxonomy (NCBI): domain Eukaryota; kingdom Metazoa; phylum Chordata; class Actinopteri; order Atheriniformes; family Atherinopsidae; genus Odontesthes; species Odontesthes bonariensis. Next base: position 24,415,268 of record NC_134506.1, on the reverse strand, counting down.
AATAATTTTTTTACAGCTGAGATCAGCACCACCTGGCCTGAATCTCCCTAGCACCATCATCAGATTTAACAGTTTTATGAAATAAAACATTAACCTTCGTGGGGGGGGGGGCAGCTTTGCAGGGCAAATAACTAGCTGCAGCTGGTGATTGTTTTGCTCTTGTCCATGACAGTCCAGAAAATAATGATTATTTCTATATTTATTGCAACTCGAGGTCTCAACATGTATGACAACCTTATCAAACCCAAAAATATCAGATTTGCTATCAGGAACAGCAGTAGAGAAACAACAGAAATTACAGTTTAATCGTTTAATTTGTTTTCTATAAATCAATTAACTGATTATCAGCTTAGTCACTGACTTCCAAACTGTAGAACAATATAATTCAGCTGTACAGAATGTCCCAGTGGTGGTATCTCACCACCAGTACTGAAGGCTTCCTGGGATAAAGCCTAAAAATAAGCTGTGTTGCTATTCAGATTGTTTAAATCGGTGAACACATAATCTTCATAGTCAGTATTATTACTTGAATTGTTGGTTATTGTCTGGATTAACAGACAAATAAAACCTGACTTTTTTTATTTAGGAAAACATCAGTTATCATCCTAATGTTTTTGTTTATTTCTACTATCATGGATAAAACATTTTGGTTCCAGTTATATGGACAGTATGAGTTATTAATGAACCCCTAACAGACCAATCACAGAGTCTGAAAACGCAAAAGTATAAAAATAGACGTCACTGACATTTTTGCAGCTGCAGCGGAGTAGCAGCAGCATATTTGTATAATTCATCAAATCCACACGCCAAACCTTACCCATTGTGTGCATCATTTCAACTCAATATAGTTTGCATTTTCTGACCATGTTAAACTGTTCTTCTCCTCAGTCTCCATCTCTCCTTCACGGTGCAGTGATAGAGAAACCACACATCCGGCCCAGCCTCTCTCCCATGGATCAGACCACAAGGAGAGCCTCACAGCTGTCATACTAACCTTCCGCAGGTTATCGTCACATACTCCGCGTATGTGACGATGATGAGACCACGAATCACAGCAGCGCATACTACATGTACCCACCGATACCTAAACTTTATGACCAAAGGTGTGTAGTAAAACCCATCCATCCGCTGCTTGCTTAGGCTACAGCAAGCCCTGAGAGTGTCTGTAAACATTATCTGGACCAGCGTCTTGGGTTCAGTGCAGAGCACCGAGTTACGGGTAACCAGGGAGCACGGGGAGGGTAATGAGGTGTATGGAGGAGGAGAAAGCAAGGCACGGAGGGAGGGTGCAGTCAGTGCAGTGCAGGAAAGAGCTCTCACTGCTGCCCACAAACACTGCGAGAGATGTTCCGCAAGACAAAATATGTATAAGGGCTGTGTCTTTTTCGAGCTGAAAACATCCCGAAACCTGACTAAGAGGTCAGTCTTTTAAAACATCAAAGAGTGATTTAGCTTAGACAGGGGCAGGTTTAGATGCGGTTTTAGAAGCCATATTTCTGCGTAAATCCGCTTTATAGGCAAAGTACTCCCGGCGATATCGGGCACTTAAAGCCATTAAGACTAAAAGCAGAGGTATTCACTAATGGAGCAGTTGTGACCTCACAATAATTTACACGCACGCACACAAACACACACACACACACACACACACACACACACACACACACACACACACACACAAGAACAACACCCACACATCCCCAGCCGCACACTCCCTGTAGTCAAGTAAAAACCTCGTTAACTACATTTCAGCACCCCGGCAGTGAACAGCACCCTGGGACGCACCGGTGAGGCTCAGCAGCCTCATTGACTGTCTGCAGGAGGTGCTCGAGTCACCGACGCTCCTCCTGGGCTTCGGCCTCTCGAAACATGGCGGCTCAACCTGCCTCAGTGCAGACAGAGGAGGCGCAATCTCGGGCCTTTCACTCCGGTTGAGTTGAGGAGCGTCAAAATAAGTTAAAAAAAAAATGTAAAAAACGGGCAAATACTTACTTCATCTGTTTGACGATGGTGCTTTTCCCGGACTCTCCGCCGCCTGTAAAGAACGGAGGGCAGAGTGAGAGCCGGCAGAGAAATCAGTACCACGGAGAGCACCTCCGCCCCACGCAGTCCCACCATAAGCAAACCGAGCCGAGGCGCAGCAGCCCTGCGGCCACGGAGCCTCTTCTCTTACCGAGCAGGAGCAGCTTGACGTCCTTGGCGGCGACCACCCCGTCCTCCTTCAGGTTTTTCTCGATGGCCTTGCTCCGGTCCAGAGCTGCGCGCTCCTCGGCGCTCAGTGTACATCCCATGTTTCCAGGCGAATGAGCAATCCCCGGTCCGCCCTGTCCCTCGCCGACTCTCTGTCTCTGAGTTGTCTCTCGCTCGCGCTCTCCTCCCGCGTTGTCTGCTACAGCATTAGGCCCGGATTGAGGGCGAAACAGAGCCGGGATCCCGAATCGGTCTTTTCTCCGTGACTGTGTGTCTCGCACTCAGTCCCCTCTCTCAGAGGGGTTTGGGGGGTGGGGTCGTTATGCTCGAGCCTGCTGGGTTGGGGTTGTTGTTAGGTGGGGAGGGGGGGGTGTCTCTACCTCTCTCTCTTTCTCGCTATCTCTACAGGGCGGCGCTGACGATGACGACGGCGAGCGCGAGCGATTTCACCGTATCTTTTCACGAAGCCAGGAAGGAGGGGCACGAGAGGAAGAGGAGGGAAGCAGGGCTGGCCGCGCGAGACTCACCTAACAATCTGGTTTACGTCAAAGCCGCCGACCTCTAATCACGTCCGATGATAGATTATTCAAATGAAAGGGCCATGTAAATGGCAAATGTTGCCCTCTTGTCTCGGGGTATTGGAGGAAATTGTGTCGTTGTAGTAATTAAATCGTCCTAACACGGTCATCGTTGCTCTTCTTCTATTCTCCGGGACCCGGATGACGTTTAATCATGTTGTCAACAGTATAATTAGGTCTGAGAAACACCCGGTGGTCGACACCGAGCATCAGGTGAACACCCAATTACGCCTGTTATAAAGCAGGGACGTCAGGTTTGGAAAGTGTAATAATTGGGCTCATATTAGGCTATGTGTGGTGCGATATGTAAATAAGACTGAAAAAAATATAGCTACCCTACTTTATTACCTCAAAACATCAAATCAAACTCCATCCATCCATCCATCTATCCATCCATTTAATTCCTCGGTCGGGTCACGGGGGGGCTGGAGCCTATCCCAGCGGTAATCGGGTGAGAGGCTGGGGGTACACCCTGGACAGGTCACCAGTCCATATCAAATCAAACTCTTGCTTTGAAAATATTGATTTGAAAAGTGTCACCAGGCTTACAATACAGGCAGCAAAGCAAGTCAGTAGACTCAAAATAGTACTAGTATTTTAAATATATCCAAAATGTCAAAAGTAGAAATACACACTATAATAACACATTACTATACACACTCAATATATTAACATACTATTAATTATACTACTGCTAGACAGTTTGTTCAGTACGAGTTCAACATATTTTATGAGATTTTTCGCATTGAAAATCTTAAAACTTTCAAACTGCTGGTAACTATTTGTCCAATTGGTTGTTTATTTTTTTAACAGTCGTTTTAAAACGCGCCTCAGTGTCATGTCCCCTGTCTAAAAGCACATCTCACTGTGGTTTCAAATACACTTCTGAGCGCATCAGTTCAGCTTTGGTGCAAAATGCCCCTCAAAAACCTAATAGTTACCCAAAAAATGGCCCATGCTGCTGCAGACAAATGTTCTCACTCAGCTTGATGATATGCACATATTAAAGCAAAGGTGACCTCATTTATATACGTGGTAGCAACAAGGCAATGATGATGATAAGAATAATTTTCAAAGGTGTTCTGGAAGAATCATTATTTGTGTTATTTTGTCGCTCAAAATGCAGCATATTTCAATCTGCAGGACATCTTTTGCAGTCTTATTTATTTCCAAAGTTAACTATGGTGAGTTGAGACCTTTGGGAATTTGCAGTTGATGTAATATGACTGAGGGAAGCATTCATTCAAAGATATCTAATAGCAAATGCTGTCAATAACAGCTTTGGAAAGTCATCTCTTTTTAAAAAAAATAACTCCTTTAGTCATGCACAGTGGTTAGAGCAGATGTAGAGTTGTGCAACTCCATTTATCAAAACTAATAAAACTGCGCATGTCTGTGTTGGGGGTTGTGGTTTTACCATAGAGCGGTAACAAGTGTGTTATAAAAGCTTCTAATCCAACACATCACATCTGGATGGATGGTCAAGAAGAGTATGAAGGGGGAAGGATGGGGCTTATAGTGGACTCTGAGTGAGACCAGCAGAGGAGCTGGTTTCATCCATCAGTGAATCTTCTCTATGACAGCCAGGCTGAGATAAAACCTCCCCACACACATCTCAGATGAAGTCTCCTCCTCTTTGCCCTGAAGCTCCCACAGCGGGACCCCACACCCACACTGACCGACAGCATTGGCAATCAGCGATTCAGTCGTATGAACATGTGCACGTGTGTGAGTGACGGCGAGTGATGGCTAAGAGGGAGGGAAAGAGGGATTAATACTAAAATTATACCTGAGGGAATTTTGACGAAATTATGTTTTCAGCTTTAATTACACTAATGCATCAAACGCAAACACAAAGCCTTTTTTTCACAGCCATTTAATTTGCAAGAACCCATTTTATAGAAAAAAAAAAAAAAAAAAAAAAAAAATCAATAAACTTCAGTTGTGCAGTCATTAGAAACAAGACCCAACATGTTTCATCTGAAAATGGACTTGTAAAGCAGAAATCAAAGAGGCGCATGATGAAAACTGTTTGAACAGTGCACTAAACTCCTTTCTTTAACAGTGATTATCTCATATAAATGAAAACAACTACCACTAATACTAATAACTGAAAATCAAATCCTGATATGAATCATCACACTCTCACAGTGGTGTGTTTTCATGAAACACGCACGCACACACACACACACACACACACACACACACACACACACACACCCCTCGGGAATGATTTAAACGTGAGGAAAACAGACGTCAAACAAGAACAACCACGCTGTATGTAAAAGCAGGCGGGACAACGCCCCAGCTCCTCGTGCAGAGGACCCGTCCCCTCAGTTTTTACGACTCCAACACAGAGTTACTCTCTGGGCTGTATCTCCAGAATATTTTCAGCCAGGCTGGTGAGTTTGCTGTCCTCCAGAGCTTTGACCAGTCGACTCAGATTGGCCGCTCTCCCCTCCGACTGGATGAAGCGGTTGAGCAACTGATAGGCTTGCTCGTACAGACCTTCTCTCTCGTACTCGTAGGCCAGGTTGTCTATGGCCGGGCCCTTCAGAGCGCGGCAGCTCTTCCCCAGGGCCCTCCCTACATGCTTCCACTGACGGCCCACTCCATTAGAAAAGCTCTGTACATCTGCAGCTGTCAGCATTCGGTCCTCTGGTGGGCCAAAGAATAAAGCACAGAGGAATAACACATTGATATAAACTGTGCTTTACTGAGATTGCATAAACTCTGCTTTGTAAACAAACATGTATGTGTAAATACAAAAAAATTCACCAGAATACCTTACAACAGGCAATTGTTCTTTTGCCAGAGGGATGAGTTGCAGAGCATTTCATTAAATAGCTTTACACACAAACCCACTACATGTTAGCATGTTGCTATTTGGATATTCAGCTGTTAGATAGAACACAGGGCATTTTTGAAAACACATTCTACCACATTAGATAATTTTGTAACACACGATGACAGCTTAAAAATAGACCCTATATGTGGATGTACCCTTGAGGAAGAACATTAACAGTTATTAGGAGTTCACGCACTTTTAGCACTAAATCCTGCAAAATACAGTACATCACCCTTTAGCTCCCTTTAGCTCCTCTATCCTCCCTTGGAGGTGGTTTTCTGTCTGTCAGCTGTCAGCTGCTGAGTGCTGTGAAGTGTTCAGTGGACATGCTGAGCAAGAGCAAATATCTCTTATCAGAGCCTGAACTAAAACAGTTGTCGCAGGCCAGAAAACTGAAACCAAATCAGTGAGCTCATAGACAATAAAGAGCCCCGTGAAGCTGAGAGAAAAGGCAGCTAAAGCTGTCACTGCCCGCATCAAACCTCCCCCAAAGTAACACAAACTCATCTGATTCGGTGTTAAGATGAAAATACCAACCAGCACAGCTTTAACATTATACATTCACATAATCATACACTGAACTATCTGGTGTCTACTGTCCCATCATCATTATCTTTTTAAAAACTAAAGGATGACTTGTGGCATATTTTCCCCTGTCCAATAAAACCGCCAACATCAATTACCAAAGCCCAAGAGAACGAGTTAAAGTCTGCTTTTTATTACAGCCGAGCAGCTCTGTTCTGTTTCATATTTCAAAGCTTAAAGTAAAGCTGCTGCATCTCATTCAGCTCTTTTAATTTAAATTTCAAGTGACCCACCATGAAATCAATCCAAATATGAAAACCAAATACATTATCTGATTCCACTAATCTCTTCCCATAGACTGGTAGCCATCACTTTATAAAAGGCTGGATTATAGAGAGCTGGAAAACAGCAATGCACTCATGAGCTGTCAGAAAACCTAATACATGAATCAGCCAAAAAGGTGCATGTTGTGAGTGTGATAACAAGCATCTGAGTGCTTGGTGTGTTTGGTTGCTTTTAGGGTGTAGACCACCAATATTACAGGGTGAGCATGATAGCAGCAGCAAAACCAGATTCTGGACAAAGATGCATTAACAGGAATATTTTCTATCTGATGCTCACTGTATTCTTGGACTATAATTTATCCAATTGGATTTCACTTCAGAGAAAAACACAAACAAACTGGGTTTGAGCGAACTCTTGGCGACCATATTTCCCTCAATTAACCTAAAATAAAAGATTTTAAAGACACATCTAATATAAATGCTATTTCAAGCTCTGCTGTGGCTTATAGTTCAACACGTGTTTTCACAGGAACAGTCGTCTGGACTCACCAAACACTCTGTTCTGAAATTTGAAGCAGTTGCTGGGGACGGGAGACTCTTCTTGTATGATGGTGGCGGGCTGAGGGGCAGGACCCAGAGCCTGACTCTGCAGCTGCTTTTCCAGACGATCAATCTCCTCATCGCGCAGGCGCTCCGGCTGTCACAAAACAAGAAAAATCACTTAAAAATACTCAATACAAGGTGAAGTCAACCTTTTACATGAGTTCACAGACTTCACTGCTCCCTTACCTGTTGTTCAGCTGACTTGTCAGACATAAATGACACACTCGGGAAAGTTACACGCAAAATTGAGTCAAAAAACGGTTGGAATTCAACATGACCATTTAACTGGACCGCCGCTCTTGTCCCAGTATACATACACGAGAGAGGAATCGAGTTATTGACTGAAGTGTGTCCGATACCGAGATGGTATAGACTGCGTGAGAAAATGTTCAAGACATCCTGCTTCTTTTACTTTCTCTGTGGGAAATCGTCAAACTATTCTTTGTGGACACAGAAGTTTATACAGCGGTTGTAAAACCGGGATTTTATTAGAGCAAAGCTGCATTTTGGAAATACTTTGAGCAACCACGAGTGAACGCATACGTCTTGCTGGACCGGTTTGTTAGTCACAAGTTCTGACACGTTTGGCGGAATGAGAAAAGAAACAGAAAAATATGTGAATGAGAGCAGCTTTTATTGTAAATTTAGCTGTATTTATAAACACTGTAACTTTGGAGCATGTGCAGAGCACTTTGGTACATTTGAGTGTCGTTAGGCATATACACGCAGAGCTGCAAAGGTCTGACAAACAATGATTATGTAAATGTCCTTACTAACTCTCATTTACACACAAAGATTAAAGAAATACACGGTCCCTAGCTTTTTACACGTTGTCCTTGGAGATGCACTGACATGAGCATACTTGACCATCTGCATTGTTAGAAAACAAAACAGTAGAAGTAAAAGTGTTACATTAAACACCGCTAACAGCTACAATTAATAGAGCGAATGTAAAATATTTCCCAAACAATTAATTATTCGTTCTTTTTTCTGTTTTTGTCATTGACCTATGAGCAGCTTTTTTCCTTCCTGAATCAACTATCCATGACCATGATCCATGACATGACTCTTTGTGTATGAGGGACGAAAAAACTCTGCTGGACAGACCTAAATTAAAAAAAAATATCAGACTGAAAAAACAGTGAGAGAGTTCAACGTGTTGATCCCGCAGAAGATAAATTGTGTCAATCTGGTCTAATGAACTAAATTAACTGACAGCAACATTTATACAAGGCCACGTTTAGCTTTCATTAAAAGCTACAGCGGCATCCAACTTTTATGTATGTTTTTTGTAATTATTTGACCAAAAACACACCATAAATATAGCTACAAATAGAAAAGACTAGAACCAACTACTCTGGTTTTAAGACCTCTGGATGATGGCTCACGTATCACGTGTAGAATGGTTGCACTCATAAACACAGAATAATGGCAGTTTGTTTTGGGTGGATGTGGTTCCCACTCCACACAACTTTCACACTATCTGAGCTACATGAGACTGCCTCCATCAAACGCGTCACCACTGAAAAGTCAAACAGAGTCACTCGGTGTACCTGTGAAAGGTGGATGTGCTGTAGGCAGACCTCCAGCTTGTCCAGACACCGATCCAGGATGTGTGTGCTGGCCTTGAGCTGGGTTTCCACTGTGAGCTCTTGAGACAGAGCAAAAAGCCGGCAGGCGTGTTGGGAGAGAGACTGACGCACTGCTCCAGAGCTGTAGCTCTCCAGGAACTGCTGGCATGCTGCCACATCCACAAACTTCATCTCCACCCCCAGGAAGGGCTCAGCATCATGGACCTTTAGGATCTCGTAGCCACCCAGACCTCCTGCAGAATCTGGCCGCGGAAAACACTGATTAATTAATCTGTGACATTCTGGGAGAAGCACTCTTCTCTTTTAGCACTGGAGGTGCTTAACAAATCCAAACTGAGTAGTTCACCTATCAGTGTCAATTTGATGACTTTGAAAACGTTGAACTTTTCCTGTTCGTCTTTGTAGAGAGCCAGCAGGTCCACGCCAGGACGGAGAGACTGCAGAAACATGACCACACATCCCGTCCACGGCCCTCCATCCACAGTCTTGTTTGCCATTCTCTGAACACAGTCCGATTTATTTTCAGAGTTACAGCGAAGGGAACAAGTGAGACATGCCAAAAAAATGTTTTTACTTCAAGCTGCTGTGCAATATGTTGGAAGAATAATCCTCATGTTTATAGTTTGTCTCTCTAAAGTAATAACACTGATGTGGGGGGCGATCAGCTCTGGTTTAGATTATAAGAACTTTTGGGCTTTTGTTAAACATCTTAAAAGAAAGCTCTAACGTTCACTGCTTTGAAGCAGCATTTTATTTTCCGTCATGTAAACCCTTTCAGCAAAACATTTATTTCTTTCTCCTCTCAGCTACTAGTGGAAACAAGAGTTTAAACCTCAACAGCAGCAGCAGCTCAGATTCATGGTATTCAGCTGAAGTTGATGTTTTAATTATATAATATCAATTTATGAAGATTTTGGAAGGGCCCAGATTCATAAATGATTTTCTAACTGGTTATTTCCTCCCGCTGTAAAATGAATGTCTGTGAAGTTTGTTGTGTCGATCGACCAAACGAGCCATTTTAACACATTTAGCTCTGTTTAGCTCAACTGTTTTTTGGTATTTTCTGAAACACAAAAGATTGAGCACCTTGCAGTTAATTAAAAAACAATAGAGATAAAAAATGAATTTTTTCAGTGTTTCTTTTTCATCTCAAACTGAGAGTCTGAACTGATAATGAAAATAAATCATGTAACATGTCTGAATACAACTTCCTGCACCAGAGACAGAAGACATAGCTGTCATCACTTTATCCTTTTTTCCCTTCTCTAACCGCCGCCTCCTCATTACATAAAAATATGTATAATCTCATTCCTCCCCTCCCCCAGTCCAGCCCCTGCTGTACCCTGGATGAACCACCGCGGCCCGCTAGCTCGCTCCTGGGGCCGTCTCCATGCTCCCTGCATGGAAAGAGCATCCTCAGAGCGGAATTATAATGCATTTTCTCATATTTCACTAATACGCAGTGTGCTTGGCAAACTCGGTCTACAGAAATGTCTGCAACTTAACCAGTATGTAATTATATGTTATCCCATCTACTGGCACTCTGACGGTATACTGTGAGATTAGTTCACCAGCTGTATGAGGATTACACGATCACCAGGAGCTTAAAATATATCACTTAACTTTTGCTGCCAAAAGGTTACCTCTAGTATTCCCTGGACAGCTCATCTGATGTTTGGGTAACAAAATATTTGATTCATGTATGAACACAGCTCATCAAATTTGTAACCTAACCTGTTCGTAAGGGTAAGCTTGGATGATCCTCAGTGGCCTATAGATGGCTTCAAATAAGAAGAGCACCAAAACTACAAACTTTTTGCTGTGCAACTTGACTGTCCTTTCATTTGATTACATTCATTCGATAAATGTAAATTACATCCTCATCATAATTCCTCATCATTCCTCAATAGCTTGCCAAAAACCAACCCTGCTATGACATAAAACAGACTAAACCACAACAATTCCACAAATTAAAGGTAAAATTACTATGTTCAACAATAATCTGTTTTGTTACATCAAATCGTGGATATAATGATTTCCTGTACTGTGAAAAAGTTCACACTGAGCTGACCTTAGATCGCTTGCATTTGCAACAAGGAAGCGGGAGCTAAAAAACACCTTTAGTGAATATGGTGGCAAAGGACAAACAGCCATTTATCAAAGTGGAAGATGAAGCGTTTACGAGGTCGAGGAAAAAAAATATGGACCTCGCATATGTTTTGCCAACAAGGAAGGTGTGTATGTGTTGCCATTACAGGTCATTTCAACACAAAGCAATATTTCTACTTCTCAGGGTCTGAAGGCAACGGCTGGGTTAAAGTATAAAGAGAAAAAGGAAACGATACTGAAGGCCGCATCTGTGAGCCTCACTGCAGATATACTGACCCTTAAGTAATATGGATGCCAACCTGGCTGTCACCTGCCATCTTTCTGGATGAGAATAAGAAGAGTAAGAATGAACAAGCACAGTTCTCCTGGGTGTTGGCCAATTTCAAGAGTCATAAAGCTCAAACCTAACTGCAGCAAAAGTATCCCTCATAACAGAGAGTGGCATCACAAATAAAGGCATACGTGTAGCAGCTGATGCTGACATGAAACCTTGTAACAGGAAGTTCCAGAAACCACAACTCTCAAGTAACTACAAGTATCTGAGCCTGACCGTAGAAAAGCTGGAAGAAGTTTTCCAAAGCAGCATCACTGCAAATGTAGAGTACATTTCAATCTCACGTGTCGGCTGTTTGCTGTAAATGCTTCTTCCAGATGTCAATATCAGATGTAGAAAATCCCCCTGTAAAAGCTCAGAGAACAACTCAGCTGTTCGGGTCTCTGCTTTGATTCTAACAATGTGGGACCCAAAGCTAAAGTCATACCCAATCCAGCATACTTGATTTAAAATCACCTCTGATTATGAGTATTTTCTGACACTTATTGGCGTTTTCTTGTTTGTTTTCACTTACAAAATCAGCTTCCATTTCTTGGGTGAACCCGCTAGGATAACACAAAATGCTGTTCCCAACACAAAGCCCCATAAGCTCATTTTTATGTGCTTGTATTGATATATTTGCGTACTCCATCAATTCCTGTTGATTGTGAAAGACTTTTTTCAAAATAAGAGTTTAATGTGCCTAAAAGCGTATTGTTTTTGCAACCAAAAGTGTTGAGTAACTGCTGCCTGTAAAAAAATTCCCTCATGGTTCCTGTCTAGGTCTATTTGCTCAGTAGCTCAAGCACAAGATTGTTTGTGACTTATATCCACTGACACACTGTAATGTAATAACAGTAGTACTCGGAGAGAACCCACGCATCAGTGTTGTGCGTGAACGAGTTCAAAAGAACGCATTCATTGAACATGCTCATTTTTTCTTGAACGTTGAACTGAACACAACACATTTTTTAATAAAGAACTTGAACGTGAATTAGTTCACATTATGTGTCATGAACGACAGACATCACTGTAAATGAACGTTGGAATTTGTTTTCCATTGAAAACTGAGTGACATCTGTTTTCTCTTTTGAAACGCAACGAGAGAAAGTTCCTCCCTCCTATATTCTCGCTGGTGCCGCTTAAATCATGTATCACCAGACAGAAATGGTTTTGACATTGTGTGCGCAATGCATTGCAGGCAACGTAGTGTCCGGCTGAGAATAGTTGAATAACATACTGGCTTCCGCACGACTTTACCCGTGATGAATTGCAGCAGAGCGGGATAGGCATAACAACGCCGCGTAGCAGGCAACGACGAGAGCGCGGAGGGCTGGAGGAGCGAGCGAGCGAGAGAGAGAGAGAGAGTGAGAGAAAGCGCTGCAATTTAAAAAAAAAGGCAGGTGGAAGTGATGGCACGGAGACAGACACCGATTCTCCTTATGAACATTTAAAACAATTTTACACTCTTGCAAACCAAGACCCCGACGGCATTTCATTTCATATATTCTTTTTTTAATTAAATGCTGGTAGATTTCATTGCACTAAGTATAGAACTGGTCTACCTTGTCTGTACTGCTGCAAGTTTCATCACCTGGTAAGAAACCCACAATTGCAGTGTCATGAGCAAATGTCTACAATGAGCAGTTTCAAAGAACGTAGAGTGATTTCTAGCTCGTAGTGTGAAAAAAAGTATTTATTTGAATATCTCACGAAAAAAGTAACATGAACTGAACTTTGAACTAGTTCAGAATACAAATTGTGAACTTTGAACGTGAACTGTTCACTTTGAGCATGTATGAACTGAACTTGAACTAGTTCAGAAAAGCTGTGAACTGGCACAACACTGCCACGCATACACGGAAAAACATGCAAACTCCACACAGAAAGGCCCTAGCTGAGATTTGAACCAGAAAGAACTCTTGCTGTGAGGTGACAGTGCTAACCACCACACCACCGTGCAGCCCTTTACTTATTTCCTTTATAGCAAAAGTTCAAAACCTGCGCCTTGATCAGTTTACTCTGAGCACCTCCATTCCTGCACAGCGAAACAGTCTCATATCAGTCAACAATGCCTCCAAATAAGATACATGTTGTAAAGTGCGACGGTGACACAACTCTAATGGCGCTTTTCCACTAGCTCGCTTCGGCTCGGCGCGCTATTGCGTGTTTCCACTAGCCCTGGTTCCAAGCGGGCCGAAGCGTTACTACAACGTGACGTGAGCCAGCTGCCTTCCACTGATTGGGCGATGAGTGTCGTCACTGGAAGCGTCATAACGCGGATAACAAAAGCTAGCGTTAGCAACCGTTAGCTTACCTCCAAACGTCGTCTTTTTTAAGCTCGTAACAAAACTCTCCGGTACTTTTCAATACTGTTTTGTCTGGCGGCCAGGAGTCTTCTCTGGCTCTCTTCTCTTGCCTTCTGTGCGACAAAAAGCCACAGGGTGAGCAGCAACACGAGCAGCCGTGTTACGACGACCCCGCCCACGTCGAGGAGGCGCGAAGTGTAATGGAAACGCAACCAAACCGAGCCGTGGCGAGCCTTTTAAAGCTAGTGGAAAAGCGCCGTAAGACATAACGCCTCTGATTAGGCCTGCTGCTCGCATAGTTATTGTCACAAATAACTAACAAGTTAGTTTAATCAGGTAATCCATACATGGATTATTACATTTAGAATGATATTTAAAGACTAATTAATTAGCTCCTCAACCCCACAATTTTTTACATCAATAACATCCATGCACATCAAGGCAAATAAAATCAAGAAACATTAAGATAAAGTCACACTTCTGGTGTGTACTGTAAATTTTGTTGCTCTGACACCAGACATTAAACGTGTTGTTTTCTAATGTACACACTTCTTGTTCTAAATAAGGAAAGGTGTATCTGCAGTCTGGCAGTCATTACAACTAAAAACAACCTCATTAATAACACTGACTAAAATGAAATGAGTCATGCTGAGCAGGTGTGCCATACGCTAGAATAGAAGCACAATAACCAAACATGGATGGCACAGTGTGGTAGTGAGGTGTGGTTTCTGCTCAGCTGCAGGGGGAATAGGGCCAGGTGAGGTTAATAGATGCAGCTGCAGAGCGCCGTCTAATCAGTCACTCTTTGTATGCAGAAATGTCTGCTCGAGGAGACTGCTTGAATGTCCGAGTCCTGTGTGCGTGTTGTCGTTTGTGCTGTGCGAAAGAGTGCGAGTAGGCACTTATGCCAGCCAGACACTGCAAAGAGCGCTGTGTTTTGTGCACTCAGTAATAGAGGCCGGCAACATAAAGAAATATGTGCTTGTTCATTGAACAGCCTCAGGCTCCACTTGTGCCGAGGGAATCCGCAAAAACAACAACTGCTTCACAACGCATGCACCCACCAACGTCTATTGTTTAAAGGGGAACTCCGGGGCATTTGAAGCGCAATCCCATTGCTAGAGGTTGTCAAATACTGACGGTAGGACACAGACTGGTGCAAATCGGCGCTCCCTGTGCGGCAATTGCGCTGTTTGCGCAGCCTGTCATGCTAGCCAAATACGTGGTGGCCAATGGGCAATAATAAACCTTCCACGTAAAACAACAACTTGCACACTGCAGAAACGTCACACCACTTTATAAACCATCCGATAATAAAGTCACAAGCCTTACCATCAAAACCACATGCATGGTTCTCACATTACTGGCATGGGGACGTTACAAAACAACTTTATAAACAGCATGTAACTCACCGGTTGTTGGTATGCGCGTGCATGTGAAAGCCCAAAAGAGTCAATGGACGATAATCCCATATACAAAACAATTATCTTCTCTAGAAAAACTGCGTTCAAGTATTTAAAACATTACAACAATATATTACAACAATATTGTTGTAATGTTTTAAATACTTGAACACAGTTTTTCTAGAGAAGATAATTGTTTTGTATATGGGAGTATCGCCCATTGACTCTTTTGGGCTTTCACATGCGCGCGCCTACCAACAAGAGGTAAGTGACATGCTGTTTATAAAGTTGTTTTGTAACGTCCCCATGCCAGTAATGTGAGAACCATGCATGTGGTTTTGATGGTAAGGCTTGTGACTTTATTGTCAGATGGTTTATAAAGTGGTGTGACGTTTCTGCAGTGTGCAAGTTGTTGTTTTACGTGGAAGGTTTAGCACTTGCCCTTTGGCCACCACGTATTTGGCTAACATGACAAGCTGCGCAAACAGCGCAATCGCCGCACAGGGAGCGCCGATTTGCACCAGTCTGTGTCCTACTGTCAGTATTTGACAACCTCTAGCAATGGGATTGCACTTCAAATATACCGGAGTTCCCCTTTAAGGCAGGGATGTCCAAAGTCGGTCCTCGAGGGCCGCTATCCTGCAGGTTTTAGATGTTACCCTGCTTCAAAACACCTGATTCAGATTAAATGTACAAGCCTGTTAATGAGGTCTTGATCTGAATCAGGTGTGTTGAAGCAGGGCAACATCTAAAACCTGCAAGATAGCAGCACTTGAGGACTGACTTTGGACATCCCTGGTTTAAGGTAACTGATGATTTTTGACAGCAGACACTTAGTTATGAAATAATACCAGGTGCTCTGCACTTAAACAGGGCTGAAAAATCTTTAGTCTGTCATATGTGTTTGACAACTATTTAATGTTGCTGTGAAAAAAGCTATTCATTAATTAATAAATATAAGGTCATACACATGATTTGTTGTCCAAAAAAGCAGGTCTGTGACTACATAACCTTCTTAAACTGTCGGGTACGTAAACGCCTCCAAATTATAAACTTGGGAATAAGAGTAAAGTTAATGTTTGGACTGCTGTGGGACCTGAAGACATCACCAAACTCAATGCAGTTCTTTATCAGCGTAAATTGGATGAAAATCCATAGTTGATAAGGAAATCTGGAAGTTTTGTAAAACTTCAGCACTGGATCAAAGTACATAGAAACTTTCCACCGTTAGAACATTTCTTTTAAAGCCAGTGTGAACCAGGAGAACAATTACTGTGATCACTAAAGATTTTATTGCACATAACGGCAAGTAAAATGTTACTTTGAAACACATGTAAACAAATATTTTATTAAAATAGCTCCTGTTTTGTTAAACCATTGGTTTAACTGGTATTTCCAGTGTTCTTTCACAGACAAGTTGTGTTCTAGCTAAAGTAAAGACGGGTAACAAATTAAAGGACAAACCAACATAAAACGTCTGAAGATACTGGTGACTCATGACAATAACATATGAATCAGTTCATTTCCATTCTCAGCAGACTTTTCAGGGACCCCTGATCACCACAGAAGAAGGATTTGCCATCCTGAAAGAGACCCCCTCAGTCAGCAGAGAAATTTGTCATTAATGAATAAAGATAACTACTTGGATCACTTTTGTATCGATTTCCCTCTAAGGGGACAAGACAGCTCAAATTGTGCCAGAAAAATACCCTCATGGCATTAAAAAAAAGGGGCACCGGATGCCCTCACTGTATGTTCAATATCAAGGGCTCAGATTTTCTTTTTTGTCATCGGTATGAAACTAAGACTTGAAATGTATTAACTTTATTAAGTGTCTAAGTAGCTGCAAGACAAATGGCTGTTTACTTATTTTTTTGTGTCTTTCGTTTGTGCTGATATGCTGTGTTTGGCTTTTACCAAATGTGGCGATGTAACATCATGACTAAACATCTACACTTTGGTTCCACCTGACCAAAGGACAGTATTCCAGAAGCATTGTGGTTTGTTCAGATGTAACTTTACAGAATAAACTGCGCTGCCACGTTCTTTTTAGAGAAGAGGCTTTCTCTTGTAGATCTTGGGTGTGTTTTGACCATGGAGTGAACCTTTTTGGGATGTTGTCTCCTGGAAAGATTAAGGACAAACTTGAGCATTTTCCACTCATGAGTAATCGTTCTTAATGTAGAATGACCAACTCAAAGTTGGTTGGAAATGGCTCTATAACCCCTCCCTCCGTATCTTCTAAGGAAGCAGGAAGGATGGACTTTCACACACTGCCACATAATTTTAGCTCAGTTTTTGTCAAGTTATAAAACAGTTATCTGTCATGTGTTGTTCAACTAAGTTAGCATTAACCTAATTCTAAGTCCTTGTAAGGATCAAATGGTCTTTTATTACTTTATACTTGAAGCCTGAGAATTGAAAAAGGGTGGACTTTTGTTTTTCACAGATCTCTTGCATCATGGTACCCTGTTCAAATTAAACATTTGGTGATAATGTGAATGTCTAGCATACCCTGTGAACCAATAATATATAATCTGCAAGTATTCTGTATGTGCTCTACAGTCCCACAAACAATAAGGTATGGATTTTATTGACATATTGAATTATTTAATAGCACCATTAAGCTAAGAACGCGTGGTCTATTCACTGATTTCCACCCCCCACCACCACCAATAGCAACTCGGTAAATACGAGATTATGACTTTAATGTCAGAGTACTAAATTTGTGCCATTAAAAATCTAAACAGCAGGATTTAGTAAAATTACGGTTGCTACGCGACCCAGCCGTATAGCTACAGGTGATTTTCTTTTACAACTAAAGTTAGCTAATTACCTGCCACCAAGTGTAACTTTTACAAGTAATTCAACATTGCAGTTAGTTTAAGTCACCTGGAGACTTAAATGTTTGTTTAATTTTGTCGGGACATGATAATGTGGTTTGGGGTGCGATGCACAGCTCGTGCTACTAAACCTCACGTACAGTAGATATAACTGCCGTAAAATTTTGCTCACCGTCAAAAAAATTGCTCATGAGCTTGGGGACACGGAAGCAGAGACGCATGACTTGAAACTAACTTTTTGGTTTTCTGGGAGGTAAAACTGAAATGAAGTCGGTAAAAACTTACCTTAAAAACTTTGTTATATTGTTCGGTGACGCTTCCTCCTCAGGAATCACACCCACTGGCACAGAAATAACTTCCTGGCCTCCCATTGGCTGAGCTTTAATCAAAACCCACTCTGATTGGTGGAAACCGGCATACCGCCCGGGGAAAAAAAATCATGACAGGCAGGAAGTTTTTTTTTTTCTCTCTTTCTGTCCCTTAAATGCATACTTTCGCACGTAAACCAAAGACATAATTACTGATAATTTTGAGTCAACGCGAAACGATTACGACTAAAATGACGTGATCAGAAATACAAGCGCTTAAAATAGATATGAATTAAAACGATGAAACACGACACCAAAAGCTGGAAAGCGAGTTAGGGTCAAGTCAGTGTGCAGGAGTAGTTTAACACTTTAACACTGTTTTATAGATTTTCTCTATGAAATTGTGTTTCTGTTACTTCTGCCTGTGGAAATAGTACCAGCTGTGAAAAAGTTAGAGAGAGTGAGCGAGGGGGGGATTCAGTAATCTGCTATGTCTTCAATGGTAATGTCAACTGCATGAGCAATGACAGCTGACTTCACTGAAAGGTACAATTTGATAGGAATGAACAGGCTCTCAAAGTGAGGGCTTTTTTCCCCCAAAGTTTTTTAGGCTTCACTGGCCTTCATTTACAGTGGGCCAAATGTCTGGGACTCAAACCCGTGGCTAGTTTAGGACTTTCAGCCTCTGTACATGTGGTACCCAAACAATGACGTCCGCTACCTTGTTCCTCATTAGGAAGATAATCTAAACTAAATAACCTCAGACTTAGGAGACATTATGAGTTTATAATTTGCATCCAGCTTTCCAGTTTCTGTAAAACTACTCTTAAGAGCAAATTGTTCAGTTTCATGGATTAGGTGCAGTCTCATAATTTGACAAAATGATATATCGTTTTATTTGCTGTGGCTCAGTTTGTGTAGCATGGCGGCTTGTTCATCAATGAGAATTTGGTCTCTGGCTTACTGTGACCAAGTTTCAAAATGTATTTTAGCAAAGAAGCTGAGCTCCAAATTTTTCGAAATGAGCTGGGGAGTGAAGATAAAAAGTTCCATATACATGCAGTCCTTATGCTAATGTAAACTGTATGCAGTAGCAATAATAATGACATTACAATGTCAAGAAACCCACAAACATGTTTATACATATATATTTATTCATAGTATATGAAAGAAAAATCATAAAACTCCCTGCAGGTAGAACTGCCAGCAGAGAAGCTTTTGTGGTTCACATGTTTGACAAATTTGAGGGTTTCTTTGTCTCTGTAGACGAGGGCGAGAGAATTGTCCTCTGGATACACTGTGAGAAGCTGTGAAGAAGGTGAAAACAAAGCAAAGATAACATCCATCGAAGTTTTGCCCACATATGTGCAGATACATTTTACTGTTGACAATAATCATCACTCACCTCCTCGTCCTCTTCATTGGCAACATAACACGTGAAACCCCCAAACTCTGACTGCCAGTCTGTGACGTTCAATCACATTTTCATGAGCATTACAGTGATTCTCAATTTATTCTCAATTTACTGTGTGTGAGTGTGCTTACCTGTGCAGCCAAAAGGCAACGTGAGGTCCAGAGCGTACTCTGCTCGTGCTGCCTCTGCATCGTGCAACAGAGTGTAGCTTCCAGCTGACCATCGACGCACTTCTCCACAACACACAGGTGTGCTTGGATCTACAGAATACACAAAGTTTAAAGTAAACAAGCAGAAAAAAAATATATAAAAAAAACTAAAAGGAAAAAACAGCCCAGACTTGCACATACCTTTCTCTGTGTTTGTGTTTGCATCTGATGATGTAGTTGAAGATCCTGCTGCTTCTTGATCTTCCTGCCGCTCCTCTTTCTCTTTGCTTTCATCCTCATCATCAGCAGGACACAAGTAGTGTAAGCTAAGGCCCGTAAAGTTGGAGAGAAGCAGGAAGAACGCCTCCGAGTGTAGCAGCTCCCAACAAACACTCACACACGGAGGCAGGCTGCCCAGAGAAGCCGTTTCATAGCATCTGAAAACATACAGCTCATAACATGAGAGATCTTAAAACAGTACATACACCAAGTTAACAAGTGAGATAATCTGCCATATGTCACTTACCTCTTATTGGGTGGATCCCTCTTCATCCACTGAATCTGAGCCAGTCTCAGCGCCTCACTAACCTCCCTGAACTTTTCCTCCTGAAAACAAACACATAATCAGTTGGCTGGAGCAAATGGGAACAGGAAAAGCGTAGGAAAACACAAATAAAAAGTTACCCTGAGAAAATCTTTGAGCTGAATTTCAGAGCTGTCTTCAAACTCCACCTGGATCTGCTCTTGATAAGAAATGTCTAAGTACAGGGGATTGACCCACTCCAGCAGCACGGTCTCCTGTCAGGAACACAAGGAATAAAAGTTGTTCATCAGAAGAATAGTGGGTATTTTACCACATGTGAAAACAAAAAACGACATATTTTTTCTTTGAGTTTTAGATATTCTGTAAACTAAGTAAGCAATATAGCACATTTAAAGGGGAACTCCGGGGCATTTGAAGCGTAATATCATTGCTAGAGGTTGTCAAATACTGATAGTAGGACACAGACTGGTGCAAATCTGCGCTCCCTGTGTGGAGATAGCGCTGTTCGCACACCCTGTCATGCGAGGCTAATACGTGGTGGCTAAGGGGCAAGCGCTAACCCTTCCACGTAAAACAACAACTTGCACACTGCAGAAACGTCACACCACTTTATAAACCATCCGACAATAAAGTCACAAGCCTTACCATCAAAACCATATGCATGGTTCTCACATTACTGGCATGGGGACGTTACAAAACAACTTTATAAACAGCATGTCACTTACCGGTTAGTTGTAGGCTCGCGCATGTGAAAGCCCAAAAGAGTCGATGGACGATAATCCCATATCCAAAGCAATTATCTTCTCTAGAAAAACCATATCCATGAGAACCATGGATATGGTTTTGATGGTAAGGCTTGTGACTTTATTGTCGGATGGTTTATAAAGTGGTGTGACGTTTCTGCAGTGTGCAAGTTGTTGTTTTACGTGGAAGGTTTAGAATTTGCCCCTAGCCACCACGTATTAGCCTCGCATGACAGGCTGCACAAACAGCGCAATCGCCGCACAGGGAGCGCAGATTTGCACCAGTCTGTGTCCTACTATCAGTATTTGACAACCTCTAGCAATGGGATTGCGCTTCAAATGCCCCGGTGTTCCCCTTTAAAACCATGAAAGGTGCTATTAGAAGCTATACTTGTACCCTCATATAAAGAATATATATGTGTGTATATATATATATATATATATATATATATATATATATATATATCTTTTCTGTTCTGTTTCAAGTCTGTAAGCTAAGTGATAGCTCCATAATGACTCACGATATCATGTAATTATCAAATAAAAGCAGTTTAATGCATTTCCCACTCACGTCTTTTGGTAAGTGTGGGTTCCTTGGAATGGGCGGCTCTATGTGACGAGGAGGTCGTTCCAAAGAGGGTCCATGAAACCAGCCGCTCAGAGACAGACGACATTTGTCCTGGGACAAAACTTCTGACACCTGGAAAAGAAAGAAATAAAGAAAATCACAGCTTGTGCTCCAGATTCACAATCTGAAGTAAAAAACCAAAGGGCTTCATGCTCACTTGGTGAAAAGAGACTGGAGAAACTTCAAATAAGATGAGTGTGTTCCACGAGGGTACGAGCGACTTCACTATACTCTGTGGCTGGAAATTACCTGAAAACAGATTTTAGAAAATTAAAAATTAAATACAGCAATTATCTAAAGGTGCAGATGTGCACACAGTGGGATACTCACTGTCTGTTGTGTAAAGATCGAGGGTTCCCCCGTCGCTGCTCTGCCATGGAGGCACAAGGTACAAAATGAAAGCAACGCGCCTTCCTTCCAATTCATCATCGTGACACAAAAGAACATCTACAAAGGAGACAGGATGTGATACATAAAAATAAACTATTGGCCACCTTAAATTCAACAACTTTCTTGTCGTCTATTAGTTGGCAGACAAATCTCACCTGTGTATTCATATTTAGCACAAGAAATATCCACCGTGGGCTCCAACTCAACCCCCAACACTTCCCCGAGCCAGGAACGAAAACGGCCAAACAGTGCTGTCCTTTAGAAGCAGAAACATGTACACTGTAAAGTCCCTGATTGTACTGTGAAAGTAACATTTTACATCATATAAAATTATTAATCTGGTAACCCTCCCCACACAGAAACTGTTTGACTGCCTGAAAGCCAACGGTGACATTTGTTGCAACATGAATAATAGATGATCACAAAGGGGGGCTGTTATTGTATATTTAATTGCAGGATTCGGTCTCCAGGGATGTATTTCTTTAGTGAGCACGGCAGCATACACAGTCAGCTCTAAAAGTATTCAAATAAAGACAATATGCTTTGGGGTCTGTGCTGTGAAGTTCTGTCCTCTCAGTGTTCAGCAGCATTTGGATGAATGAGAGCACTACGTAACCCTCAATACTTCACAGAAGGGTCTTGCTTTCTCATCTCTTTGGATCACATTTTGAGTTGCCAACGAACAGCAAACAAATACACCTTCAACATTTGAAATCAATGGTAGACCTTAAATGTCCTCAATTTGTCAGGAAATGACAAGAAAACAGGTCACACTTTGCCATTTAAACAGTGAAAATAGAGCAACTGTGTCAAATAAAAAACTGTAGCTGCTGAAAGGTTGATGCAGTATTATTGCTTAACACCTTGAATCAAAGCTAAATATAATCAACACCCCAGTCAGAGCGATTGGTTCATCTCAAACCACCATGATTGGCAAAATAATGAAAATGATCCCTATCAAAGTACTTTTGGATCTGACTGTTGAAAGTATCGACCAGAATCTAAACATTAAAGTCTCCACTGTAAATGCAGGTCAAGATAACTCCAACGAAAAAAGATACAGATTACCTGTTGTGTAAAATATCTGTTTCCAGTCACTTGTAAGAATTCACATTGTTGCTGACTTACAGCACAGAAGTCTTGTGTTCACTGTCATTCTCAGCTCTGTGGTAGAAATCAGCTGTTTGCATCAACATGATGACATGAATCACCCCGAGCTATCCGGTGGTGTCGAGCTGCCAATAAAATATGTAAAATCTATGATTACTGTACTGCCCAAGCACCAAATATTAACGCCAACATTCACTCTGCAGCACTGAGCAGACTAATTAGGAGGCAGGTGTGATCTCTGGCTCCACCTGGTGGACCTGATCATTAAACCCAAAGATTCTTTGGTTCTTTACACAATTGATATATAACAACTTATTTCAATCTACTTAACAACACTGACCCCGCTTATAAATACCAGTTGTGATATAAACCCTGCCTTTACTGCACATAGATCAGCAGCGAGTAGAAATAAACTAATATGTAACAGAGCAGAGGTAAAAAAAAACTAAAAAAAACGTGTGACTGGTAGATTAAAAGTGAAAGTAAAAGGAGATGTTTGTAAGATAGGATGATGATTCTAACATCTACCACATTCACTGGTGTTCAAAAACATTCATATAGGTGGGAAATGACAAAGTAACATCTATATGAATGCCAGGCTGTGTGATTTCTCAACAGAAAATTGCATTGAAAGAAGAAAGGAGTGTTACTCACTTTACCTGCCAGTGGTCACAATGTTGTGGCTGATCAGTGTATGCATTAATTAAATTATTTGTTTCAACACTAAAGTCACAGTTAGTGTTGCTGTTGTCCTAAGGCACGTTATTTTCTTCTAACATCCCCCCCGTGTCAGTATATGCATGGCATAATCAAAATACACCTTAATTTATCAAATATATTGTATATATTATCTATGATGTCTTAAAGTGTAGAATGAAGCAGGGATCTGTGAATGGAAATAACAGACATGTTATGACAGGATGCATTCACAAGCTGCAGCAGTTTTTCTGTCATCCAGTTTGAAAGACACGAACAACTAAATCAAAATGACTTCCTATAGACCATTTCACAGTGGACACTGACATGTCAAGAACAGGAAAGATACAGGTGTTAATAAGAACATCGGCAGTGGCTTTGTTCCACTAAGTGCTGCTAAGTCTCATCAGTGAGTCAGCGTTCACAACACCAGGACCCTGGAGGTGCCTCACCTTAATGCAGCCTGTATAAGTACCTGCTTCGACAACAAGACATGGCTCCAAAGAAACACAGGTCCCTCTGTGAGGTAGGAAATATTGATTACAATAAAACTAGGTTTGTGTGTCTGGTACCAGGATAAACTCTGCATCAGGTGGTGGAGCAGTGGAGATTAACAGGCCATTAATTGTCACATCAGTGGCTCAGCCCCCGCTTTTGGGCGAGATAATAACACATCAATGTACGTAAAAATAGGGCATCTGTTTTTAGCAAGTTCTGCAGCTCATTTATCGCCTCACAGAATGAGCTCCATCAGCTGAAAGCACTTTTATTCCACGTGCAGCTCCCCCTATTCTGTGTTAACTGCAGCTCAAACATAACACACCTAAACACAATCTTTGTTACCTCAGTCCTACGATATGTGGCTCTTTTCTCTTCTTCAAGTCATCTGACTGTAAGGCACCAACAAAAGAGAAAAAAAAAAGATTTAAACACAAATCTGAAATATGTCAGAGTGAAGAGTCAGTTTGATGAATACCTGTTTGAATTTGTATAGATCATTCGACTTCTCGTGAAAGTTGAGATCCAGCAGTTCTCTCTGGAGGTTTTCTATGAAGGTTTCACTGCTGAGGAAGTTCCTGATGATGCAGTGAGGGAAAGGGTGGCAGTCCAACTCTAAATCTCCTGCACAACAATTACACAATGAAAGGTCAAACTGTTGTTCCAAATCCATCCATCCATTTAGTTTCTAAACCTAAACAGCTTGGCTCAGCAGGGGCTGGAGCCTATACAAGATGTCGACTTAGACAGACAAATGAAGGCAACATGCATGTTTTTGGACGGTGGGAGAGGAGGGAGAGCACACAGCTTTCAAACAGAAAGGCTTCAGTCGGGCAGCAGGTTCGAGCCCCGAGCCTTCTCACAGCGAGGCAACATTATAAACCACAGCGGGGGCACAGTGACCTTTCTCTGAAGTAACACTAAGTGGCTTACTCTGGGCATCTGTAACACTCACTTGCACTGGTTATCAGTCAAATACAGAACTGACTAAAGAGTGTCAGTAAGACCAGTAAAGGCCTCAACTCCACAAAAACTGCTGAATCCATATTCTGCCCTCAAATTATTCAAAGTGTCTGATGCTCACCTTCAGTGATGGGACTGCTTCTTTTGCTGCCCGCAGGCTCTGGGACAGAGTTACAATTTCCAGTAAAATTTTCAGGGTCTCTGAGTCTCTTAACAAAAGCTAATCTGCTGTTGTGTTTACTTTGTCTGCTTTTATTGAGTTTTATATGTGATCAATGTTAAAACTGAATAGTATTAATACTTAATTTATTTTTACTCCGTCTTGTCGCACAGTTTAAACAGTGCTCCTTATTTTGTGTATTCTTGTCAGCTTAATGTAATATCCATCCATTTCAATTGTGACACAACTTGAAAATCAATGCCTGTTTTTAGAAGTGTGATGTGCAGTGCCTTGAAAAAAGCTTTTACCTCTTTGGCATTTTTCTCACTTTGTTGCCTGGAATTAACTTTTTTTTTGTGTGTTTGTATTGCTTGATCAACACAGCATGCCTACCAATTTGAAGGGACCAAATACTTTGACTTGTGATCTAAGCAAGAAATAAGACAAGATCTTAAAACTTCATCATATCTTAATATTCACCCTTAAAGTCGACACTATGTAGAGCAGTTACAGCTGCTCGTCTGTAGAGGTTTGGCACATCTGGCGACTGAGATTTTTGCTCTTTCCTCAAAGCAAAACCGCTTCATCTCCTTCATGCTGGTGTGCAGATCTTTAAATCACACCACTGATTCTCAATCAGATTGGGATCTGGACTTAGACAAGACCACTCTAAGACATTCAAATGTCTCACCTCGAACCCCTCTGCCGCTGCTTGAGCAGTTTGTTCAGGGTCACTGTGCTGCTGAAGTGTGAACATCTGTCCCAGTGTCATTTCTCTTGAAGACTGAAACAGATTTTTCCCTAGAATTTTTCTGTATTTAGCAGCATCCATTAATACTTTAATCTCGACCGGTTTCCCAGTCCCTGCCAAAGATAAAAAAAATAAAAAAAACTCCACAGCACGATGCGGCCACCACCATGCTTCACAGTGGAGATGGCATTCTCAAGGTGGTGAAAGGTGTTTATAGTTTTCCCTGATGGTCAAAAAGTTCAGCTGAACTCTCATGTGACCAGAGTACCCCCTTTCCAAATGTTTGGGGAGTCTCTCCCTTTGATGAGCTCCAAACATAATTACCCGTTTTGTCTTTTTAACTTAAAGCAAAGGCTTTCTCTGAGCACTCTTCTATAAAGTCTAAAGTCTCCTTTATGAAATGAACATCTTAAAGTGGCCCCATGGAAAGATACCCAGGTCTCTGCTGTTTACCTCTGCAGCTTCTTCAGGGTTGCATTTGGCCTCTTTTATATCTCTGATTGATATCATTCTTGCTTGGACTGTGACTTCTGGTTGTTTGACCTTTCTTGATAGGCTTGTTGCAGTGTAATATATAATCTGACTCTTGAACTACACGCAGGTGGACAAATCATATGCCTTCTTAGAATAATTAGCATCACCAGATTTGGGGCCTCAAGTTAAAATAAGTGAACACATATGTATTTGTAATACACTAGCAGGACAGCTTTGTAACCTGATTACATGCAATGCAGACGAGTGTTTGAACTATAATGCCTGCGCCAGTTAGGAGGAAAATCTCTGTCACGTTTTAAATAATTATAAAACGCAAGAACTAGATATCAGCACAGTGTCTTGTCATGAGAAGATCTGAGGTGGTTGAAGGTGGTACTCCCACATTTCACGTAACACAGTTTCAAACTTTCAACGTGCGTGGGCGTGTGTGTGTGTTAACAGCACATGTCCATATTTAAGGAAGCAGTGAGTTTTCCTCCACTGACCATCGCTGTAGCGAGTCCTGCGGCTCCATGCCTCCTTGACGGCTCTCGTCACCTGCTCGTCATCCACACCTGGACAAAGCTGCGCGCTCTCCTCACAGCTCTTCTTGTTCTTCTTCTTCGTCTTGTCCGTGTTGACGCTCTCATTCTGCGCTCGTTTGGAGGCCATAGCCCGAAATATCCGGTGTCACAACAAGTACACACAACTTTAAGAAGACCAGGCACTTTAGCTGAGACGTGTGCGGCGTAATTCTAGCGGTCCGTGCGTCGCAGGAAAATGACGTTTTAGGCTTAGAACGTTTCGGCCCCAGAACGTTTCGGCCCCGAGTGCAAACTCTCAGGCAGAACTGAAAAATACAAACTAATCACTTCATTAAATAAAAATACTGAAAATAATCAGAAATAAGGTTTTGTCTTTTTGGGCAACCTATTCAAAGTTAAAATAAAGATTAAATCATTATCAGATACTTTAATAATCTGTTTAACTTTTATGATGAGGCTTCCTCATCTGATTTGCACATTACTGTTTTTATGTCCAGGCAGTGATAATTGCAGCCATTACATTTTACAAATGTGTATCTTTCAGATAATAATATTGTTTATAGTGTTTTTATGTTAAAAACAAGCCAGTAAGTGAACAGTCCAATCTGTCATTGTCCACACATTAGTCCGATTACTGTTTTTTTTTTTTTTTTTACTTACCAGTACCATACATGTGTATCTCCAACATCCTCTGGATACATAAGTGGTTCAACAAAAGTATATGAACAGTCAGAAATGAAGCAATCATCCATCCATCCATTTTCTATATCTGCTTAATCCACGAACCAACTAACCACCACTCAGCCTAATCAATTTTATTTAAACATTAAATAAAAGCCTCATGCCTTAAAAGCCACAGAAACGTGTCCTCCAGTAATCTGACTTTACACAATTATTTCATCTCTCACACTGCGATGTCACCATTGCAGTCATCTGCCATCATTATCTAATAATACACGACAGTGTAACAATGAAAAGAAAACAAAGTTATAAAACAGTGCATTAGCTGGTGACTCCAGATATCTGGAAGCATTTTTAAGTTTACACCATAACCAGAGAAGTTGTAAATACTTGTTCTGTTGAAACCTAAATTCTTCTAGTTTCTGGTTACATTTTCACTAGGTTAGCTCAACCCATCTGCTGAGCATAAAATGGGTTATAACCCACAAAGAAAACAACAACACAAAAATGCTTGTTTTGTCAGAGTTAAATGTAAAATGTTACTGAAAAGACTACTAGAGAAGAGAGGGAAAATCCAGCTTTTTAAAATCAGCTCACAGCTGAACGTCTGTGAACATATGGGGACTTCATGGGTGATATGCATTTCTGCCGGGACAATTAATAATCTATACAAGCTTTTAAACAACATAAGCTGCAAAATAAGTTGCAACCCCCCCCCCCACCCTATTTTTAGGGAAGCTATTGCATATTTCAGCAAAACAAACCCAAACCACATTTTGTTTGCATTCCAACAGCACGACTCCCTTAAGAAACAATTTTACTTTCTAACTAAAATTAAATCGTGGAAAGCTTCTTCTCTTATTTTTTCTAAAGTTCATTCTGTGTTTGATTGACTTTGAAGATCGCTGCTTAGTCAGACTCACCAGCTCTTTCAACTTTATAAAAACATACTCAAAAGACCGCTTTATTAAAAAAGAAAAACACAGCATTGTTACAGGTTAAAACAACAGGAAACACAATGTTGTAGTTTGTTTAATTAAACGCTGGCATCCTTTATGTGAACATAAAATCAGGTTCTCAACACTCTGGAAAACACACCTGCACACTACAAGAAGTTTCTCATGTTTAAAAAATAAGAAAAAGAAAAAAGAAACTAGTCTTGACATTTTCTCTCTTTTTTTTTTTTTTTTTGGACAACAGTATAAACACCCCTGTGGACTTTCATTATACCTGCGTTACAAGTTTTTTTCTTTTGTAAAAGTTGAGGCAGAGGTGGAAATCCCATTCATCACAATGCTTCTGGCTGTGCTCACAGAGACAGACAGATACACTCCTGTTCACTCAAGTTAATTGTAGATGAAGTTAAACCTGTAAAGAGAAATTAAAGGTAAGATAAGATCAAAGGTTCAAGTCAAAGAACAACTATTTTCAGGAGAAAAAAATAAATAAAATCTTTTCCAACTTTTAAAAACAACTGAAAAACTTCTGCTGGTTAACGTCAAATTCAAGCCCAATATCTGATACTCTCTGTATATTTCTCCTTTTGCTTCCACACCTGTCTGGAGGAGCCGTGGTACAGATTCAGTCTCGCAGATACTTAAGCCATCAGTCTTTGTCTACTTTGCCTCACCCTGATGCCCACAATTGATGTTTAAAGACACCGACAACTGATGTCAAAAGGCGTTTTCACACAGCAGTCGCATGGGAGCGCAAAAACAACTAACAATTAGGTCAAAAATGTGGCTAATGATACGTTTCATTCCTACAACCACGTATGCACAAAAAGGATGATGTCTGAAATGTAAATAAAAATACAATCAATTCATTTCAAAATCATGTAAAGTCTCACTTTAGCTGAAAATCCTGCAAAGGTCACTTCTCACGAGTTAAAACAGAGAAATGTTGATTTTATTAAAAAAGAAAAAAAATGTGAGCTATACAGCTCAACAGAAGAGTTGTGTAATACTTACATTAAGAAAAAAATAAACCAGTGGACTATCAAAAGAAAGAAAAACTGCAACAAATTTGAGGATTTCAGCATCTTGAGAAAATAATATCCTGATAAGACGCAAATAAAAAAAATTAAAAAAATCTGTTCCACAAGGGACAAGGCTGAAAACAAATGACTGTGACCCGTCAGACTCTGACATGGCCCTGCATTTAAAACAGACACCTTTCTGTGTTGGGGCCGACTCCGTGGGCTCACAAACACCCCAGAAAAACCACGACCAATGAGCACTCTTTCCCCGCTGCAGCCACAACTTGAAATTCCAACTAAATATAGAAAAGACCCAGAAATGTTGCCGTCTTTCTTGGGTCATGTTCATTTAAGAGGAACTGTCCCATGGCCTGACCAATGAACATGTGAAATTCTTTCTAGAAATTATGGCGTCCTCCTGGATAAAGAAAAGAGGGTTCAAAGTCCAGCATATCTGATGGTATGTGGTACATTAAAGGAAAGTTGCACGTTTGTGACGTTACCTAAACCATACATTCAGATTTGCAGCAATGCATGCAAACACCCAGCGGCTCTTTGAGGAGAAGTAATTAACTCAAAACATTTGGAGAATCAAAAAAAAGAAAAAGACGAAAGAGGCACTAACTGCAGTCTTGTAGCAACCAAGAATAGGAACCCATTTATCAAACTGATTCAATCAATTTTAAAATTTTGGTTCATCCAAAACATTTTTTTATTTATTTTTTTTAAAAAGCAATGATGTTTTTAAAAGTTTAAACAGGTGAGTAATCTAATGTGACAAACCCTTAAAACAGGCCGTGATCGATATGTGATCAATTCCTAATTTGCCTTCAAGGTAAATACAATATATCCATCCATCTATTTTCTATACCCGCTTGATCCGTCATTCAGGTTGCGGGGGGGCTGGAGTCTATCCCAGCGGTCATACAATAGATTTCAATTTCATTTATTTAAAAAAATGGACAACACATATTAATTAACACATAAGCAAGTAAAATGTAAATAGACGTGAGTTAGCCAAAGGCTAATGTCTGTCGGTAGTAGAGAGAAATAAATATCAACTTCACCTGCTCAACAACTGCGGTAGACTGGAAATGATTGGTCCATATCCAGGAGCGTTATCATACAGTTCAAACAACGGTGCAGCCACCAGTTTATAGTTCTTGGGTACAGCAAAGAGCGCTGGAGAAACATCAGTCACACATTAAAAAAGCTACAAGAAGCTGGGTTTCTTTTACAAACATGAATCTTCCATAAACCAAATCTAAAAGTTATCACAAGTGACAAAACGACGCACTGACCTTTCTCCTGCAACTGAACCAGGAACAGTTTTTTATGCTCCTTAGGTTTGGTGATGTGAGCTGGAATATACGGGTACTGCCAGACAAAAAGATTAAGAATAGTTTGCATTAGCATGCACAACATATAAACAGATTTTAGTGTGGCGTGTATGAACAAAACAAAATAAAGGAGACTCCAACATGGCGGACACGTTCTGGTCTAATGGCTCCAAATGCAAAAAAATGTAGTATCTTTTATACTGTATGCTGCTGCAACACAATAATATCCCAAATTGGGATGAATAAAGTACTTATCTATCTATCTATCAGTTACAGATTTTTATAAAACACTGAGACACAACTACCTCTGCTGCAACAACTGTAATTTGTTAAAATGTCCTCAGTAACTTTATTCACATTAGTAATAATGTAAAGCAAAAGTAAGCCTGACAATAGCTAAGGATCTAAATACATCTGCCTGCATCTTAAAATAAACCAACTATGACCTTAATGAACACGGATCACAGCAAACTTGCACAAATCTGGGTCAGAGATTGCCAAACATTTTTATTTGTGTTCATGTCACATTGCTTTCAATCAAAATCCTGAAAGATGGTTCATTCATTTAAACTTTCAAAGTGTTTTATGGTTGAAGTCATCTATGTGTACAAACCTGCGGAGGCTCAAAGTTTGGGCGCCACCAGTTGCCGATACAGTCGTCAATCACCCAGTCCTGCTTCACCCCATCCTGCCGTCCAAGGATCTAACAACCAGTTAAAAGTTAATATTCCTAAACTCAACTCAGAGACAGGACGCTCACGCACTGTGCTGTGATGTAGCTACCTCAGTCATCAGGCGTTTCAAACCCTCCACTTCATCTTCTCCAGGACTCAACTCTCCACCAGGCCTGCGGCAGAGATGCAACCCGTCAAGAAACTGTGCAGCAAAAAAAAAACATCTAAACTGGTTCACGCAGCAACCAACGAACAGTAGCCACTCACAGTTTGAAGAAAGTTGTGCCGAGCTGCAGAAGTAACACGTGAGGAAGCCTGTGTTCGTGGACAATGAGGACACCCTCCACCGTCCTGCGCATGCCCATCTTGTCAAACTCTTCCCGCATGCGCTGGAACCTGGCGGCAACCGAGCTGTCTTTCTCGTACAGAGGCTCTTTGGTGCCAAATGTGTAGTTGGTGAGAGGGTATCTGCAACCAATTTATACAGATGTCAGTGAGCATGACTAGAAATTAACAATGTGGATCATAGTTATGAGCTATAAAAAAAAAAAAGCTGCGATGAACAGCAGAGAAAAAATAATATAAAACTGCAAACTACAGCAGACAATTAAACTCATCATTCAATAATCATTTTCCACATCTGTGGCACAACATGGTGATATTTGTCCATAACGCAGTGAAAAAAGTGAATGAACACAATTTCACAACAGAGGGTCTGAAAAATAAACCTCTAATTTATATATCTGCTCAGTAGATGACTTAAAACGAGTGTCAAAATCAACCAATTACTTAAGAGTTTCTTTTTTTCTTACTTAAGATATGAAAATGTAATATTTGAACTCTTTAAAAGTTTTAAAAGGCAATGAAAGTTCAAAATGTCAACAAGGGATTCAAAAAACGTTTGTGTTAGGAAGTTATAGGTGTGTGCTTACATTTTTATTAATCAAAGTAATTACTTCATCAATTAGGGGGAGTCTCAAATTACAGCTGATTAAATAAACAATGAGTCGGCTGATTATTTGGTTGATTAATGGAAGAGTCCATGGACTGCAAACATGAAACAATTCCAAACAGAAAACACAAAAAATGCTAAACAAAATGTATAAAGCCTTTGTTTGTTTTGTTCAAGCAACAGTCACAATAATCACAATAAAATATGTAAAGTAATACAAAAATTCAATGAGTATTTTAATGTCTATAAACGTTGCCTAGAGCAATAAACTGCATGCTCAGCCATTATACTAATTTGACAAGTGAATTAATTTGTTATAAAGTAACATTCGGATTCAGACAAAGAGTTAATGATGATGATTGTCTGCTAACTCCTCTTTACGTCTTTCTTTCAGGAAACAAAAACAAATAACAATTAAGCAGCTTTGACTTGGTTGCTTTCATTTTTTTTTTACATTGATTAATAATCACATGTCGACAGTGGGACCAAGTCCATGTGAATTATTTCCCTGTTTTCCTCGTGAACTCACAGATTGATTGTCCTCTCCAGTGTGAGCGGTTTAGCGGGCCCACCGATGTACTTGCTCCCGAACTGGTCTCCACCGCGGCGCGGCCAGCCGGTAGCCGAGCGACTGGGAGGCACTACCGACATCTTTACCAACGACACTTAATCCTCCTGCGCGTCCGCCTCTGGTGATAGTCGGTGGGTACGTATTTCAATATATTTCTTTAACCGCGAACGAAACGGGGTAGAGCTGCACTTTCAGTCTCGAGCGTCGTTGCTCCTCTTCCGGGTGAAATCGGACAGATTTGAGTATGATTACGTCACTAGTGACGCCTGCTGGTCTGGATGACGAACAACAAGCAGAGAATACGGAGACGATATCACACAGAACAAACCAAAACTAAACCAGGTGCATTGCTTAACTATTAATTGTATCAACCATGTCACCGCTGTGCACTTCCTAAAAAAAGTGTTATTATTTTGTTGGAGGTTTTTGATGCTGTTCTGTAGAGATTGAGCTCCAACAGAGCTGGATTTATGTAAATGGCAGTTTACTCGTTTCTCCACAAAACAGAAGCAGAATTGTTTTGTTTATGACATAAAGGACTGGCCTCCTTCGGCAAGCTTTTTGTTTGATTACCAATCAGCATCACCAGGCCGAAATATCATATAAAAACCTTTGATTAGATTCATTAGCTGTACTTGGACATATGAGCAGGATGTACAGGTAACATAGGAACTCTGCTTGTTCTCAAGAGACACTTTATGAACGAGTCACGAATGCTCTTTTTCAACATCCAGTTGTGATGCTAAGAAGCACTTTTGTTACATCCTGTGCCTATTGTCTTAAAAAAAAAGATTTTGCTAAATGCCAGAAAATGCATGATAACATGTTTTGAGTTATTAGATAACCAAATCAGAGCAAGTAAAAACATTATAAAAACAAATTAGATCAAAAGGGTCATTTCATTGAGATAAAAACAATCACTATATGTCTACTGTTTGATTTTCTTGAATTACTGTACTTCAATTTCAAGGTTGAATAAAGCAGAACTCGTCCATGCGTAGTGAGTATCACCCTTTTGTGCAGTTAAATCAGAGTATTTGAACGTTTTCACAGAGCAGTGTTGGCAAATAAATGTATCTTATTGTGTTTCTTTGTTGATATTACCGTGGTATAGTGTGAAATAATTTCCGAATCATACAATTTAAATGAAGACAACAATGTGAATAATACAATACTATCATTCCATTTCACAGAAAATATAGAAACAGTATTTTCATGGTTGGTCTGGTGTCCTAAAAGCTTTAAGAAAGTGATATGTGAAAATTTTCAAACCTGAGTTTTCTAACTAGACAAGCTTTGTAAGTGGAGGATAACTGGAGGAACATTATGACCGACAACATGCTTGTTTTATTTTTTTGTCTCCCTATACAGATTAATCCGTCCATTTTCTATACCCGCTCAACCCAACTGCAGGGTTGCAGGAGGGCTGGAGCCTATCCCAGCTGTCATTGGGCGAGTACACAGCTTAATGACAAATATATGTTCACATTTATCTTGAAAATTTTATGAAGTCCCATAAAAAATAAATCAAATAGAAAAATGCATATATGTTTTTACAGTTTTAACCCACAGACATCTTAAACTTCCCAGAGATTTCAACAGCACCTCACGATCTTCCTCAGGAATTGTTCCTCTTCTAAGACGAGACTATTAAGAAATGGCGCAAAGCGATAAGACAAAACAATATAACACCATCCATACCTAAACTATCTCAACAGCAGGTGAGGACAAACATGAGATGTGGATGAAACCCCCTAAAAAAGCTAACGAGTGTGCTGGTCAGAAACACATGAAATCATCATGAAAAACACAGCTGAGAGAGGGACTCTGTCAATTCAATATTCCATTTATTAGTCATAGCTATGTCTCTTATCCATATATTGTAAACATGGTGTATTTTACACAGTACTTTTTCATGGTACATAATCATACGTGCAATGCAAAATCTCAAACATAAGTTAAAAAAAAAACGGACAAAGACACTGCTGGATTTGTTGATAACATCACACCAAGGGGATCTCAGTTCTTTGGTCCAGTGGCCCACCCTCTGTGGTGTGCTGCTGTAATGTGGTGGTCCCTGTAGGAAGTGCCATGGATCACCCCCGCCCCACCCCATACCTTTTACTGTGTTGTCTTCTGCCTGTCACAGTAGTTGGTCCCATATTCGGCGATGTATTCAATTTTCAATCACTTATCACTCACTGGTGTAGTTTCATCTTGCTTTTGAGCTTCTGTGACAGCTTCATCTCTGCTTCGGTCACTCTCTGCAGGTTCACCCAGAGCGTCTTCTTCAGCTTTCACACTTTCTGCTTGCACTTCTTTTCTTGTCACGTCACTGTTGTCAAGCGTCAGTTTGTCATTGTCCCATTTGCTCTTCTCCCCGCTATCAACAACATTCC